>NC_056750.1:331099884-331227384 GCF_019279795.1 Protopterus annectens
TTGATGTCTTGGGCATCGTATCATTATTGTGAAAAAAACATGGTAAACTCTGCAGAAAAGCATGGGATGGTGTTTCTTTTTAGGGCTGTAATTGCCAAAATATTATGAGAAATAGTCTATCACACTAATACTTTTCGTGTGATATGTTAATAGGAATTATTCTTTACATTACATTCATTTGCTTGATGGTGGAAGGAGACATTATACCTGGCTATTCTGCCCTGTTAAGTGTACTTAACATTTCACCTCTCTTCTAACTTTAGCCCCCTCCATCCTTTTCCTACCTATCCCATACCTCCTTGAATGCCGTTCTACACTCCCTTCCCACCACTCATTCTTATAGTCCATGACATGTATTCATAACCCTTTCTTTGAAGGAGTACTTTCAGAGATCCAGTGAGTAGTTAGTCCTTATAAACTTCTGCCTGTGCCTCCTCCTTCACTACCTGTCCTGCCTTTCCAGAATGATCCATTTACACCTCCATGACATGATTTTGTATCAGTGCTTCTCCCCCTCCCTCCAGTCTCTGGTTACAGTCTTTCCCCTGAATCTATGCATCCTTATGGTAGCCTTACTTTGAGCTCCTTCAGTACCTGAAGATCTTTTCTTGCATGGCCACAAAAAGTGCACTCAGTCCACAAGGCCTGGTCTAATCAAGACCCTGCAAAATAGAAGTAGTACCTCTTTGCTTTGGAATTTGTACTCTAAGGATGAACTTCGGCATTTTATCAGCTGCTGCCACTGTCCTGTCCCTTCTAGTGTTCCAGTCTTTGTGTGATCATTAATTCCTTTTCCTGCTCTACTGCCATTTCCTCCACACTCACCATGTGATACTTCACACCATAGTTGTCATGACCCAAGTGAAATACTTTGCATTTGTGTGTACTGAACTCAGTCGCTCACTTGGTCAGCTTTACCAAATCCTTCCTTAGATTCTTTCCTCCATCATCTATTGCTGCTCTTGCATTTGTGCCAACAGAGAAGAGATTGATCCTGTTATTCTTTTCCTGAGATACATCTGAGATAAATACACTGAAGAGTACTGAACCTAGGAATGACCTTTGTGGCACTCCATTAATCACATTCTTTATTCTGGACATCATCCTTTCATCACCACCTTCCATGTCCAACCAGTCAACCATGTAGCAGCCCACTTTCTAAGCCTTAGTTCTCCTCCAACCCATCCATTATTTCTATCAGCCACTTGTGTAGGGATGTCAAATATCTTGTTTAAATCCAGGGAGGCAATGTCTACTGGTACTCACCTTTTAGTTCCACCTATAATCCAATCAGAAAACTGGATGAGGTTAGACTTGCTGCTCATTCTGACCATGAAACTGCTTTGGTTTCTACCATGGAGATTGTTCTCTTCTAGGAACACTACAAGACAACCTTCCTTTCACGATTCTCTCTCCATGACTTTCCTTGCCCTTGTGCTAAGTTAACAGTTTTGTAGTTCTCTGGATTCTCCCTGCTACCAGTCCTTGTACAAAGGTATCTAACTTACTGTCTTCCAGTCCATGGCCATTTCTACACTGGGCAGTGAACAAAAGAAAGAATATAAGGTGAAGGATCAGATAAGAAGGCAAGAAATGTGGAAAACTCATAAATATAGCTGCAAGTACAGAAAACTCTTGGAAAAATCTCATGTTGTTCAGGATCAGATGCAGTAATCCTTAAGGAGAGGTGAATTTAAACCAAAAAATGAAAGGTTAATATTGGAGGCCCAAGACAGTAGACTATGTAAACATTGGTTTACAAAGTCCATTGAACAAGTGGGAGAAACAGACAAATGTGGGTTTTGTAAAACAGAACTGGAAAGAGTTGTACATCTTGTTGCCGGTTGTGATATACTGATGGCAGAAGGACTGTATACTAAAAGGCATAATAATGTGGCAAGACTGTTGCATTGGGGATTGTGCAAACATTATAATACTGAAGTAGCTGAAAAGCACTGAAAACATGAGCCACAAAGCATTATAGAAAATGATGGCGTTTATATCACATGGGATCATCCATTACCAACAGTTCAAAAAATAGATGCAGTAAAACCAGACATAGTAGTCCATGAAAACAAGACAAAAATAGCACTGATTATTGAAATTGCTACACCCAGTTACTGCAGTGTTTTATGTACAGAGAAAGTCATAAAATACCAGGATTTGCAGGCAGAAATTAGGGCAATGTAGAAGATACCCAGACAGTTCCAGCAATAGTAGTAGGAGCAACCGATCTTTTAAAAAAGAATTTACAATCAAACTTGGATATGCTACTGATAAATGTAACTCCATACAAATGACAGGAGAAGTCATTACTGGGTACATTGCGGGTGTTGCAAAGAGCACTTTTGATTGGCATCAAAGATTGAAACAATACTAATTTCATGAACTTTAATCATACTTTGACTTAGCAATGGGGTCCATTCATGTCATGGTATTAGAAACCCAATAGATTTGGAGATATTAAAAAAGAAAGAAGCCAGTGATCTGATGAAGATTGCCATCAAGGATTCACCCAGCAGTCTGGCCAGATTCCTAAGGATTCTGGGAGGTAATTCATTTTATCCTTCTGCTTTACCCTCCCTGTGGGCTACCAGTTCATTCTCCAAGTTGTCTCTTCTCATACTGGTGGTTGTCTACTGTTCTCCCCATTTTGTTCAGTTCCCTCAGAGCATGATACCCTCCCTCTGCTTTCCTTTGTGAAAATTGAAGAAAACTATTCATTCAGTACTTCTGTTGCTTCCCATTTTCTTGATCACCCTCCCATCTTTGCCTAACCAAGCCACATCTGCCCCTCCTTCTCTTCTTTTTGCTATACACCTAAAACAACCTCTCTTCCATTTTCTGATCATGCCTGTTCATTTGCTTTCATCTTGCACTTTTTCTGCTCTTTCCATCATTGTTGTCCTCCTCCAAGCTTATTTACACTCTGTCTCCTGCACCTCCCTCCACCCTCAATTCCAGCTCTGATAGAAACTGTTTTATGCCGCAATTGCTAGCCTTACATTTCTTTGAAGCCACAATGGCCTTTTCTTCACTTCCTCATGTTTTAGACCACAGCCTGAGAACTCCTTCACTGATCCTTTCCCATTGGTTGCCGACTCCCTCAGTTTGCCCCCTGTCTTCTGACTAATCTTTGAGCTTTATCCAATATCAGGGTCTATATTATGCGACTGAAGACACTTTTCTTCGAACACATAATATTCAAACCCAAAACATCGAAAACACTAAACCGCAAACGGCCACGTCCACAAATTTTTTCCTAGGGAAAAAATTCACAAGGCCACAAACAAACAACACTCATTTTACAATCCTAATCAAGTGGGGGGCTTAATATACCAACTCCAAGATCGCTCAATGTTGGGGAAAAGGGCAAACCACGAGAACGGCCAACTGAATTTTTTCCATAGGAAAAAATTCGCGGACATGGCCGTTTGCGGTTTAGTGTTTTCGATGTTTTGGGTTCGAATATTACGCATTTGAAGAAAAGTGTCTTTGATCGCATAAAAGGGAACCCAATATCAGCATAATCCACTCTGCTAAAATCTGATACCATAATCATTGTCACTGTAAATTTTCTCTCCTCTCCGTTCTAAATCACCTAGTAGTACAATAACTATATGCTAACAAAGTCTGATACCGAAACTACAAGGTCCGTAAGTGCAAGTCCCACAAATATGAAAAATAAATTGCAACTAGTCAATAATTACAGTAAATATCAAAACTCACTGTAATCCCATTAAAGTGTTTTGAATCCCTAATAAGAGAGGCTGTACCCCTAAGCCCCTGCTTCTTAAATATACTAACTTTAAGACAATTGTAAGACAATTGTACTTTGAGGTGAGTGGAATACTCTGAGGTTCAGTCAATCAGTTTCAAACTTGCCATTTATCACCCCTTTTACAATTTTTGTCTTACAGTTCCATAGATCAATAGCACAGTCCTCACAGTTTCAGCACAAACCCACCTAATAGCACCATCATCTGAACTTCCATGATGTCTTCAGCTTTGGTTAGTATCCCATGCAGAATTGTGTCATTTATGGTACAGTTCTGCTCAGCTTGGTTGAAACCCTCTTGGTCTGTGCTGTTTAAAGTCATGTTGTAGTTAAAAGTCTGTTTAAGTCTCCCTCACTCAGACTCCAGAAATTCCCAACTTCCTCCGTTCCTCCCTTTTTATAACTTCTTTATTTACTCCTCCAATCCATTATCACCTCCCTTTATATCAACTGGTTCAAAATATCATCAGTTTGTCCTTGTCTTTGTTTGTTTTACCCTAGCTACTAAGGCACTTAACCTATATTCTGACCCTGCCTGCTTCATTACTCTCTTCTTGGTCTGGTGTTCTTCCTCCTGTCTGACCTCACATCTGATACTCTCCCATTATGTAGATTACTATTACAGCTCATTCCACAACAGCCTTCATTCAAGTACCTCCATGACACCCTAATCTTTCTTGTTCCTGGCCTATTTTTCAGTGATAATAAAAAAGTGAGCTTTATTAAAAGTGAGCTTTATTAGAAAGGCTCACCCAGACTCTGCTACACTTTGCTGTGAAGGAAAGGTTAGTTTGCTTTTTACTTGTTGTTTGTATTTTTTTTTATTTATATTTTATTTTTGAATACT
Source organism: Protopterus annectens (assembly GCF_019279795.1). Classification (NCBI taxonomy): domain Eukaryota; kingdom Metazoa; phylum Chordata; order Ceratodontiformes; family Protopteridae; genus Protopterus; species Protopterus annectens. Next base: position 331,104,510 of record NC_056750.1, read on the forward strand.
TGTTTTCTTTTCTTTTTACTTTGTAGTGTTTCCTGCTTTTATTTAACTGCATAATAAAAAAAAAAAGAAACCACAGCTCTGTCTTGTCTCTTGTGAGTCAATTTTTTTTTTTTACCCACCCTTTCTTTAATACTTATTCTCTTTAAATACCATTGTTCTAGTTGTAGGCCCTTATGTTAATTTGACCATCCTATTCTATCTCATCTCCTCTCTTCTTTCACTGGCTTGTGAGTAAGCACAAATTATCATTTTGTGAAATCTTCAACTATTTAAATTTATTGGCCATCTATACCTACTGTATGTAAGTGAAAGAATACAAAAGTGATCACCCCCTTTCAATATCTTGCTGTTTTAAAAAATGGTGACTCTCCACTCTTTAAAAGCTTAACTTTTAGACAAAACTTACTTTACCTACTCACATCTAACTTCTTCTGCACACACTGCAGTGTTAAGGATAAAACCATTTTTTCATCTTACCTTTAAGCATCCCTGTGACTAGCACTTGCTCTAATACCTGCTGGAAAGCACTAGGAAGCCTTAAACTCTCCTTATTAATAAGGAGAAATTAATCATAGGCACTAAACAGCCTATAATTACAAAGTACCTTGCTAAGGGAAGCGAAAAAAAGCACCAAACTAGGCATGTCCAAGGGTCAGCTTCCAGTGATTTCTCCTGTCCACCTGGTGAATCTGGGCATACTGGGGCAATGCAGCAATTGCCTCATGTACACAGACAACCCTCTCCTCCTACCACCCAACACTACAACCTGTGAGAGATGCACTTACATAGCCAAACTGGAAGCAAAGCTCTCTCCACCCAAGATTGTGCTAGACAGTCAAGAGGAGAAGGTTAACACCTGCACTACACCTCAAGCAACACACAGCTCTTCTAAACTCACACCACCAACACCCACTGATAGCAACACTAAATCCACATATGTGGAGGCCCTTAACTGTAACCTGCCCAAGCAACAAGGACCTCTGAAGCTGAAACACAAACACCAATCACAACCAAAGTGTCACATAGCTCACAACACCAGTGTGCCACCCAGCAACAGCCCCTAAGGCAAGACAACATACTTAACACTTTAGTAATAGGTGACTCTATAGTCAGGCACACTGATGTCCCACTCACCAGGCTGAACAAGCAGAAAATTACAGTCAGCTGCCTGTCAGGTGCCAGGATCCGCCACGTAACGCATGCACTCAAGTCACTCCACAACAAGTACAAATATGACTCTGTCATTGTCCAGGTTGGAGTGAATGACTTCAGACATATCTCCCTGGACTACATGAAAAGAGACATGGAAGAGCTCTCGGATCATGTGGCCTAGGCAGGTATGACCCTAGCCCTGAGTAGCATCCTGCCTTCACCCAGAATGATACCACAATACAAGGACAAAATGATTGACTTCAACAATTGGCTAAGCTTCTGGTGTCATTCAAAGGGGATCCAATATCTGTCTGCCTGGGATGACATGATCGACAGACCATAATACTTTGCCAGAGATGGTTTGCACCTGTCGCCCCTGGGATTCAGGTTACTGGCTAAGGCTCTTGCCACCCCTATAGTTACTTTTTTAGGCAAAGTTCAAAGGACAAAACCACCACTGTAACAGATACAAGCATGCAAAATCTGAAGGTAATGTTACTCAATGCTAGAGGTCTAAACCTCAAAATGTACACTCTCGAGGCACTCCTAAAAATGGAGAACATCGATATCTGTGCAGTAACTGAGACCTGGTTCAAGGCTCCAGAGAGCACCCCTGCAATACCAGGCTACAACTCTTACCACACTTTTCGGCCACAAAACCAGGATCGAAACACTAAAGGTGGAGAAGTGTCCATATTCACCAACGATATTCACACTGCCAGGCTAGTTGTCCAACACAATGCATCTGAAATTCTCCAGGTGCAACTAACACTAGGTAAGACTGCAATCCAAATTGTAGCTTGCTACAGATTCACCCACCATGCCCCAAGATTCTCACTACACCTTTCTAAACATACTGGAAAATATTAAGATACAACCAAACACCCTAATACTGGGTGATTTCAACTACCCTGCCATTAACTGGGAAAACTACCCGTGTACCAACACCTTTGCCCAATGGTTCTTGGAATTCATAAATTCCAATGCCATGGATCAAATCAATAGCCCCACCAGGAGCTCCAATATCCTAGACCTGGTAATTACCAACATGGGAAATCGATGCTCCACACCTATGGTCACCCCCTCGTTGGTCAGGTCAGACCATAAGCTAATCACCCTTAACATCCACATCCCACCCCCACTCCCCAGTAAGGAAACCTCCATAAAAAACTTCTCCAAAGCCAACTTCATGCTACTGAAGTCAGAAGTGACAAACTTCCTGACACCCATACAGATGGGAACTGAAAGTTCGACTGCTGAGTCCTACACTAAGGCACTGTACGAGCACATCCACTCATGCATGAATTGTGCCATCCCAAATAGAACCAAGATGCTCTCCTCCAAGAAAAGGAAGCTAATCTGGTGGTCCCCTGCCATAAACAAACTTTACAACAAAAGGAAGAAACTGTTGCAGAAAAGAAGAAAATCCCACGATGCAAAAAATTCCCTTACCAGCCTCAGTAAAAAGCTGAGATCCCTCGTAAAATCCTCCAAAGTTAGTTACGAAAATAAAATTGCCAAAGATTCCAAAGACAATCACGAGGCATTCTTGAACTATGTCAAGAATCTAAATGGCAATGCTCAGATCTGCTCTGAGCTACAACAGAATGCCATTAAATATACTAATCCCAAGGATATTGCCAATATCCTGGCAGATCGATTCAGTGCCAATTTCACCCCCCCACCCCCTAAACGGCCCATCTCAATACTGGAAGATTGCCAAATTCCAGTAATAGTGACCGCACAGGTAAAAAACGCTCTCTCCAAAGCTAAGAATACAGAATCCATGGGACCAGATGACATCCCGGGCTGTGTACTGCATGAACTACAAAATTAACTGGCACCTCACCTAAGTGTCATGTTTAATCATACTCTCACCTTAGGCTTCGTGCCCACTGAGTGGTGCACAGCTACAGTTATCCCACTCAACAAGGTGGGTTCCACCTTGGATCCCGGGAACTACCGCCCCATCAGTCTGATGAGCCTGATCTGCAAGGCTATGGAACATATTATCATGGAACTTATAAACAAAGATATTGGCAACCTTCAAACACTGGACCCCACCCAGTTTGTGTTCATGAAGGGCCGATCTTGTCTCCTGAACCTGATTGACTTCTTCGAACCAGTCTCCAGAGCCGTGAATGAGGGTAAGGCAGTCCACACAGCCTATCTGAACCTCGCCAAGGCCTTTGACACCATCCCCCACTCTGGAATCATAGATAAACTTACTAAGCTGGGCATTAATCCCTATGTCACTTGATGGGTTGCCAACTGGCTTACTGACAGAACCCACACTGTAAAATAGCTGACTCCAAATCCAGCTCCAGACAAGTGACAAGTGGAGTACCTCAGGTTTCAGTCTTGGGACCGCTCTTGTTTGGCATCTACCTCTCTGAAGTACAGGCCAACACTAAGTTACTCTGGCTAACAAAGTTTACAGATAACTGCAAACTGGGAGCCATTATTGAATCCCCAAATGATGTGGATACTCTACAAAAGGGCCCTACAGAAACAGATGCTTGGTGCCAAAACCATGGGCTCAAGCTCAATGTCAAGAAATGTATAGTTATCCCCTTTGGGAAAAAACATGTACCCGTGAATTACCACATAGGTGGCAGTACACTAAACACCGAAAGTGTGATAAGAGACTTAGGGACACAGGTGGACAATGGTCTCATCTTCAATAACCACATCGCCACAACAGTTAGGAAATCCTTCTATGTGGCACACCTCATCACTAAGGGCTTTTCATCCAGAAAAAAGGAGGTAATTGTCCCACTGTACTTATCCATCATTAGACTCATTATAGAATACAACGCCCCATTTGGTATGTACCTCTCAAGATATCTGCAACAACTGGAAAGGCCGCAGAAATACCTCACTAAAAAAATCACAAGCCTAAAGCAGATGCCCTATGCTGACGACCTTAAAAACTACAGAATACTCTGTCGCATATCGTCTACTCAAAGGCGATCTCTGCTTAACATACAAGGCCATGTCAAACCCAGAGCTGTTGGACATACTACACTTAAACAAATCCCAATCCCTTAGAGCCACACACTCCAGGGATCTAAACCTTGTCATCACAATAAACAAAACATGCTGGAGGGACAGGTTCCTGACCCAGAGACTCCCCAGACTCTGGAATAGACTGCCCATACATGTCAAGCAAAGCGCCTCCTTGGCCCTCTTCAAAAGGAACCTTGACGATTGGATGGGAGAAAGGAAATTCACCCCGGGGATCACGTCAGTTACCCTGCTAGACAGGGGTCCAGGGAATTAAATAGTGTGGGAAGAAATAGCCCGGGAATTGTTATGACTAGGCTTGTATAGGCCCTAGGGCCGATAGCCTAGAACCAACCTATTAACCAATGAACCTATAATAGCAATACCCACTCTTCCCTCCTATATCACTGCTTGTAGTATTCCTGTCTTCCTACTCAGTCTGCTTGTGATGCAAAGTAACACTTTTGGGCCACACTATGAGTTGGCCTTGTTTACTTCTTCACTGTGCTCTACATCTGTTATTACCTTCTATGTACTGCTTGAACACCTATTTCCTTTTGTTTTTATGACACTCCTCCCAAAAAGAAATGGGGAACACACAATTCTGAGATCACACCACAGTGTTTGCCTATCTGAGCATTTGATGTATTGAAATGGACCTGTTTCACACTAGCTATATTTCAGAACTCAGAACACAATGGGGGTGTGGCCAAGGATGAACACAGGATAGCAGCAGATTTCTTCAGCTCCACCAATTTCACAACACTGACAGGAAATAATTACTTTTAAAATTAATTTATGAAGTAATTTTCTTTCAAAATACTTTTGGAATAGCTATTACTTGAATAATATCAAAAAAAGAAAGAACATTTTAATAATATTCCTGTCAGAAAACACTTTGGAATTTTTTTCTGTCAGCTTTTCTGTTTGAAATGAGTTCCAGTAAGACAAATTCTCAAGATTCCAGCATCAAGAAAGAACTTCAGTCTCTGATATCTACAATCCAGCAACTTACTGCCAAAATGGATAAACTGGATACTAAAATTGATACCTTTATAGAAAAAACTACAAAACAAATAGACTTGTTACATATAGACTTGCAACAACAGAAGACCCAGATTACAGGCATAGAAGAGACTGTAAATGACATGGAGAATAGAATCCAAGAAGAAGAAATCAACATTGAGTTTTTGCTGAAACAGAATACACATCTACAAACTAAACTTGATGACCTGGAAAATAGATCTAGGCGCAATAACATTAGGATTTTTGGACTGCCAGAAAATATTGAAGGTAACAATATTACTTCTTTTTTAAATACATGGCTCCCTAAAACTTTAGACTTACCAGAAGCTTTTTCTTTTGGTATCGAAAGAGCCCATAGATCTATATCTAATTCTAACTCTAACAAAAAGTATCCTAGGTCAGTTATAGTTAGATTTCTATCATATTTTGATAAAGAGATGGTACTTAAAACTGCTTGGGCTAAAGCACCTGTTAAAATTAATGAGATAACTGTGCGTTTTGACAATGACTATTCTTCCTTGGTAATAACTAAAAGAAAAGTTTTCCTGCCATTAATGAGAGCTTAAGAAAGCACAGTTTAAAACCTACCTTCTGTTTCCTGCCAAACTAAAAATCTTTCTTCCTGATGGCCCTAGAATCTTTGAAGACTTAGACTCTGCATTGCTGTTTATCAAAAAAAATAAGATTTTGGATAAAATAGAGGAAAAGGAATGGGCTAGTCCTTCATTAAAGAGGTTGGCAACAGAAGCTTCATGGAAGACTTCAGAGAAGAAAAAAAGACTAAAAAACAAATGACTTGTTCTATGTTTTTCTTTTTCTCTCTTTTTTCTTCACTATTAATCTTTTTAAATACAGTTACTACATTTTCAGAAAGCCACAAATATTCTGAAAAAGATTTAATCAAAGTTACTTTCTGTGTACAAAGAATTGTTTTTGTTTTATAAATAGTCAAAATATCTGAGGAACTAATAACACGCTGTCAATCAATCTGTTTCTCTTTGTGACAAAGAGACTTAAGGTTAGTAATTAGATACATTTCTTTTTTTTTTTCTTTTATTTTAAATAATGACATTCTTTTTAGATTATGCATTTAGTAAGGGGTGGGGGAGGGCAGGTAGAGAAATGTAATGAAAATATGATAAGTTTAATAATAACTTATTAATTCCTTGTAAAAAAGTATATATGTTGTTTAAATACTGTTGCTAATTATTTTTCCATGATTCTATTGCTCATACTTGTTTACAAATAACCTGTCATGCTTTAATTATTAATAATTAGAACCAAATGGTAGTAAATAATATGTTTCATATCTATCTTTATTAATATATACAGCAAGTTATATTCCACTGTAGATATTTTTTATAGCTTCCTTTTTTATTTTTTTATCTCTTCTCTTACTTTCTTTTATTTTCTACTCTCTGTTTTTTTTTCTTTTCTCTCTCTCTCTCTCTCTTTTTCTTTCATATAGCTACATTTACATGCTTTTGATAATTCTGATACAGTAAATAATAAGATGTGTATAAAAATTGAATAGGGACTTAAAAAATTAGTTGTATTATATACTAATAACTGTGGGCTTAGTTTCACTGTCATAGAGGCTGTAATAACTTATAAATTACTAAGGTTTTGCTCTGTTTAGTTTCATTTATATTGCTAAATGAATGTCAGTCACTTGTATTTATTAAAATTCCTGCCAGAATGTTAAGGGAGACAATTTGGGATGTGGGTTACCTCGTGAATAGTGTCCTCGAGTTGTTTTAAAAGCTTCAACACTCAGAATGCACGCAGAGAAGCTGAATGCAGTCAGTTTGAACTTTGACCTCTGAATTCACACTGACACATCGCAGATTCAAGGAGAACACTCTACCAGGAAGAAGAACTGCTGCACATGCGACTCTGCGATGGAAAATGAACTCTATTACATTTAAATGTGAGTTATTTTTTATAACTATTTACTTATTTATGTTATAATTTATAAAATATGAAAGTTATAATGATTTTAAATGATTCAGTATCCCTTAGTAAACAAATGTGATATTTTAGAAGGCACAGAAAGTAAAACATATATACATATGTTTTTGAAAGTTTACTTGACTGCAACATATTATTGTATGTATGTACTTATGATTTAAACATATATAATGTTACAATTCATTTGACTTATCTAACTGACAAGCATAAATATTATTAAGGTTTTATTTTAGAAGAAGTTGTCATGTGACATATTTTAAAGCAGCAGTTCAGATATATAAAATACAGATGGCTTTCTTCACAATAATGCAAGTATATTTGGGAATTTATATAGTTATGCAGTATGATTTGTAACCAATTTTATAAACATAAATATTTTATTTTACTGGCAATAATAAGCATGAGAAAAAAAGCTTTGATGCAAGTGGTTTAAAGTCTATTAGAAGCTGTTAACTGCATTTCTATGACAGAAAATAGGTACATTATTTTTTTGTTTTTTTTTTTTCTTTCTCTCTCTCTCTCTCTCTCACTTCTTTTATTTCTCTCTCTTTTCTTGGTTCCTAATATCAAGTCTATTTGAATGCTATTTGATTATAAATGTATTTTATTAAATAGATGTACATAGAAGTATGAATTGTTTTTAAAAGTTTCTATTTGTTTATATGATGCTGATTTATCAAATGTTTAGTTTTGTCTTACTAGATAATCTAATTGAATGATGTTAATTTTAGTTAATAATAACTAGTATTAAATTGATAAGGTGGCAGCTGAGGTACTGCTGCTTAGGGTAGGGGTTAACTTGAGTAGTATGTGCTACTCAAAGTTGGAGTTTTTAACTCCAGGCTGGGTGCAAGGTTTAATCCTTATATTATTTTTTTTTTTTTTTTGTTTACTGTTGTTTGTATATAGTTCTGACATCCACAATACATTTTGTAAGCTCATTGTCACTACAAACAAAATTGAAGCTTATACAAAATCCCATAAGAGTCTCAATAAATACAGCTATATTTAAAGGTACACATAAAGGAGGAGGTATAACATTACTTATTTTGCTAATTGTTATTTTGATTATAAGTTTTATATGTTTTAAAAATGCCAAATGACTTCTCTAAAATTAATTTCTTTAAACATTAATGGACTGAACAATCCATGTAAAAGGGCAAGCTTAATGAGATACATTAATTTACACAAGGCCAACTTAGTATTCCTTCAAGAAACACATCTCTTGAAAAAGGATATTGATAAATTAGCCACTAATAAATATACAGTATTAGTTAGTTCAGAGCACACTCAGAAAAAAAGAGGAGTGGCTATTTTATGGAATAAAAGTATGCCCATACCTAAAACTATTAAGTCTTATGAAGATGATAAAGGAATGTTCTGTATGGTTACAATACAAATTAGTGGAAAGACATATACATTAATCAATGTATATTGGATACCAGGAATTGGTATTAATACAGTGAAATACCATCTTAATAAGATCATATCATTCTCTATAGGGATATTATTTTAGCAGGTGACTTTAATTGTATCCTACATGAAAAGATACTACTACTATAGGAAAAAGGAAAATTACATCTAATGCAAAACACTTAAAGGACTTTGTTAATTCTTATCATTTAAATGATATCAATAATCAGATAGACTCAAAATCATTACCATACACCTTTTTTTCTAACAGATATAAAACTTATTCAAAAATAGATAGAGTCTTTATTTCTAACCAGATGGTAACAGAATTAATAAATTCTAAAATCATTTTGTGTCCTATATCAGATCATAATTCAATTGTCTTTGAGTTCATGATAAAAAGTACTTACAATGTTCAGATCAAAAGGATACCAGCATATTTAACTCAACTAAAATACTATAAAGATTATATACTTTCAGAAGTGCAACATTTTTTAGAAATAAACAATACACCTGAAGTCTCCATTGTTTATGTTTGGGATGCTTTAAAATCATATCTATATGGACAAAGTATCAGATGGTATAATAATAAAAGGAAATCTTGGGATAAGGAATTACTAGATATTCAAAGTAAATTAGACTCTTATAAGCATAATAATAAAGAAAATATTATGGACAAAAAGTAATTGAAGAAATAAACAAACTAAATGAGAAATACAAAGAAATTTTAACTCATAAAGTTAAAATAACTTTAGAGAAATACAAGTTTTTGTCTTACTCAATAAGCCCCAAATACTTACATAGACTTAAAAATAAAACAAAAAGGTTGAATAAGCAAAATCATATTAAAGAAATTGTCTCTAAGGAAAAGAAGAATGTTTCTAGTCTACCAGAAATATTAGATGAATTTAGAAATCACTTTCACAAAATTAATCATAATAACATTAACATGGAACCTATAGATAAAATAAAGGAATTTATAACTACAAACATGAATAAAAAACTTAATAAACAACAAACTAAACTATTGGATAAAAGTATTTCATATACAGAGGTTGTTACACAAATAAACAAGCTTAAATCAAACAAAGCACCAGGTAATGATGGTATTATACCAGAGATATATAAAATTCTTTCTAAAAGTACATACTCATTAATACATAAGGTTTTTATTTTGGCCCAAAATGAGCTAATAACTCCCCCATCTTGGCAATACACATTTATTTCGCCAATTGTAAAACCCAATAAAGATCCAACTAGATGCACTTCATATCGACCCATTTCATTACTTAATGTTGATTATAAAATGTTTATGAGTATTTTTGCTGATAGATTGAAGACAATCATCCCAGGCATTATAGATATAGATCAGACAGGCTTCATTGAAAATAGAAACACTTTTGACAATATTAGGAGGACTCTAACATTAATTGATTTTGCAAATAGGAGAAAGAAAGATTTAACACTTATTAGTCTAGATATAAGTTCAGCATTTGATTCAGTAAGTTGGAACTACTTGTTTACCTTACTAAAGTGCACAAACTTCTCAGATGCATTTGTAAACCTAATTGAACATCTATATAAAGGTGCATTGGCTTATATTAAGATAGGAACATATGTCTCACAAAAAATACCCATCTTAAAAGGTACAAAACAAGGGTGTCCACTTTCTCCACTATTATTTACTATAATAATGGAGCCTTGGGCTAATCTGATCAGAAACAGTACTGATATAGAGGGATTTGAAATAGATGAAAATACAACATCTAAAATTCAACTTTTTGCAGATGATGTTCTAATTACATCAGCAGGATCTAATTCCTCTATACAGTCCCTATTTGATAAAATGATGAGTTTTAAAAATATTTCTGGTTTAATATTCAATGAAGAAAAAACTAAAATACTACCTATATATACACGAAAAAATGTTCTCATTAGTGATTTTAGTAAATATATACCCAATTCAGGTCAGATAACTTATCTAGGTATAATATTAACTAAAGATATTAAATCTATTATACATAATAATTATAATACCTGTCATCTTAATATACAAAATATTTTTAATACCTGGAATAATATGTTTTTTACTATGGAAGAGAGACTTACAATTATTAAAATGATAATATTCCCCAAGATATTATATTTAATACAATCAATAATACTCCCACCTACAAAAATAATTATCAAGAAATTGAATACATTAATGTTAAACTTCCTATGGGCACCTAATAGACCTAGGATTGCATTAAAGAAACATACCAATAGTTGGTCTCAAGGGGGCATTTCTTTTCCAGACTTTAACTTATATACTATCTCTTCTACTATAAAAGTTATTACTTTGTTAATAGATCAGTCATACGTTGCAAAATGGAAAGATTACTGGGAACTAATTAGTGTTCACTTCATGAAAATCTCTTTAACACATAAAAATATGATTGTAAATAACTCCATGCTATGGTTACTAAAAGAATTTTGCACTTCACCTATTACACCAAAATATATAGTTAGTTATCCATTAAACATTATTATTAGTTATCGTAATTTTATATTCATGCATCCTAAGTATAAGGAATGGAATTTTATTATATTCCCTATAAAGTATACACGTGGTATGCTTTTGTCATCTACTTCTGAAGGAACTCATTCAGTTACAGACAATGATCTAAAGTACTGGTATCAGTTGCTATCTGATAATAAAGTTAAAAATTTAGATCTTTTAAAACATTAATAAAATTGATTTAATGTCTATAACAGTTAAAGAATCTATTCAAACACTGATTGATTACTTGATATTAAATTTACAACATAAAGTTTCTGATAAAGGTAAACTTTCATACATACATAAAATTATTAGAGAAGAAACTCATTACAATGTAGATACCTATTGGAATTATTTCACTTCCATTAATGGTGAATTACCAAATCAACAAGATAAACAATATATATTGGAATCTGCCTATAAAACTACTTCTTCCATTATCTGGAGACTTTTACTTGGAAATTTTTACATAGATCCTTTTATACACCTTTGATGATGAATAAAATAAATAATAAAGACAATCTATGTAAAAGGTGTAATGTAGAAATTAATGCTGATTGGGCACATATGTTTTATGACTGTATAAAATTGAAAGAATATTGGAAGTCAATCAATGATTTTTTGCAGGCTCTTTTACAGATAATTTTATTATTTCTAAATCTCTTATATTATTCAACACTCCTGTACCTCAAAGTGTTAAAAAAGTTAAGCTTCCCTTGTTATGGTCTATTCTAGCAGTGGCTAGAAAAATAATAACTAGAAATTGGATTTCAGATACACCTCCTTCTTTTAATGAATTTAAAAATGTTATGACTGTAGTGTGCCATATGGAATTGATGACAATAAAATCAAGAACTACTAGAAAAACATCTTATTATGTTATATGGGATAACTTACAAAATTTGTTAAAAAAATCTTAACATCAATAGCATGGTATTTTAGTTTAATTAATTGATTTGATTGTAGTGGATGTCTTTGTAAATACTTTGGTTATTTTATTGAATGTTATAACCATTTCTATTTTAATTACTTGTATAAAATTGTTATGATATTTACTTGTATGTTAAAAATAATAAACTTGTTTTTAATAAAAAAAGAACTCAGAACACAAATCTCTAAAATCTACAAACCTAAATTGTGGCACAGTTAGCTATTGTACAAAATGCTGCAGTATGAATTGCAAACACACAGCTATAAATATCTGTAAATCTGCAAATTAAACACCAAAATAAATAAATACAATTCATCCTAGTCAACTTCTTTATTCTCTTATCCAGTCTTTAATATGCTTGAGCTAGCAGATGAATAAAAAAAATAAACTAGGCCATAAGATAATATGCCTTAAATCAATTTTCATATGCCTTACACTAGCTGTAAATCAGGATATAATCTGTGATCTAAAGACTGAATTCATTTTTGAAATCAAATAATCTGCAGACACTACAACATACATTCAACAATAAGAGTTGTAATCAGCTGTAAAGCAAACCAGCAGATCTAAACTGTAAATCAGTCAAGTTTCTAATAAGTAATCAACACTAACTTAATAAAAATAATGAAACAATATAGGTGTCTCATTTGAAATTGTAGGCCAAACCACAGTTTCTTTCCTGCTCCTTTACATACGTTATACATTTTAGGACACGAAGAAGGGATATGCCCCATAAAAGGGAAGAGAACATATTAAACTGGCAAACCTATAATGACCTTGGAATTAATATGGCTGAAAAAGTATAAATTCAATTTGTAGAGCTAAAATTAATTCACCTACAAAAAGATACCTAAAATGTTTATTATGCTTTGTCAACATTAGAATCGCCATCAGTCCTTACGTTTCTTTATACATCTTTTGTATGACCTATGTTTAACTGCAGAGGCTTTATTTGGTGTCAGAATGAGAATAGTGACATATGTGAGATAGAAGAAGATACATATGTGATTATATAAGAAAGCAGCCAGGTTAGATGGACTTCTGTATAACAGTGGGCTGACATATTTATCCCTTGGCTATACAAGAGCTAAGAGGGACATGTGTCTGGTACATAAAGTTATCAAAGATCAATATCTGATGCACTGTATTGGACTAAGAGAAAGTACTCAGTTAAACAATCTGAGGGGAAGGGACACAAAGCTGACAAGAGGTTGGAATAGAACCACACAAAAAAAGTACATGGGTTAGAGCAATGATTATTTTCATTAAGAGTGGGCTGTTTGAATGAATTAAAAGCATAGACACTACTGACAGTTTCAAGATGTTGGTGGAGGATCTGGGGTGACATTTATATTTGTTAATGGCTGGCACTGCAGAGCATTTAAAATATTGTTTGTCGACTTTGTGGGTGACACAGTTTATGATATTTTGTTATAGATGGCACTGTGGAACATTCTAGTCCCACCTCAATAATATACTAAGTTATAGTAGTTTTGGAGGACTATTACCTGCGACCTGCAGAGATTTAACAAGAGCAGTCCATCAAAAAGATGTTGTTTATGAAGACAGCATGCATGAATCCTACACGGCATATAATTTTCTTTTAATTCAAATGCTTTCTGTACTAAATCTTATCATACCTTAAAATGCACATGCTTGGTCATTAAGACTTGATTACCACTTCTCTGTATTAGTTTCATAATCAGAATGTGTCAGTCTGTAACTTTCTTAATAAATAAATTAATGAACCAGCAAAGTAGCTGCAGAAGCCTGGAACTGGTGTCACAATGAAACCAAAATGTTAAAAACTAAATCAGAAACTCAGCACTCGTACAAAACTATTCATTCAAGATAAGCTTTGAAACAAATACTGTACCCTTCTTCAGACTAAATCAACAATAATAAAAAGCTTATTTACAATAATATAACGTTTATGATGTCCCTTTTTTAGATGTCATAGTAGATATTTCAGATGAAAATGTTTTAAAAACTTCAGTCCACAGGAAATTTAGTGAAGGCACAAAATTGTTGCACGGTGAAAGCTGCCATCCACCCCACACAATACAAGCTATTCCCTTTGGTTAATTTTTTTGCTTGTACAAGCTATGTAATACTGAAAAGCATCTCAAACAAGAACTAGATAAAATTATAGACATGTTTAAAAATAGGGTGTATGATGTGAAGACAATACATGATAGTTGGCAGAAATTCACATATTGAGTTAATGAACACCAGAAAAGTAATCAGGATGGACAATACACTGGGACTGTGCATAAGAAAGAGACAAATGAAAATATATTTTTTGTTACAACATATAGTTGCCTTAGTCCTAAAATAATAGATCAAGTTAGATATTTCTGGAAATATATGACATCTTTAAGGGATGCTTCAGAGTGGCTGAATAAAGAACTAGTATTTTCCTATAGAAAAGGAAAAAGTATACAAAACATTTTGGTAAGAGGTAAATTCAGCATGCCATCTCCCAATATACCATATAGTTTGACAATGTGTGGCACATTTGCTTGTGGCAAGTTTAAGGTTTGTAAGTATGTAATAAAAACTTTCCCTAGAATTAGTAATGTTCCTTTTAGAACTTGTGGCCATTTCACTTGTAATACTGAAGGCATTATATACGCCTTGAGATGTCCTTGCAACAAATTCTATATTGGAGAAAGTAAAAGGTGTTTTAAAACTAGAATTTTAGAGCATGTGAGGGATATTGTTAGTAAAAAAGCAGAGAATTCTATAGCTGAACATTTTAGTTTGCTTCATAATGGAGAAAGTAAAGGGCTACAAGGTACTGTTTTGGAAAAAATACAAATATCTAAATTTGATGTTTCTTTTATCAAGAAACAGTTGCTTTTAAAAGAATCTGCTTACATTTTAAACTTTGACACCCTGTCTCCAAGAGGACTAAATGAAGAATGTAATTGGAGAGTATTTCTTTAATTGTATGATTGTTTAATTGATGTATTGTAATTGGAGAGTATTTCTTTAATTGTATGATTGTTTAATTGATGTATTGTAATTGGAGAGTATTCCTTTAATTGTATGATTGTTTAATTGATGTATTGTAATTGGAGAGTGTTTCTTTAATTGTATGATTGTTTAATTGATGTATTGTAATTGGAGAGTATTTCTTTAATTGTATGATTGTTTAATTGATGTATTTGTACATGTATACATGGGACAAGTTTTTTACTTTGTGTTATACTCCTTGAAAGCTTTGGCCGAGACGTCAGAGTTTTATTAAACTTGTTGGATATACTGGTGGTTGCTTCTTTTTTGCTACAAATCAATTTTTTTTATTTTGAGCATCAGAAAGTAGCTGCAGAAGCCTGGAATTGGTGTTACAATGAAACTAAAATGTTAAAAACAAAATCAGCAACTCAGCACTCATACAAAACTATTCTTTCAAGATAAGCTTTGAAACAAATACTGTACCCTTCTTCAGACTAAATCAACAATAATAAAAAGCTTATTTACAATAATATAACATTACAATAATTTATGATAACAGTCAGGTGGACATAATTAAAACATTAGGGTCATGATGAAAACTTACCTTAAATTCAATAAATATTTTTGTTCTAGTGTTGAGTTGCTTGCTTTATTTTGAAATTTTTTACAAGTCGACAATTCCATTATTTATTACTTTCAGTACTTCATTAGAAACAATTAAAAGGATGCCTAACACACCCCTTGTTACAGAGAAATACTTTTATCAGAACAGACTATGTTGGTATTGGGTATCGTACTCTTGGCAGGAAATCTAATCTGGAAAATTACAATGATCCAAATCGTTAACATTTCCTGCTACTTCATCTTGTGTTATTATATCTAAATTACTTAAATGAATGATGTTGGCATGTTTTGCTTACTCTAATTACACCATGTTCTTTTATGTACATTTCTGAGCAGATCAAAAGCTGGGATATTTCACCGCTGGTATTGAAGGAGAACACTGCTAACATATTTTTTTGCAATAAAGGCAAATCTATCCAATCCCTAGTCATTTTATGTAAACAAATTTTGTCATTTAAATAAGTACTGAAAAAACAGTGTTTGTATATATTTTAAAATGCTGCATAAAATATTTATAATTTGGGCAGTCTTCGAATGAGGTATTACACTAGCAATGATATGTATCTGTTTTAAAAACTACATTAATGTTCTCCTTCTTCCATATCTACCATCTTTGATATATAAATGTTGGAGTCTGCCTCAAACAGCAGTCATACTCTCCCACCAGGGTCTCCACTGACATGGACTTGGACCATAACTGCAGCTATTCAACATTGTATTATTATATATTCTAAGGAATAGCTTACACAAAAATACTCAATCCATGGTTCACTCAAGCTGTAAAAAGGCATTATGCAATAAATAAAAGTTGTTGTTTGTCTTTTGGCTTTTTCCCGCAATAAATAAAAGTAAATATCCAATAATGCAACAATAACAGCTACAAATGCACTTCACCTCTCTGAATTTCATGTCACTCCAATTACTCCAAGATGTGCAGGTGGTATGCAAGTCATAATGTCTGCAGCCTTGCACCTCAGTATACCCAGAGCATACAAAGACACACATGCACGCACGCATGCACACACACACAGACACAATATATATATACATATATACGCAAACATGCACACACATACTCACAAATACATATGTGTGCACGCACATGCACACACACACACACACACACACACACACACACACACACACACACACACACACACACACACACACACACTCCATTAATAATAAGACAGATGACACTGCAGTCCAACTGTGAGTACTTGGAGACTCTGCCAGGATCATTTGGGTGCGCTTGTGGGGCATTTATGGCATGAATGATAGTCATAGAAGAAATTAAATGATTTGATAAATAACTGGAGCATTAATGCAGTGTTTTAGTAACTGTCTTCTCTTGTTGAGAGAATTATACATTTTATAATTGCATATTCAGGCATGTTACATACAAAACAGAACTCAATGTTCTGTGAGGCTTCTGCCTTACACTTACCCAGGCACAAAAAGTACTATTAACATACAGTTAAGCAACATGCATATGGTCAGAAGTAAAAGACCTACCTGATTATTAAAAATCATATTGCCAGATGTTATTTACTGGGTTACTATTTGCAACATCTCAAGCAGTAAAATGCTAACAGTTGTTTTGTTCTAATGACACCATGACTCCTCATTCTTTTATGTATATAAGTATTAATTTATGTTTATAACTGTTTGCTTTTCAATTTTACATTAACTCCGTAGCCAATGGCCGAACCAGAAAATACTCTTTATGAATCAGTGCTCTGCTCCAGGCAGCAAACAAATAAACAAAGAGTAAGTAATAAATAATTTACAAGGAATGTAGACATATATCTGACATGGACTTTATGACTGAAATGTTCCTTGTTTCATATTTGTTGCTCTACATTCAGTTGTTTTGTAAAATACACAGAGAGGCAATGCATGTTTTGAGGAGCTATCAGTTACAACTCTGCTATATTCATCCCTCTACCCACATAAAACCAAACATGATTTAAAAAGTAAGGAGCAAAAATGATGAAAGAAAGGGAAGAGCAGAGTTTTAAGGAGATGGTTAGTTTTATTTTCCTTACTGTAGCCTGGGGAAAAATAAAACAGGACAGTGTTATTGTGGGCAAGTTATCTGCCTGCATCTTTAACTTGAATATTTAATAATGATGAACTGGGCATCCACAACGGCATATGAAAGGGTGATTAATAATGTAAAATATAAAAATGCCTGACTCCATGATGTATGGAAATGGCACCCTGACTGTGACCCAAATTACCAAAGTTCATTTAGTGGCTCAGGAGTTGGAGGGGCCTGATGCAGGGAGTCTGGGTCTCAGCTGAGCTACATATGTCAGGATGGAAGGGGCTTGGGTCTGGCTAAAGTAGACGTATACCCTAATGAAGACAAAAACATTATTATCTGGCTAAAGATAGGATACCACATTGCACTTAGAGGATCATAAGTGAGCCAACATCATGGGCAGTGATACTTGTGACATCGTACTTGCTATACCCAGTGAGGACTCCTTCCTTTGCATACCAAAAATTTCTCTCTTTCCACATCTATGATGCCCACCTCACCCCACTTAGAACCCACATCTCTTAAAAAAGGGAAAATGACAGTTGCTCTCACCCTGAAGAGGGAGGGCCAATTTGTGTGATTAAATAAGGTTACACCACCTTAGAATGTTATCTATTTATTTATCTTCAAAAGCACAAATAAAATCACGGCCCGAATAAATGGAGCCAGGTAAAGAGCATCAAACAAAAGTGAATGCCACAATAACATCCAAGGATCCAACCAAGTGACAGAGAGGCCACAACTAAGGTGAATAAATCTTTATTTGGTTAGCGCTTTCGTGGTGTCTCAGCACCACTTCATCAGACCTTTAACAACCATCTTCATGAACCATCCACTTATATAAGGAAGTCAAAACAAGCCAGCCTATCAGTATACTCTATCAACTGAACAAGGCAACTGAAGCTGGCAAATTATTGTAATGAGATTATTACACCTTCAAAAATCATACCCTTTATTAATTAAAATATATTCAAAGAATTGCATGTAAAAAGCATATAAGTATAAAAAAGCATAAAAATGCATAAAAATGTGTTTAGTGGTTTTGGATAATATTTGCATGTATGTATATATTTATACACATATGTTTTTGGTTGCATCTTTACATTTTTTATATAGCCTTATATGTACAGTTATTTATTTATCTTTTTTACTTACATTTGTTAGCCAAGGTAGAGCACTGATCCCATATGGGCCAACTTCAGGCTTGGCCCAGAGGCACAAAAAGGGCACACAGTTCATATAGTCGAATAGTATACAGTCAGCATAAAAACATTGTTTTGGTTACATTACATCTTAACTAGCAAGTCTGTTCAATGGGATAGCTGTAAGTTACAGAGTCTTTGCATATGGATTACATAATAAACTGTCTTTATCTTTACAGGAGGAGAAGAGAGAAAATATACACCCAAAAAAGGGTGGGAGTGCAAGAAGTAATGCAGTACTAATGAAATAAATTAAATATAAAAAAACTTGTCTTTCAAGGACAGGGCAGGGTAAAGGATATTGCTGACATTCATATACTGCAATAACATATCCTGTCAAACAGTGCCACTCTTCACATTTAAAAATAACTACACTGTGTCTTTCGGCTTTTCCCGGTTAGGGGTCGCCACAGTGGAACTCCGGTCCGCTAATGATTGGCAGTTGATTTTTACATACTGGCTTGCCAGGCCTGACGCACAACCTTCAACGAAGGTACGCCCATTCACACATGTCTCCACGCAGAGGAAGCTCTAGCTGAGAATCGAACCGGACAGCGTCTTACTGTGAGGCGACAATGCTACCGCACTAAATAACTAAAATAAGTTAGATAGTAGTGAGGGCTAATACTGCAATCAACATTTCAGTATTTCATTGTTTTGTATTAGCTCAGGATTCCTGTGAAGGCATGTTCTGTTCCAGGCAGTGAAGTTCCCAAAATCAGCATCAGCCTTAAAGTCTAGTAAGTTTTCATATATTCTTATTTCAGTACAGTATATTACATCCCGTATGTACAAGGAATTTCATTTTACTTTGTTGTGGTGTTCTTTGATTTCATATCTTTCTGTCTTAGAATATGAACTCACAGCCCTCAGGGATTTAAATGCCTATATCAGGTTGCCTCTTAACAACTTGTAGTAAACAGAAAATATTTTAACATAGTCAGACAATCACTATAAGGCAATTTCCTTAGTGTAAAACTTTTAAATTCCCAGTAACTTACTGGTATCCTTTACCAAGTATATACAAAACCCCATGTAATACTGAATTACTGGCCTGATCATTTCTTTAAACAGTGGGATCAAGATGCTGTTATGCCTAAAAATTACTGTCTTTAGGAGTGCCTGGGTGATACTGTAGCTCATTCAAATTACAGCATTTAAATATCAAAACCCAAGGAGAGGTAACCAATACCGACAAATCTCTGAAATGACTATAGCAATTTATGGTAAGAAATAATACTTTCTGTTAATCAAAGAACACCACAACAAACTAAAATGTAATTTCTTGCATATAAGGGATGTAATATGACTACAGCTATCTGGACATTTGCATATGTAAAGGAGTACATTTTGCTGCTGTTAATCTTGATTTGGTTGCATACTGTCCACACAACGTTGATCTAGATATTTTTGTAGATTTTCTTCTTTTTCCAGGGAAGTTACCACAGTAGACACTTTTACATCATCTGCAGATTCCTATAGGCAAGTCATTGTTCTATCTCTAGTCATTGCTGTCATGAAAACATTAAATAAAAATGGCCCCTAAACACAGCCCAGAGATACTCTATTTTGGAATTACTTAAAAAATTATTTTATCTTGACAGAAGATTGCCTGTCTCCTAGCCATGATTATTATTAGAGTCCCTCCCTTAGTTAAATTGTAACTCAAGCAATCACACTACATATTACGTAGCCAGGGCAGCAACGCCCACCCCTAGTTAGCCTCACATTCAAACTTGCCCTTAGAGAAAGAAGCATCAGTGGAATTGTTCCCACCAAGTGAAACAACCTTTCCCAAGAAACAGGGAAAACCACTGAATGCAGGGTTTTAGAAGAAAATTCTGTGTGACTACCTAAAAGACTCCTACAAATGCTCCTGTAATTTGGTCAAGGACTAATCAGTAGAAACCCACCAACTTAATTCTTGCTAGGGACCGATTTTACTCCTCATATCTTTCATCTTGTCACAACAAAGGCAGATTTTTAATCAGTAAATATATACACATGAAACTATACTTCTTTCTTTCCCCTTTGAATCAGCTCTTTTACTTACCTTTTCTTTGCTTCATTTGACTCCACATTTTTTCTCCTCTTCTTTCTTTTCTTTCTCAAACTTAATGAGAATGCTGACTTAGAGAATTATTCACTCTGTTATGGCTGCCTTACATACATCTATAACAAGTTCATGTAATACCTAAGACTGCCTTTCTTACATCTATAACCAGTTTATGCATTATCCATTCTATATTTTGATTAGACTTTATTTGTATTATCAAGTTTACTCTCATTGCCTGTAAGATTTTTTTTCATGTATTACATATGATTTGCTGTGTATTTTTATTGTTTGTACTTTAAAGGCTGCTTGTTTTTTTATGATTTATTTTTTTTATTGTGTGTCCTGTCCTTCAAATGCAATTGGCTTTGTGCCCTGCACATAGGCTGAGACTGAAAAGTGTCCTAGGACCAGCCCACCCAACCAGTTAACAAACACAATAAATAAAATAAAATAGAATAATGATTATATCCATTTTAAAATATATTTATTGCTATCCCATATGTTCAGAAAATTTAATTTTGGATTACTCGGGGACTATATTCAAGGATTAGACCAAGTTCCGAAAGATAATGGCTACTGGTGTGTGTAGCCACTAACAAAGCTGTGTAACACGGATGTCCCTGCTTAAATTCATGCTGATTAACAGCTCCCCTTTCTAACATATAATGTGGAATAAAATTTAAGAACAATCCCAAAGATTTTACCTAATATGCAAGTCAAACTTAGTTTATATTGACAGTGTCCTTCAAAGTTGACTAGACATTTGCCAGTTTCCAGTTACCAGAGTGAAACCCCCTTCTACATTGTAACCAAAATGTCAATTTGTTGTGAGAAAATGCTGAAAACAAACAAGGCCTTTTTGACCTGGATATGTTTATTAAGAAAAGTGAAGCACTTTTGTTTCCACAGTGTAAAATGAAATTTCATCACAACTAAAAGCAACTTACTTCACCTCATATTATATGAAAACATCCTGTCATGTGACTCTGGCAATGACATACTAAAAGGGCTAGAATTTAAAATAAAATGTTTCAAAAATAAATATCCTAAAAAGTTATTAAACATGCATGAATATTAAAAGGTATATATATTTAAGAACACACAAATTCACATGCATAAAAAATAAAATAATACAATAATCATTCTACATAGGAAAAACATGTCCATGCATTAAGTGCATGAATTTATGAGCATATGTATGCCATAAAAAAGAAACATGAAACCAATACACTAACCCCGGGATTCATGAAGCTTACACCAGGCGCAGGCGTAGCGTAGGCGGTATAATGCCAAATATGGCCGCCAAGCGATTCAGGTACGATCCAATTCCACGTGCACTACCAGCGTACGCCAGATCTGCGCAGCCCTCGGCTCAGGTATGCTAATCACCCCATGCGCAGTACTGCACCATGCAAATGAAGGTACATATTGATTCATTAAGTGGTGCAAGTGTAGCGTAAGCCTACAGAAATGTAAACCAAAAAAAAAAAAAAAAAAAAACGGTTTTCATTTTGCCAAACAGAACATCGGAGCTATGAATGTGGACCAGACTCATGTATTACAAAGTTAACATATGCCAATGGCTAAATATACAGCCAATGGCATAAGAAAAGATGCACAACACCTAGAAAACAACATTTAATGTCATGTCCACAGTAAAGCAAAAGTACAACCACAGGGCATATGTGCGCAAATGGGAACACAAGGAAAATATATACAAATGTCATAAAATCACAATGTAATACAAATCATGATTTCACCATAATACTCAATGGTATGCATGGTACACCACAACCAAGCTGCAAGGGTATATATAAATGTACATATATATATATATATATATATATATATATATATATATATATATATATATATATATATATATATATATATATATATATATATATAAAATAGAGATAGAAAGGGTGATAGAGAGATATATGTCGATATATACGGATTCACCTATATCTGCAAATATATAGATAGGTCAACGACATGTACACAACCATGGAGGTACAAATAAATAGGATACTGCCAACTACCGAATGTTTTACATACTGACACGCGTAATCACGAGGTTTAAAGACCGAAAGACCACAGTACCGGAACACTAGAACCACGAGTAATATTATCACGATGTTAAGGGACATTTAGTTATCGCTGCCAGTGCTGGGGTCCAGGTAGGTACTGTGTTCAACTGTGTTTGTGATTACTGTAGTCTGTGTAAGTGTGTGCTGAGGGTGCTGTGTGCGTTTCCGTGGGACTGTAATGTGTGTGTGTGTGTTTGCATCGTGTGTCTGTTAGTGCTAACTCAGAGGTAGATCATTACAGTAGGTGTGGTCATAGCTGGCCGTAGGCATACGGTTACCACCTGTCCCACTTTAAGAGGGATAGCCCCTCCTTGGGCAGTTGTGTCCTGACAACAAATATTAAAAAGGGCAAATGTCTGAGATTGTAGGACATAATTATGTCCCATATATTATGTAATAGTTGCATTAAATATTTATTCCTGTATCTAAAATACGTAAATGTTACAAGAAAAATGATAAGTAGCTAAAGTGCTACAAGAATAAGTATGTATTTAGGATAAAAGTACATTCTATCCTGTGTACTGACCGTGGGTATGTGTCGGTCTGTAAACACCGATGTGTGTCCTGCAAATGTCCCACTATGGCCATTTGAAAAGGTGGCAACCCATGCCAAAGAGGTTCAGTCACCAACACAACTGCAATGAGTGCAAATATCTGTGACAGAAATACACGAGACAGCTGTCATTTAGTAACATTTCCTTACATATCGATGTATTTCCTGAGGTATTGAAGTATCAACCTCACCTGCATGCTATATAGGAATCAATTAACAATGGCTCAATGTATAAGCCTGCAACAACCATAGTTTTAGTCTACTAAATGATAGGTCTTCAATTAGGGAAGGAGCCCACACACACATATGGAATATGTAGAAATGCAGTCCCCACAAACCTGCATATGCTATGTACACCCACCTACATCTCCCCCACACCCGAAACAATTGCAATACAGACTGTAATAACATCACAAACATCCACTCACTCAATTACATCTGCAGAAGCATTAACATACCTTGTGAGAGACACATTTGTAATGGCGCCATGTGAAATTGTAGCTGTTGTATAATGGAACAGACGGCGATGTTACAGGTTTTGTTTGCAATAGTCCCTTATCAGACGGTTGAGATGACAGGTACACTCACATGTAGAACCACATCTCCCAGAAGGTAGGGCAAAAGGGCAACGCCCAAGTGGAGAATTCAATTATACCCCACTGTTGCCACGTAATTGGCGAGTGGAGTAGCTGCACAGCTGATGTGCATGTCATAATTTACCCAGGAACACCAACTGGCGGCAGGATACCACATGTTACAGGTATCTACGTATATAAGGATGCCTTGCCATACATTCAAACCGTATGCTCATACCATAGAACCGTTTAAAAAGGAAAGGTGTAAGAGAGATATTTATGAAGACTCGGAATGCTAACAAGGTATGTAGAACACTCAGTATGTTAGTGTATGTAGAGCCTGTTTTGTATTAATTAAAGTGCACGCAATGCATAAAGTGGGAAAAGGTATTATGTAGTGATGTCTTG
This sequence comes from Protopterus annectens, assembly GCF_019279795.1. NCBI lineage: Eukaryota > Metazoa > Chordata > Ceratodontiformes > Protopteridae > Protopterus > Protopterus annectens. The sequence goes on from NC_056750.1 coordinate 331,129,067, forward strand.
TTGAGCAAAGTAACGCTTGTAGAAATTGTGTGTCCTGCTGTGGGCCACAAGGTAAACATCTCATACACCACAAGGGATGCTACATGAAGGCTTTAAACACAACAATTCCACACCACCCACTGTCAGTGGTAGGGTTTGTCCAACAAGTACGTGCCATAGCAGGGGATAGTATATGTTGATATACTGTCACAGTAGGCATGTGTATGGGCATATAACGAGAATAACATGCCTGTTGTGCAAGTATGCTTTGCATTATGGGATAATGTTTAAAATACGTGTAATGTACAGTATTGTAGGTAGATATGTCAGATATTTTACACAGCATAACTGTTATATCATGCAAACAAAAGGTATGTCTATTCACATGTACAATACACAATAACAGGATACATATGGCTTGTAGTCACGGGACACTGTAACAGCATGATAGCTAATTGAAATGGAAGAGCTACTAAATTATCCATGCACAAAGGACATGTAATAGCTTCACAGGTTCATAGTTAGGTACTATGCTGTCTGGCCAAGTCCATTTGTAAGCCCAACTACAGTGTTTTCACCAGCGGCACCTCCCTAGGGTAGTGTCCTGTGTCTGTGAACAGCAGAGCCATTTGTTACCTGCACCTGTGTACAGTACAGCCACTGCAGTGATCCCTGGCATACATGTGTGTCTCCCATCCACCCATCGAGGTATCTCATGAAGAGTGCTAGTGAGGGTCCCTGCTTGATGTACATAGGAATCATGTTCCAAAGCATGGTGAGTGTCTGGTTCAGGAATGTATCCCTCAAGCACGTCCCACTCATCGTTGCATTTGTGTACATATCCATGAGCATGTTGCTCTCAGTGGCTTTTGCTTATGTTGCTTATGTGGAGTATATCCATCAATATTGTTGTGGACATGGGCCCTGTATGTTCAGCAGAGGTCACCTCTGAGTATGCAGTATGCAAATGTGTACAGTTGTGGTGTCTGTAGTTGTGCTGCATATGTCATCCTTCGGAGGTCAATAATCCTCATGGTGTGTTAATGTTGTGGTATGTAAAGCCATTGCTGTTCTGTAAGGTACACCCCAAAAGGGGTGTTGTACCCTTGAACGTGTGTCATACGTCAGGAGTATAGAGGTACAATGGGTGCCTTTGTTCCTGCTACAAACCCATTACAGATAAAGGTGGCCACGTAGAAGGATATCCACGCCACATCGGCAATATGGTTATCAAAGGAGTGGGTGCTATATACGTGTGTTCTAAGATCCCGTATAATGTCACATGTATGTAGAGGACTACCACCTATGTGATAGTCAGTGGGTGATTGGTGTAATGGTGTAATCCAAAGGGGATGTCTATGCACCTTGTGTCATGCAGCTTGAGGCCATGTTATCGACACCAGGTATCCGTCACAGTGACACCCTTATGGAGGGTGTCTGTATCAACTGGTGGATCAATCATGGCTCCTTGTTTGCAGTCGTCTGGAGACCTATTCAGGGAAAGTCCCTTTGTGCTAGCCTGTACCTCAGGGAAGCATATACCAAACATGAGGGGCCCTATGACCAAGGACTGTGGTACGCCAAGTTTAACTGAATTACAGTAGGTACTACGGTATGCTACCCTCACTGTGTGGGTCCTATCCATGAGCCACTTTGCATAACATCTCAAGACGTAGGGGTCAATGTGCAGGTGGATGTGTGTGTTGTCAATACCAGAATGGAGAACGGTGCTGAAAGCCAATGAGAGGACAGGGTAGGCTGTGTGGACCCCCTTACCATCATCAACTACCCTGGTAACGGTATCAAAGGAGTCCACCAGGTGTAGGAGCCATGGTCTGGGCCTAACAAATCCAACCTGGGTGGCATCAAAGGTCTGGAGCCCACCAATGTCTCTGTGAATAACTTCCATGATGATGTGCCCCATAGCCTTGCAGAACAGTCCAGTCAAGTGTATAGGGCAATAGTCCCTCTGGTTCATTGTGGTGCCACCTGTGTGGAGTGTGATAACTGTTGCTGTGCACCATTCAGGGGCCACAATGTCTGATACAAGGCTATTAGTGAATCTGGTGGCCAAGTGGAGAGCTATGTCGTTCTGAGGTTTGTGTAAATCGCAGCCTGGGATGTTGGACAGTCACAGGCCTTAGAGAGTGCAGGTTGGAACTGCCTAGTTGTGACTGCAGGGACTCTGCATTGTTCCTGTATAGATTTTGGCCCTGTAGGGAGTGAGAGGGTGTAAAGTTAGCATTGAACCTATCTGCCAGGATGTTGCCAATATCAGTCGGTTCTGTAATGTTCATGCCTAACCGTCGTATGTCAGAGCAGATGTGGGTATTGCCATCAAGTACTGACATACCTCCATAATGCTTTGTGGTAGTCCTTGGAATGTGTTGCAGTAATGTTTACGTAGCTAGCTTTGGAGGATGTGATAAGGGATCCCAGATTCCTATTGAGGCTGACCAGTGAGCTACCCCACCCATGGGATTGTACTCCACTTTGCAACAGCTTCCACCTTTTGTTGTACATTATGTCCATGGAACTGGACCCCCAGAGTGGTGTCCGTTATCTGGTGGGTACCATCATGGCTCTGTTTGAGATAGCATGATCCATGCAGTCGTGTAAGTGCTAATGAAGTGCAGTGGTGTATGTTTCAGTGTTTGTAAGTACATTGTCCATCTGCACGGGTATCATGACATTTACTACCACTGTCATAAGACGTCTGAAGTAGGCCTTGTAGAAATCTTGTACTGTGTATTCCGTGAAGGGTGTGGTGCCGGGATGTGGATAACAAGGGTGATTAGCATACGTTCGGAAACTACCAACGAGGGGATAATCCCAGGTGTGGAACACCAGTCACATGTTGGTAATGTCCATGTCTAGGATATTGTTGGCCTTGGTGGTGGTGTGTATGGGTTGATCCAGCCAATTGGAGGTTATGAATCCCAGAAAGCGTTGCCCTAATGTGTCAGTGCATGAGGAGGTATCCCAGTTAAGTGTGGGGTAGTGTCAGTCTCACATCAGTAGTTCCTGTCTGAACCCTACTGTCCAGTACACCAAGAAATGAGAGCAGGTAACCATGGGGTATGGTGTGGAATCCGTAGCAAGTTACAATGTGTATAGCAGTTTTGGCCACAGTTAGTTGCAAGTGGATTACCTCTGATACATTGTGCTAAGTAACCAGCCTGGAGGTGTGTACATCCTTGTGAAATATGGACACACCTCCGCCATGGGTGTTCCGGTCCTGGTTACATGACTGAAAGGTGTGGTCTGCATATAACCTGTCAGTGCAGGTGCGCTCTCCGGAGCCTAGAGGCAGGTCCCAGTCACTGCAGTGATATCGAAGTGGTCCATTATAAGGAGTGCCTCGCCTGAGTGCATTAGAAATGAAGATGTCAAGCATTGAGTAACATTACCCCAGGTTTTGCTTGCCTGTTCCTGTTCTAGTGGTGAATATGTTATTGGAAACTGTCCAAGACAGGTAGTATAGGAGCAGCAAGAGCCTTACATGTTATCTGTAATCCCAGGGCCGACAGGTACAGGTCATCTGTGCCAAAGCATTGTGTTTTGTTGACCCATGTCATTCAAAGCAGACAGATACTGGATGCCTGTGGAATGACAGCAGAAGCATAGGCAACTGTTGAAGTGAAACATTCAGTTGTTGTACAGTGGTATCAGTCTGGATTAATGCAGAATGCTTCTCAGGGCTTGGGCGATACCTTCTGGGCTACAAGACCGGAGAGCTATTGCATGTCCCTGTACATGTAGTCCAGGAAGTTACATCTTAAGGCAGTCACACTAACATGGAGAATGACAGTCAAATTGTACCTGGTGAGGTGTGGCATGGGTGCATAGGTTATGTTGGGGATCCTGTTACCCGACAGCCAGATGTAAGCGACTATCGCCTTGTGTAGCCTGCTGAGTGGGACATCAGTGTGACCGCCTACAGAGTCACCTATCACTGGTGTGTTGGGTATGTTATAACACCCTATTGGCTGTAGTTGACTGGCACACATGAGTCTGTGGGCTATAAGTAATTGGTGTTGTGTTTGGTGATGGGGGTTGCCTCTGTTGCCTACATAGAGAGTATGGAGAGGTTCTGCAAATGTCGTAGTCATACTATGTGTGGCCTGTGGTGGTGGAGATCTAGTGAGATTATGTGATGAGTGGGGTGTGTTGCAAATGTTTAATGTCCCCACATGAATGTCAGGTTCAATCTGGGTTGGAGAGAGCATTACCCCCAGCATGGCTGCATATGTGCATCTCCCACAGGCTGTAGTGTCGTATGTTGGGATGTGAGCATTGACTGTGTACATGAGACAATTGCTCTATTGCCTCATGTTTGTCATATTCATCATATAGACAGGGAATAACGTTGGTAATTGACACTTGGGCATGCCTGTATATTCAGCCATGTCTCACAAGATATGTGAGGTATGTTTGTACAACAGCTGTTGTACTGTAAGCAAGCTGGAAATGTAAGGACAGTGTACTTGTAGGAAATGAGTTGGAATGGGTGCTATAGTAATTAGTAGCTCATGAAGTGCTTACATGTTCTGAACAAGTGCTGAGCATGAATATGCAATACAGATAGGGTGTTGGATAATATAAACCCACTGCAACAGACAAGTGGAGACGACAATCATAATGGGAGGCACTGCACTATTACCCTGCTGAGTATGGTCTGCAAGTCCCTGAATCTTTATCAATGTAGATGTTAGCAGTACAGATGTAGATGACAGTATGGATGATTTCACACTGCATAGCATACCTGTGACAGGTCATAGGACATCATCACCCATACTGTGTTCCAGCTACACTGAGTATACTAGATGTACCTTCATATGCCACAGGAGTGTTCTACCAGTGGCCTGTTGACAGAAGCAACACCACAAAAGGTGTCTGAGTGACATGTGCATATCACACCAGTGGCAGCTACAGTAAAACAGGGTTAATGTTTTGTACTCCCCCCTCATTGTAGCCCATACCACACAGACAAATGGGAGGCATCTGCATATGTAAGGATGTGAATGGCCATGACCTAGGAGCAATAGCTGTCTGAGTGTTGTGGACAACATACAGAATGGGCTTTGTGGGTGAGGTGCGTGACATATGTGCACAATCTGACAGCTGCTAATAGCATTGTCACCGCTAGGTGAATAACCCTGTACCCATTAACTACCATCTAGGCAGTGGTCAATATTATGGACACTGTGTGTAAGGGATGGTGCTGTGCAGTTCACCTCCCTGAGCTGGTGACATCTCCAGGCCTATTAGGTAGTCATACGAGGCACCCAAGTCATGACAGGGTGCCATCCATGAGCATGGAGATCATTGGACAGGCATATTCAGCACTCAGGTGACCAATATCAGATCACATATCACCTTTAAGGGGTATTGGCCATGCGTGGATGGGCGACACCAGCCTTCACAATCCTCACCTCCACTATGCAGCATGCTGGCTACCTTGCATAAAGACATGTGCAACACTGTGATGTTGGACATGCTACACGTACATATCCTGATCTGAAAGACATATGTCATGGACAGACACCTTCCTACTACAAGGATCGCCACATGCTGGACAGATCCCTGTGCCATACATGTTACATACTCCTGCCATACCATGCAACCCTGTCCATCAAAGCTGCACATGTCATCTCTGTCATACATGGTGCGATGACCGCATGGTAGATGTATCATTAACTGTCTGGATCAGTAACGTGGCACTGATGCACCTGGCGGTGGTAAAATGGCTGTCGGATACAGCTAGAAAACCTCACATCCTTTGCCCATACATGGCCCAGGGCATACACACTACTGCATGACCTTGCCCGTACATGCTATAGTTGATAACCATCCCTGCAAATAACATCCGGCTAGCCATTGTCCCATGTGTATCACATGTGCAACACAGGCAATACGTGGCAGGATGTTGAACTGCTGTACAGTGCCGTGTAGATGTATATGGCAAAACACATGCATGTAAAGGTTTCCGTGTGCATGTCTGCATTGTCACTGCTCATGTCCGTTAAGGCAGTGTATGTGTTGATATATGACATATACACAGCATCAAGGTCAACAGCATTACTGTGGACACATACAGGCATGTGCTGATAGGTAAAAACATCAGTACAGTCAAACAGACATGCCCACATCAAGACAGCATTCACATGGAGTATGAGCAATGTAATGACACACATATATGGTGATGATATCCAATGCACAATGGGTGTTACATGTGTGTGACACAAACATGTTAGTCGTGTCAGTGTCATGACGATTTGCAAAGATAACTGTTCATATGTACTAGATTTAATAGAAGTGTATGTGCAGCTGTATCTCTGTACATCTCTGTGATATTGTGACCTGTCTCCATCATTATGTCTTCCAGATAATGCCTCGTTCACACCTGCCAGCGTATAGCCGCCTGGAGGATGATGCCGTCATACCGTACCTCCATGATAACTATGAGGTATTGTTCAGCCATGTGCCACAGCATGCCCAGCAGTGTGACAACCTGTGGCAGGAACTTCACAGGAGGGTTAATGATGTGGGTGGCCATAACCGCACCTACCAGCAGGTGCACAGACACTGCATGGACCTGATACGACATGCGAAACAGCATGCCAATGCATTCACCAGGGAACAAGGTAGCACAGGTGGTGGGCCACCAACCCAGCCCCCACTCACACCTATCGAGGAGCTACTAGCCAGCCTGGGGACACCCTCAGAACAGCATCCACAAACACTAGCTGCAATCGTGGAGGTGGGTGTCTCTCAACTACCAAGCCTGGAGTTATCTGGTAAGTCACTACTGCACATGTAACTATTATATCCCATTTAGTTGCATGTGTCACTGTACAATATGTAATGTAACATCATATGCAAGGTATGTTTACACACATGCCGCATACTATAGTATGCTACCCTGTGTATGCACACATGTGCATACTATATGCTATTGTACAGGCGAATGTGTTAACATGCACAGTGCACCCTGTAGCTGTCATACAGTCATGGATAATGTTCAAACTGATGTGTCACCCCTATACAGGTACCTCTGGTGTGCTGCACAGACATCAGTCCATTGCAGGTGAGACAGTTATCAGTATCAGGCATGTTAATGCATAGATCTAGTCACCATGTGGCCAGTTAACACATGTACACATACTGTATGGTCCAGTCACGATATACAGGTTGCATCTGTCATCAATCACACTGGCTACCCATGTGCAATATATACAAACTAAATGAAACACCAACATGAAACCACAGTATCTGTCATTGCTAGATGTGTGGACAGCTGTGCATACAATGGTGGAGGTGTTGTTCAATGTAGGAATATGTACTATACATTGGAACAACACATGTGTGGTACGCAAACAGTACCACACAGTAAGCTGGGATATGGGTAGCCCACAGGATTCACCATTGTGGAATATGCCCCTGCAATGGGTGCACACATTGTGATGTGCCATCTGACATGTCCCAGACATGTAGTGTTCCGGCTGCAACATTGTCTCACTATCCCATAATACATACCCTACATACCAAACATGCAACCCTTTGTCTGCATAACCCTGTGGACAGTGATGTATCTGACATCTATGGGTGTATGTCATATGGGACAACACAGAAATGTGAGATAGACGGCCATCACAAACATTTGGCTAACACATGTTCAACATGGCCATGGAGGATGGCCAGAGACATGTAGCAACACACAGTAGATGTGATGTGTATACACCCTGTTGCACATTGTCCACACATGGTCCAACTACAGCTTTTGTTGAATGGTTATATAGTTGATGTGGAATGCTGGACATCCTAAAAGCCTGTGCACAGCTTGTGGAGGTGTCACTTAATTCAACCATATAAGATGTGTTGAACATCATGACTGTGTCACAGCATGACAGTAGTCACCTGTACAGCTTCCACAGACATAGACACCACATCAGGCCACAGATACCGTACATTTCCCTTGCTGCTGTTGGACATCACTGTCAGCCGTGCACCTCGTGTGTGTGTGGTACATAAATGTCATGCGGGACATGGTGTATTGAAAAGTATGCCATGTGTGGACATGGTTGCCAGGCAGCTAAGACATTTTAGTAGTTGTGCAGGGGTGTCATCCGTAGGTCTTCCGGTGACCTGTCACATGACACAGCATGGTTTAGTGTGTATGCACCTCAGCGACGTGGGTCACAATCCACAGTAGTTATGTAATGTGTATGCACGCAGTCATGGCTATGCACTGTGTGTGTATTCCACACTTTATAGCAATATAGACGCCTCATGATGCCATGCAATGGCACAGCGTCTGTATTTCACACTGTATAGCAATGTAGACACCTCATACTACCCTTCAATGCTCATGCACATCTGCTAAAAGTGCATTCTATCTGTAGGGCATACAGACAACACTGCAATGTGATACCCATTACACCGCTGTACATGTGTCAGGACACCATTGTGTCAGACATGTATGTATGTTAATGCACATGTCAGCAGATTACATGTCATACTACATGTTAATGTCAAGGTCACATCAGCCATGTGTACTGTTAACCTGTGCTGGTCCACATGGTGTATCACAGGGATGCATGCTTACTATCATGATTGTGTGAACTGCATGGCTTCTGATATGACACCTGCTTGCTGTTGTGTGCAACCCAGGGATGTATGCTAACTACCACTATTAATGTCTGAGCTGCATGCCGTCTGCTGTATCACATGCATGCTGCATGCCTTCTGTCAAATCACATGCATGGTCTGTCTCTGTGTCTGTGTGTCTGTCTCTGTGTCTGTGTGTCTGTCTCTGTGTGTGTCTGTCTGTGTGTGTGTCTGTCTGTGTGTGTGTGTCTGTCTCTCTGTCTCTGTCTGTGTGTCTGTGTCTCTGCCTGTGTGTCTGTGTCCCTGTCTCTGTCTGTCTGTGTCTCTGTCTGTGTCTCTGTCTCTGTCTGCGTGTCTTTGTCTCTGTCTCTGTCTGTGTGTCTGTGTCTCTGTCTGTGTGTCTGTGTCTTTGTCTGTGTGTCTGTGTCTCTATTGTAATGTAGAGTCTTTCTTTGCATTCACAGGTGATGTAGGTGTGTTACCTTCCTGCGGTCCATCTGATGTTAGTGTCCCCACAGACTCTAGCAGTGATGAACATATGCATGAGGTACAGGCAGGGTTGTCAGGGGCTGAATCTGTGCCAATGGCTGCCATCCCAGCTATATCCCCTCTTCCCCGCACACAGTTCTCATGCCAACACATACCCCATCACCAGTGGCCATGGAGGAAGGACAGTCAGCGTGTGTTAGCTTGGAACAGGAACATGTGTCTTCACACCATGGTGTCAGTGTAATGACTGCAGATGTGCCACACAGGCATGTGGCCAGTGCTGCTCATAGGAGGACCTCTGGCAGACATGCACCTGCAGGACACAGCGCAGCAGCTGGTGTCACCAGACGCATGTTTCAGACTGTAATGGTGGCACAGGCATGTGCTGAATGGCAGAACAGAGAAGGGCAGCGGCTTCAGAGGGCTGCTATCCGTTCTTTATACGACAACATCCAAGCATTGGCAAATGCTCAACAGCAGATTGCTGACATTCTGGACAGGCAATTGGGTGACATGGTTGGAATCCTTGACCGTGGCATGGCAATCCGCGAGCGTGAGCTGTCTGTGCTCGAACATCTGGTAGGAGTGAGGCGTAGGCCACGAGGTTGTAGGCCAGCTACACCACCTGGTGCAGGTCAACGTGAACGAGCTACCTCACATGCCCGCTCCCACACTGCCGGTAGCAGTAGCAGTGCAGCTTGTGCTGAGCTGTCCACACCAGGACACAGCAGGCCATGTGGATGTGGCCCTGGACGTTCCCAGTGGGACATGGTTCCAGTGGACATGTGTCATCGGACAGTAGCCAATCTGTACCACTGCCTGGTAGTGCCCGTGCAACTCCTGGCAGGCACAGGTCACGTCGCCATGGCCGGACACAGTGAGCTGTCAATAATACCCCTGTGTAGGCAGGACACATGGCAGAACTGTGTGTACACATACACTCACACAGCAGAAACATCTCTAGGGCACCGCAACACCCACATGCATAACAACCACATATGTCCAATCAGATCACCGGCCCTAACCCACACACATGATGTCATCCACTGGTGCAGCCTATTCCCCTGGCAAACATTATCACCCTGTGCATATGATGATGCCTGTGCCGCATCCCTGTCATCCACACCATCGATGCAGGGACATGCTCATATGGTGTGATGCACAGGATGAACAGAATAGTGAGATAAGTGTATATTACATTTGTTGTGTACTGTTGACATGCACCAGACATACCATGTAGTACAGGTTTAAAATGCATTGTTATATGTTCACGGTATGTGTCTTGGTAACAACAGTAACAGCATGTTGGTAATTATGCCCTGCTTCCCTCCTTAAGGTCTAATTGCATGTGCCATTACGTTACAGTGTTTGCAGTTAGAGTGCATTTTTGTATGTTCACAGTATGTGTCTTGGTAACAACAGTAACAGCATGTTGGTAATTATGCCCTGCTTCCCTCCTTAAGGTCTAATTGCATGTGCCAATAAGTAGCAGTGTTTGCAGTTTCCCATGTGTAAATGTGGAGTACTCACAGGCATGTATGGCAATACCAGCATACTATACGTAGCCTCAATTGCACTTTTAGAAAGGCTACCATTCCACAGATGTCCACACATCTACTGCTCCAGAAGCATGTGAGCTGTTTAATAGGCTACAGTAGCTAGAGATGTGACATCCATACCGGGTCACATCACAGGTACAGTGACATGGTGCGGGGGGTTTACACAGTGGTCTGGCTGATGTCAGGGGTAGTGGCCAGTTGATAGCATGAGGGCTCACTGTGTAGCAGTAATACACTGTCACATTACAGGATGAGAACACACACAGACATACACAGAAACACACAGTAACATGCCCACACTCACAGGGTCAATGACACTATAACGCACACTCAATAGTGTTGAGGTGAGGACCCCTGCCTATGTGGTAATCACCTTCACAGTACTGTGCACCCACATGATGCGACACAGAGAATGAACATGTACAGGTAGACAGTAAGGCTAAGACCGACGGCATCAACAGGGTAGTAGATTGCATTACCATGACGGGTTAGGGATCCTGATTGTTCTGTATGGTAGCATACATACATACATACACACACACACACACACACACACACACACTGTGGAGTCCACAAATGTCATTCACATACAGATAGCTGACATGTGTGTGATACACACACCACCCCTGCCTATGTCTTGCTTTCTACACTGCAGTATGTACAGATCTCTACAACAGTGTACAGGGGTGTGTAACAATTGGGATGTATTCCCCACCATATGTGGCATATATGGTCACACAAGCAAACACACATGGCAGTACTACGAATCATACACCTGCTATATGATGATACGTCTGACAGACATGCAGCAGTATTGGCCGCATTATGTGTGCTGACGCTACCGTTGGCAATTGTGCTGCTATATGCACACGGGAGGACGTAAGTGTTACAGGTGTCAAGTGATTTACAGTCAGTAACACCCTGACCACTGTGTAGGTCGTATGTCTTCACCTTCAAGTAACAGTAACATAGCGTACTGTTTGCACATGTCATGGTAGGATGGCTTGTGACACACCTGTGAGCTGTCTTCAGCAAACATCCATCTGCAAAGGTGGACCACCATTTTATGTACACACATCCATCCATACCTGATGTACATCCTACCGTACTGTCAGTACTTCACCAATACAGGTGTCAATGATGGGGCTGCATTGCAACTGCATGTTGTAGTTAGACACAGATGAACTGCATACATCAGCTACTGCACATGCATGGTAGATGAATGCACACCACTACATGTACATGTGTGTTGGTCCTACATTCCTGTCATGTAGCCATGTTTGTATGCATTGCAATTGTTGGACATGTGTGATGACATACATGACACATGGACTGTTGTATGATATGATAGTTGTCATGGGTAACTATTACAGAGAGAATGTTACCTCAGTCAACATTGCTACCTTATGTACTGTTAGCATTCAACAGCCATGGACCTACCTTCCATGTGCATGCGTGTGATTGCTGTAGCCACTTGTCTGCGTGGAGGACGGCAAAAGCTATGCTATGTACATATGTGTTGTGTGTGTGTGTGTGTGTGTGTGTGTGTGTGTGTGTGTGTGTGTGTGTGTGTGTGGGCCATGTACATATCCATGGCAATTACATGTATGTCATATCCAAACATGAGTGTTTTTTGGTGTACAGCAACAGTCATCTGTTACAGCTGTATAAGACCCAGGGCCCCTGTTATGAGTAGAGCCGACCTGGTTATGAACAGTGGTATCATTGCATTGCATAACACATGATGGAACCCTGTCAGTACACGTGTAGTCTGCACAGTTGCTGTAGACCTATGTACAGTCCACTGGTCATGAGTAACATGGTGTTGTAGTAATGTATGGATGTGTGTTGCTGGTCCAAGGACATGGTGATGTCTGAGGGCTACATAGTAGAATGCGGCATTTACCACTGTGATCTGCACCTGAGACATCTGTGATGGCTCTTGAGTGTGTACTGGTCAGTACATGTGAGTGGCCTTCATGTACGTGGGGACACTAACACCTGGAGCGGTCCGTCATGGTCTTATGGCCCACATGTCTGTATCTGAGGTATAAGGTGATAGTGCTATTGTGCACAACTGTGCCATATGCCAGGTGTTCCTCATTGCAGAGATGTCCGTATTCCCCATTGTTGGATCTGGATTGTCAGCTGTGATTACGAACGCTACACATCTAGCACTGACGATCAGTGTCAGATATATGTAGTGCAGCATTCGTGCTAACAATGCTCACTATCGACACACTGTGCCCTTCTGTGTTTAGAATCCGTGTGCATACAAGACAGCCCTTCACTACTACTGTGTGAGCATGCCCAGTACGCTGTTGTGTAGATGGACACACAGTACATTCCAAATGGACGTGTGCTACTAAGTGTGTGAGCATGCCCAGTGACACCTTGTGTCAGTTATGTTCCTCTGTGTATGGGCATGACCATTGAAATCCTGAATAGCGATAGTGGTCATCCAGGCAACAGATGTCCACACCCCACATCAGGATGGATTCCTACATTGAACACACTGGTTGACTGTCTTGAAAGGTGTACTGTCTGTGGAGCATCTCATATCTATGTAGTATATAATAGTGCTCGTAGATAGGCAGTTGTCCCGCTCACACCACTGCCATGTGTTTGTCTCCATCTACCTTGGGACAGTAATATGCTTTTAGACTGCTCACTCTCCATACATTCCCTATCGGCATCTTTGCCTTTGCTGATGATGTCATCCACCTAGAAGTATGCCTCTGGGAGTGCTGTATTCCAGTAATCTCGGTAGCGCGTTCTGTAACTGCATAATGCTGTAGTGTGATAAGGTAGTTAGGTGTATGCTCGACTCCCAGCCCTGCCAAGTATGTGTGTGTGTGTGTGTGTGTGTGTGTGTGTGTGTGTGTGTGTGTGTGTGTGTGTGTGTGTGTGTGTCTGTGTGTTTCCATCTGCCTGGGGACAGAGTAATGCTTTTAGACTGCTCACTCTCCATACATTTCCTATCGGCGTCTTTGCCTTTGCTGATTATGTCACCTACCTAGAAGTATTCCTCTGAGAGTGCTGTGTTCCAGTAAACTCAGTAGCGGGTTCTGTAACTGCGTAATGCTGTAGTGTGATAAGGTAGTCATGTAGTAATTTCTATGTTCTAATCCCAGCCCTGTCGCGTGTGTGTGTGTGTGTGTTTCCAGCTGCCTGGGGACAGAATAATGTTTTTAGACAGCTCACTCTCCATACACTCCCTATCGGCATCTTTGCCTTTGCTGATGATGTCACCCACCCAGAAGTATGCCTCTGGGAGTGCTGTGATGCTGAAACTCGGTAGTGTGTTCTGTTACTGCGTAATGCTGTAGTGTGGTAGAATAGACAGGTAGGTGCTCGATTCCAAGACATGGCAGGTGTGTGTGTTTGGCAGTTATACACCATTTGTTGATATCTGTGGGTGGCTAGCTGCAGGATGTGTTCAGTGTGCTTTGTTGCTGACCTATATAGTGTCCACAGCCCCCATATTCTGCCAAGACACTGGGTTGTCAACACATACATTCGCCAATAGGTCTGGTGAGTAAATGTCAGCATTCCTACTCTTACCCTTAATACAGTCTGACCCGTGTGACGCAACAAAACATACATGCCTTGATAGTAACAACACTACATGATGCAGGTGGCACATGTAGTTTCCTTTTCATTCCTGTCTAATGCTTTGCTGTCATGTGGTCCGCTGTTGTGATATAAATGCAATATCTACATATGTGTGTATATGTATATGTGTGTATGTATATATATATATATATATATATATATATATATATATATATGTAGATATAGAGAGAGATAGACATAGATATATACATATATGTCTGGGGACATCAGCACTATTGAATGTTTGTGCCGGATGATCTGTACGTGATAACCTCGAATGTATGTATATCTGCCATGGTGTAGTGGTAATGCACATCGTCTGTTGTGTGCAGGGTCCCGGGTTGTAGTCATGTAGACACCGGTTATTTTGTTGCTGGGAAGACCATGGGACATTAAATACGGTGATAGTAAGGCACCTGTTACCAGTTGTGTACGGATCTGAGCGACACTAAGCAGTGGTTATTAATTTGGAGGTTCGGTATGAGTCATATAACTATTCATTAGAAGACTATACTATGCAGATGAGGTTGACAATAGTGTATCCCATTTATCCCCAGGGTGTGATGCTGATCCCTGGAGTGTATGTGTGTAGATAGCTGGGTGCAGGGCTCGAATATAGTTGACAGCATGGGGGGAGGGTCAGGCATACTGTACGTACATTGTACACCTGTGCCTCGGGAGTGCTCCTGCCTTAGCACGCCTAAGCTAGGGGTGTGTCTATACCTGCCTGGTGACATTGGGAGGGACAAAAGCAGTAGTGGGATAGTCAGGGAGAACAGGCTGCACAAACAGGTGATGATCAGCACAATCAGCAGATTACATGGCCAGCCCACACCTGAACAGTACGGTAATGTGAGCAAGCAGCATACACACAGGTTTCTTCCGCACTCTACACCACCGGTGTATACCTGCGGGGACATTTCACAACACAGTCCAACCAAATGAGAAGGGCTGCAGCAGGCAACATAGACCAACATGTGCAGGAGGCTGTGGGCAGTGAGGATGTGTATGCTGCCGAACAACCCTTACTGGGGTGGCATTATTTATTTATTATTATTATTTTACATTTGTTGACCGGGCTAGTCTAAACTGGATACATGTCCATTTTCAGTAGAGGCCCGAGGAGAAAAGCTCCACTGTAACAGTTTAAGGTAACACACTAAGAAAAAATATACAAAAGGATAACTAAACTACTAAGCAGGAGTTATCAACTAATTAGCATAAACAAAACAACAGAGCAGCAATTAGCAAATCAAGAACACACAGCAACAACAGCAATATTTAAATACAGAATTGCATTTTTATAGCATCTGGACTAGGACTTGACCTATCATGAAAAAAAAAAAACTAAATAATACCTGTGCAAGGCATTAGGTAGTGCAAAGTAAGTAGAGGTAATAGGAGGTAAAACATAAGCAAAGTAAGTAGAGGTAACAGGAGGTAAAACATAAGAAAGAGGAAGTCACAAGCTGAAGAGAGTCTAGGGGAAAAATTGTAGTGATGGGAGTAGTGATACAAGCTAGATGGAGACAAGGCAGTGTGAGAGAAGGAGACGTAATACTTGTCCAGATGATGGGTGTGTACAGTGCAGATAGAGGTAATGGGAAAAGAGGTAAAAAGATGTGGAAGTAGGAAACAAGAGTCAGTCAGGAGTAGAGCAAGGGCAGAGCCAGTGTGATTTGAGGTGGGTCTTTAAATGTTTCTTGAAAAGAGGTGTTGAGGTCAAGGTAGTAAGTTCACTAGGGAGCTTGTTCCAGTGTGAACCCACAGCATTTGAGAAAAGGGAGTCACCTGCTTTATTCTGAGATTTACATGTGGCTACTAGAAGTTTATTAGCTGATCATAGGGTAGTGAGATTCTTATAGGGGGAAATAAGAGTATTAAGAATAGGTGCATTAGAAGGGAAGTGGAGTATCCTGTGGGTAATAGTCAGTTGTTGAAGTAGAATGAGATTTTGCAGTTCAAGCCAACCTAGCTGTCTGAGATTTAAGCAATGATGAGTCCGATATGGGGCACCTGTAGCAAACCTGATAATGTTGTGGTAGGATGAGGCTAGTTTTGACAGGTTTGTTTTTGATAGGTTAATAAAGGTTAGAGAGGCATACAGTAGTTTAGAGATAAGATGTGTTTGAGCTAAAGATATCCTAGTCACTGGTGTGAGAAATTGTTTAAGTCTATAGAGAGCACCTATTTTTTTGTTAACTGTTTTAATAGTTAGATTGATGTGAGCATCAAAGTTTAGTTGATTATCTATTGTGACACCAAGCAGTTTTGTGGTGGTATCGGGTGATATAAGCGTGCCATTGTTAGAGACAATAGTAAAGGAAATTGGGATGGACTTATAAGCTGGAGTAAACAATAGTAACTTACTCTTTTCAGGATTAAGGAGGAGACAGATGTGTTTGAACCAATTTTCTGCTGCAGTAAAAACATTTTGGGTACATGAATGTAGTTCAGCAGGAGACATTGCAGTGCAGATGAGTGTAGAGTCATCTGCATACTGAATGCAAGTGGAGGATGGGAGGGAGGTATTCAGGTTATTAATAAAGATGGAGAAGAGGAGGGGACCTAGAATAGAGCCTTGTGGGACTCCAATGGAGATTGGGAGCTGGGATGATAAATGACTGTCCCAGAGAACTGCTTGTTGTCTATTTGACAGGTAGGAGTTGAACCACTGAATAGCCATTGTGTCAAGAGAAAGGGATTTAAGTATGTCAATCAGAAGATGGTGATTTACCATATTGAATGCTTTCGAGAGGTCAAGAAATAATGCAGATGAGAATAGATTATTGTTGCGATTTTTGTTGATGGAGTCTGTCAAGGAGAGAAGGGCAGTGGTGGCACTATGGAATGGTCTAAAACCGGGCTGTGAGTCAGCAAGTAGGTTATTATGGAGAAGGTGCTCTAGAAATTGTTGGTGGACACATCGTTCCATGATTTTAGCTAGAGGGGAGAGTAGGGCTATCGGACAGTAGTTTGAAAGTTCAATTGTATTCCCCCCTTTATGTAGAGGGATGATATGGGAGATTTTCCAGAGAGACGGAATAGTGGATTCGGTTATGGTTCTGTTTATTAAGATGGAGACTGGGAATGCTAGTACCTCTGCAGCTAGCTGCAGATACTCCGCTGGCAGTTTGTCTGCTGAGGGGATGCAAGGTTTAAGTTTTTGGAGTTGGTTGTAAATGAAGGCTGTGGATACTGTGTTCAACTTTAAAGAGAGTGTTTTACTATTAGGAGGGTTAAGTCCAAGGGTTGTGGGTGGAGTTAAGGTGTTGGCAAGACAGGTGACTGTTTCTGAGAAGACGTTATTGAAGGTGTCAGCAATTTTATTAGGAGGGGTCTGAGATAGGTTGGCAGGGGTGGGTGTTTTTGAGTTTCCAGGGTATAGGAGTTTCTTGATTCCAGACCAAAATTTTTGAGGGTTCTGTTGGGGGGGGGTTTGTTGAAATTTAAAGTAGAAGTTTTTTTTTTGTCAAGGAGTATAAGTTTCTTTATGGTTGGTCGGTGGGGTTTTTTGTGATTTTCCATTTTGCCCAAAGTTTGTTTCTTAGTGTCATTTTTTGCTTGGTTTCTTTGGAAAGCCATGGAGCTGCTTTGGACCTTATTTTAATTTGGCGAGAGGGGGCATGGTGGTCCAGAATTTGGAGGAATTTATTATTGAAATAAATGACTGCTTCATTGAGAGGAAGGTCTTTGAGAGGTGCCCAGTTGCAAGCTTTAAGTTCTAAGAGGAAGTTGGGAAGGCTGAAATTTTTCTTACTGCGTATAGTTCGATATAATGTCTGCGTAGGACTACTGTGTTTTTGTTTGGAAATGTATGTAAGGAGGTGGTCGCTAACATTGTCAGGGAGTACACCTGTTTTATATGCAAGGGGATTGTTATTTACAAGTATCCAATCAATAATACTCTGCTTCTTGGTAGGTTTATATATTCTTGTAGGGGAGTTTATGATTTGTTGGAATGTGTAGAGGTTTATAAGAGGGGTGGATTTAGTGGAACAGCAGGAGTTCCAATCAATACTGAGATCACCTAAAAGGACAGTTTCCTGTGGGATGGTAGAAGAGAGCCAGCTAAGGATATTTTCAAGTGTATTTATATTTTTTTCCGGGAGGGATGTAGCAACATATAATGTACATTGCTTTTTTCTTATTAATTTGAAGTTTGGAGCAAAGGAGTTCAGCATTTGTAGGGGAGGGAGGTTGGGAGTCTATCAGGCTAATTTGTAATTCAGATTTATAAAGTATGGCAACTCCCCCACCTTTTTTGTTTGGGCGATCGAGTCTTAAGATACTGTAATCAGGTGGGGTAATTTCATTGTCTTTGATTGCTGGTTTAAGCCAGGTTTCAGTTAGGCAGAGGATGTCAAATGAGTAGAGGTCAATTAGGGCATGGAGCTGGGTGATTTTATTAACTATACTATGAATATTTAGGTGAGCAACTGAAAGTGAGTTGGGAGAAAAGGGGGATTTGATGGAGTTAATATTTTGGTCAGTGAGGGTAAGTGGAAAGGAGTTGTTAGGGTCAGGGCTGGGATGTATGTCCCCATGAACCAGTAAGAGCAAGAGAGGGGAGGGAAGTATTTGTGTGTATTTTGAGTAGGTGAGGTAGAGCTTTCTGGTTTTGTAATATTTGTTGTGGTTAATTATGTGAAATTGGGGAGGAAGGTATGGGGATGATGATGCAGGGTAGGATATGGTATTGTGGTTGGGAGGAGAGTAGGGTTAGTTTGCTTTGATAATGTAAGGGACTCTGTCAGACTTAGGTTTTCATAGTAGGTAAGGGTGTAAGATATAACAAGGAAATTTAGGAATGTGAGTGAGCACAGTATGTTAAGGTAAATTGAAGTATTAGGTTTCATAGTACTGGAAGGAGTAAAATAGGTGTGGTGTTTGGAGGGAGTGTTGAGGGGGAAGGTGTGGTAGGTGCTAGGTAGGTTTGGAAGTGTGAAATGAGTAAGTAGTGTGATAGGTGGTAAGATACTAGGGGATGTGGCAAGGTAACTATAAGGTTGGAGACACAGGGGGTGGGTGGGAATTGGGGGTAGGGTAGGGGAAGTGAGCAAGAGGCTTAACAGAGCGGGTAAAGCCACTGAGGGAGTGGACCCAAGGGAAACAATCAGAGGAGATATGAAAGGTAAGGTTAGTTTGGATGTGAGTAGGTGGAAGGTGAGAGCCTTGGAAGTAGTGAAATAAGCAGGGTAGATAGGTGAGAAAGTTCAGTACAGGTATAAGGGAAAAGTGGAGCTACAGTACAACAGGTTGAGTCAGTCTTTGAGCCTGAAGAGCAGAAAAGGAAGTCAGTGGGATAGCTTCTAGGAGAAAAATGCCACCTAGTGGCAAGATGCAGTACATCAAGCTAAAGGTTTTGTTAGGGAGGTAGCAGGTCAGGGGATTCAAGGAGGGAAAAAAGAGTAGTGATATACAGGAGGACAAGTGTAATAGGTGAGGAAATTGAGAGTGGAAAAGGGTTTTGGCTGCTGGTCACCTTAGCTGGGGAGTGTACAAAAAACCTGAGGTATAAAAACAAGAAACAGTAGTTGTATTGCCTGTAGGTTTAAAATAACATACTTTCTTTTCCTTGCTGGACTGAAGCAAAGGGAATGAATAGGTGCAATTCCTTAGTTTTGGGGAATGGACAGCAGTTGTTGCGGTGGGATGAGTCAGTAGGTCAGCAGCAGATAGGGCAGATTCCCAACTGTGAAACAGTATAACAGGTTGGATAGCTAGAATAATAGGTGGAAAGAGAAAACAATGACGTACAGTAAGCAGGCAGAAAACAAATTTCTACAATATACCACTGCAGAGCAATAGAGAAAGAAACAGGTAAGTCCTGACTTAGGTAACCTTTCTGAACTACATTCAAAACAAATTTAGTTGTGTAGGCACAGGAAGAAAAGGACTTTCAGTAGTGTCATAATGCACCCTCTAGTCCATAGCTATACCATTCTACAGCATTGAAGTACTATCTGTAAATAACAGTAATAAGTTCAGGCACTGTAAGAGGAAATGAAACAAGCAGGCAATGTCAGTGTGGGTGGAGGTCAGAAAAGAGCAATTCCTAAACACATAACAGCATAATTGAGGTGCATAGAGGGTATGGGCTGTAACAATATTACTGCAATTCAGATTAGGACCAGCACACACAACATGTATTTACATTTCAAAAAGACAGCTCTCCAGTAAATACAAATAGGTACAGTAGGATGCAGGCTGGACATAAGCTACGCTACTCTGATTATGGCGTTTCAATTTGTTTGTACTGTAATATCATGAAAATAAATAAAACATAGTGTTTTGGGGAAGGGATTGGTAAAAAACTGCCTTAGTACATAAATATGATATGTGTACGATAACATAGGTGACTATGCACTCGCAGAAGGCAGCAGGACCTCACAATGCTATTGCCTATGGCATAAATGTTCCACGTATAGTAATGCTACATAAATTGCGACATTTAAGGAGTAAGCCAAAAAATATCAGGGAAGAAACATTGGATTAGTCAATAAGACTAATATCCTGTGTACTTACTGCTGTTACACAATTAAGATATCAGGTGAAATATGCACTCGCAAAAAGGCAGCGGAACTTCCGAACGCTATAGCCTATGGCGTTATTGTTCCACGTGTAATAATGCTACACAATTTCAACATTTAAGGAGTAATCCCAAAAGAAATCAGTCAAAAAGACAATGAATACTAACAAAGTGGTTAATATCTTGTGTACTTACTGCTGTTGCCCAAATAAAAATATCAGCAGGAAGAGGAGGCTGTTTTACAGCCTAACTACACAATGTTATTTTAAGTTTGTTAATCTGGTGCATTCCAATTAATAGAAGAAAGCATCGGACACTACTACACGCTATTAGCAATAGCGTTACAGTTCCACATGCAGTCACGCTACTCCATGGTGATAAGTACTGAAAAAAACATGAACTGTTTGTGAAAAAAATAATAAACGTGAGAGCAGTATCTCAACAGTAAAAAACTTATGATAGCTATTTAAACATTCGGTGCATACGTACGCTAAACATAGGTAGGCGTTAAGTACAGAGCAGTATTTCCAACAATAAACCGTGATAGCTATTAAGCATTCTGTGTGTATGTACGCTAAACATAGGTAGGCATTTGGTAGAAACCAAAGTCACATACAGGTAAGTTCACTTCTTTAAGTAGAAACAACAAGGGCATTAGCCCGTTAAATTTCTTGAAGTCAGTTAAACAAGGCAGTCAATAGTAAGCAAGAAATACACTTACACAAGGTATGGACTCCGGAGCTAGGGGTAAAACAGCAGCAGAGAGTTATAGAGCAGGGGTTAAAGATGGCGTCACCATAGGGCAGGTATATTTATTAGGTCGGTGAGCTCATCAGTGGGAAGGGGAGGGGAAAAATCGAGATAGGTAAGGGTAGATAGGGACCGGAAGTTACCAGGAGTCAACAGCAGGGAGGAGGGAGGGAGCCGATACTGATACTACATTAAGCAGTACACACAGTTCGGTGTTTAAATGGAGGGTACAGTGAGAGGACAGAAGCTGGACAGTGGCAGGGAGAGAAATAAAGGGCTATAAGCAGAGAAAACTCAAGGGAAGGGGGAACAGAGGGGTGAGAGGGTAGAAAGGTGATGAGATAACTTAGAGATAGAGCCACTGAGGGAGTGGACCCAAGGAAAGCAATCAGAGGAGATATGAAAGGTAAGGTTAGTTTGGATGTGAGTAGGTGGAAGGAGAGAGCCTTGAAAGTAGTGAAATAAGCAGGGTAGATAGGTTAGAAAGTTCAGTACAGGTATAAGGGAAAAGTGGAGCTACAGTACAACAGGTTGAGTCAGTCTTTGAGCCTGAAGAGCGGAAAAAGTAGTCAGTGGAATAGCTTCTAGGAGAAAAATGCCACCTGGTGGCAAGATGCAGTACATCAAGCTAAAGTTTTTGTTAGGGAGGTAGCAGGTCAGGGGATTCAAGGAGGGAAAAAGAGTAGTGATATACAGGAGGACAAGTGTAATAGGTGAGGAAATTGAGAGTAGAAAAGGGTTTTGGCTGCTGGTCGCCTTAGCTGGGGAGTGTACAAAAAACCTGAGGTATAAAAACAAGAAATAGTAGTTGTATTGCCTGTAGGTTTAAAATAACATACTTTATTTTCCTTGCTGGACTGAAGCATAAGACTTTATAGACCCAGGGTGACTTACCAGGGGCTACATGAGCTGGGGATGGTGGAGCACTATGGGGTGGACAGAGACCTCCTACAGCGGCTTGTTGACCTGTGCCTGCCACACCTGACACATCAAACAGGCCAAGGGAAACCCATCACAGTGGATAGCACGATATGTGTTGGCCTAGGTATACTAGCCACAGGTACCTCCCACAGCACAACTGGGGATATCATGGGGATCTCACAGGCATCTGTATCCAGAGTATTGCACCAGTTCACAGACGCCATGTCAACACATGCTAGTGAGCACGTACATGTCCTCAACACATGTGATTAGTAGACCAGCAATATGCATCTCTTCAACCACATGGCTGACTACCCTGGGGTATTGGGTGCTATAGCCTGCACACACGTACACATCAAAGTAACACCTGGTGAGTGAGGTAGGGCCTACATTCACTGCAGGGGCATACCCTCCAACAGCTAGGCCATATGCGATGGCCAGGGCATTAGATTGAATGTGTGTGCTGTCTGCCCTGGAAGCTATGATGATTCTGATATATGGAGTCTGACACAGCTGTACCACACCTTTGCCAATATGGACATCCCCTACAGTCTCCTAGTGGGGGATGCTGGGTAACCACTGGTGTTGTGGCTGATGACACCCATCAGCAATGCACACACACCTGAACACTCACACCATAATGAGGCAGACGCACAGGCAAGACATATAATCGAGCATGTGTTTGGGATGCTCAGGTCACGGTTCTGGTATCTGGACACTTCCGGTGGTGCTCAGCAGTATTCACTAGCTACATGCACACAAATTGTTATGGTATTTGCTATGCTACACAATCTAATCCTGCAGTAACAGTTGCAGCAGGAACAGCATGGGGCAGGGCCACACGGCCCAACACCACTGCCAAGGCCTGTACAGGCACAGTGTGACTTGGAGAAGGAACTACCTGAGCAGGGCCCAGTCTGCGACAGGGCCATGCACAGTATGACCTGCCCTTGGCAAAGAGGCAACACAAGGCATATGTACTGACACAGTAGGTACCCAGGGATTTCACCCTCTCTGACCCGCACACAGTACAATGGATGCCAAACATTACACTACCTGTGCTTGGCCATGTATAGGAGGTGCACTGTGTGCATCTGACATAGGCAGCCCTCCAGCACCGTCCTCAGGTCTGGAACACCCCCAGGGTACGTCTATCAACTTAACAATTGGCAGCTGTGTTAGAATGTGTCTTTACCCGTTGCTATGGTATGTATGTGAACATACAAGAGACTTTGGTGGCCAAATGATAGGGCAGCAGACAGTACACGTCCATAGTGGCACCATGACATCTGTAGCACATACGGGGGTCACAATGGTAGCCAGTAGTACACAGGGTGTCCTAACCCACTGCAGATTATGGGCTGAACATCATGTGTGTCCATACAGCCCACACACGTTCCATGCAGCTGGACAGGTGTGGACCAATACAGACAAATGATATACAATGGCCTATGGATATGCCCAATGAATGACCCCAACCCCCAGAGACACACACAGACTACAGCAGGCCAGGCAGTTTGATGTAGGTTGTGAAAGCTAGGACGCCCAACACCACTATGCTGGTATTTAAAGCTGGGATCTGACGTACACTGGTATCCCTCCAAACAGCAATTTCAGTAGGTCCACACTCTGACATGGAGTACCTGGCATACCAGTACAGTAGCGGCAGATGTGTACAACTGTCAGCTGTGCCCCCCCATCCAACGTACATATGTGAGAGTCATGTGCGCCACCCCTGGTGCTATATAGGACTGTGGATGCGGTTGGATGTCCCCCCACGCTATGCAGAAATGTAGCAACTGTCAATGCCACATGACCATTAGCTACCCTGCAAACACAGCATGACACCTGTCTGTGTAGAACGGTGGGGTCAGCAATACAGTACTGACTATCTGGACATGTGACACATGAGATGCAGTTGACCATACTTGGCATGCTCACACACATGACAGTATGATGGTAATGTCAGTCGACAACATGCGTAATAGTCATACTGGGCATGCTCACACACTGATACACAGGACGGCCAGGCCTGCAAACACCAGTGGTCCAGACATATCTGCCAGTACATTGCTATACTGTTGGATGACTGTGTTGTATGGTGTGTGTGTGGTCTATTGTCTGTATATATGCCATGGTGTATTGTTAATTCACAAGAGCTATGTGCGCAGGGTACTGCTACCAACACGTGAATAGGACGGTTCTTTGTTTGCGGACAGAACGACGCCTTTGGATACAGAGTGGGTAAGGCACATTCCAGCAGGTGTGAGCAGTTGTGCGTCGGTTTGCACAGTGTTAAGCACTGCTGACCTCTGGTTACAGCACCTTATACCCATTCAGACACCACATTTCTTTGACAGTGCACTACTGGCATACTGGTAGACAAGCACGCTTACACCCGCTCGCTCGCCGACATTTGTGCTTAAATTTGTCACTCACGCTGGGTGTGTGCGATCTCTTGTGATGCGTATTACATCAGACTACATGACTACAGTATCGGGTATGTCTAACCATTTGGCAACGGCAGGCGTTCGACTGTACGGACTCTGCGGCCTGTCCAGTGACATAATCATATTATATGCGTGTTCCTCATATGATCTGCTCCCATCTGCCTGATACATGGAAACCGATACTCTGCAATGCTGACATGTGAATGTTATTTTGTTAATGCAGCTGTCCGCCGGGTCATGCTACCGCATACCTACTGTACATTTTCCACCTTTCAGATTTCATGACGGGAGACTGTAGGAGTAACACCTTTCCCACTTTGCATGGGACAGTCCCTCATTAGGCATATGTCATGTGACAATACTCTAGCCATTGCAACTGTCCTGATTAGGGGACATTCTCATATTCTACGTGTCTGTAATAGTTGCTTGTTACAGGTCTTGTATACCTGACACGTTGATACGTTATATGAAGTAGCATAAGCAACTTGACTGCTGCTAGACTACGCTTTGATTTGTGCTGATATGTATATTTCTGTACTATGCATGGCTGTAGGTATGTTCTGCCCTGGTACGTCTGACATTTCTACAGAGCAGGTCCCACTTTGGCCATTCAGAATGGTGGTGGCCCTATAGGTCCTATATGCAGAGCTATCACATGTGTCAAGACAACACATACCCACAGCCAGTAGTAAATTGACTACCTCAATGGTTTGCATACGTTAAGGTTATTCTTGTAGCATTATAATTGCTAATACTGTTTCCTATTACATGTAGCTGTTTCTGATACAACATAGTAATTTCTGACAACACTACACACAATATATGGCCTCCTTTCCCGAACTCACAGGCCATGTGCCATAATATTAATTTTGCAGGACACAACTGCCCAGATGGGTGTGACCCTCAAAGGCGTATGGGTGGTAAACCTCATCTGTTATGCTATCATCTACCTAAGGTGGTCAGCAAATCATGCACTTTCCGTCACTAGCAGACCTCACATACCAATGGGGGAGAATGATCACTGTATCAAGAACACTGCATAACACTCTGTGGGACACATTTAGACAATTGGTTCTATTAACCAGACACATTGACAGTCACAGAGCATATGTATTCATTCATGTTTGTCGAGGTACATGCTGTTTATGACTCATACATGTTGTCATCTGTCATTACCTGTATTCCGCCACCTGTCCACCTAATATCACTAGTTCTGGAAGTGTTTAGTTGGACTTTGTTGCATTCTGATTCATAACTATGGACGTCCATGCTAATCGGGTACACAGCACTGATATGGTCCCTATGTATTCCACCGATGGTTTACAGACTATCTTGTAGATGTGCTCTTCAGGTATGGGGGGTATAGGCATCTACTATGCCCACATAGTAATATTAATGACTTCCAGTGGGCAGGCCTACTACATCTCTGTCAACCAGCACCTGCACACTTAAGCCCAATATTGCATACCCATGGTTCACCTACCTGTCACCCCTCTACAGCACTCATGAGAACTACTTACTGTGAGCGCAGCTGGGGTATGAGCACACCCCTACACATTGCCCAGTCTCCCCGTCTCGGGCACATGTTGTACGTTTTGTCAACCCATGTGTTATTACACTTGCACAACCTACTGTTCTGTGTACAGCTACATCCTGCTTGCGTCAATCACTACAGGTTGCCTGTATAGTGAATTTTTGGTGTCCTGCAAGGGACCCTGTTATCCATGTTTAAAGTGTAGACCTTGCAGATCTCTCCCACTGGTACTTTCCTGCTGGTGGTTTGGAATGCAGTGGTGTATTTACCTTTATTGCGTGTCTGTATGTCTGACCGGCCTAGCTGGGCAGTGTGGTAGGTAAAACGTTTATTTATTGGACCTCCCAGTAACATATGCCCGGTCTGAACATATGTTACCCCTAATTGCTGTAAAGTAACCTAGTTATGTACATGTGTATATCTACAATGACATATATATTTGTTTTGTGTGTATGTGTATATATCAATACCTGTTGTATGTGTGTGTGTGTGTGTGTGTATATATATATATATATATATATGTATATATCTGTGTGTGTGTGTGTGTGTGTGTGTGTATATATATATATATATATATATATATATATATATATATATATATATATATATATATCTGTATATCAATAAATATATCTATATGTATATATATTTTTATCTATATATACATCTATGTGTCCGTTAACCAATACATTTCCCGGACATAGACACTTACACCTGCATATTGGGTTTTATCTCTGCATCAACAGCATACTATTGCCTTAGTCATTATGACACCGACACTTCACTCCGGTGAACTTGTGATCAGTATACTGCACATTATACAGTGGACAGATGTTGCACGTTTTTCATGTCTGGGGTACCGCTGATAAGTGTGATGTGATACAGTGTCATTCGACCTATTACTCGTATGCGCAGCCTATTATTCCTGCTACTGTGTTTGTTTCTGTGCACATTCATATTATTAATGTTAATAGAATGAGTGCTTGTGTTACAGAGATTGTACGTCAACATATTGATGTCTGCATGTAGTTGTGTCTTTCTGCTTTTCCCGGTTTGGGGTTGTCACAGCAGAACTCCGTTCCACTCATGGTTGGCAGATAGGTTTTACATTCTGGACTGCCAGCCCTGACGCACAACCTCCGACAACGGTACGCCCATTCACGCATGTCTCCATGCAGGCAACGCTCCATCTGGAAATCACACCTACGTACTAGCTGACCTCCACGGGCTGCTCCATTGCAACCGGCGCAACATACCCTAGCACTCCTGTGTCCATAATCGCATATCCATAGTTTCTCCAGCACACCCATGTTGAGTTTCCACGCATAACAGCCATTATCCACCTGATATCGCAGCCATGACACACCTCTACACATTGCCCTCTCCAAAGCGTTGGGGCCCTACACACTACCTCGTGTATTCACAGGGTCTCGCTCCATTCATATTTGCACATACATGCCTTTCCTGGTGTTATGGATTACGAACGATTTGCGGGTTACAAGTTCCACTGGTGTTTCCCTTCACATTTTACTATTTCATTCATTCATATATATGATAAATATTATTCTGGACATCGGTTATAAATTCACTACAGGTATGCAATAGTCCTGTCAACAAATGTGACAGTTGGCTGGTGTACATATGTGATAGTATTCTGTGATACTCGGGGACTAATTTCTACAGTGACAGGGACAAGGCTATGACAAATCAGGGACAATCACGGACACTTCTACAATATTAGTACTATTAACTTGGAACGTGTTGACAGATTCGTATTACTACTTATTTTATGCAGGTAAATGCGTCTATTACTCTTAATTGTTGTCATTAGTCATTCTCATTCAACACCTTTCCTCCAAAGGTCACTGGCTTTGTGAGTGATTAAGAGGCTGGCCAGTTATTGTGCGAATGTTCTAACCATTGGTAGGGTTGCCACATTGTCTTATGTACAGGATGGGATATATTTTGGGGACACCAGATTGTTTAGGCCAACACATACCCATGGTCAGTGCGGGTTTAGAACATTCATTATTTTCCTAGCTAAAAGCCTATACCTTTAGCACTTTAGTTGTTAGTCTGTTTCTTGTACGAATTACGTATTTTCTATCCTGACATGACTGCTTTAGGCAAATGTTACATGCAGTATGGTACATAGTTATTTCCTACAATCACAGGACATTTGGTATTGTATCATTGTTGGTCAGGACACACCTACCCAAACAGTGACTGTCCCTCACACAGTGGATCAGGGGGTACCCTGTTTACGGCAGTGCCGTCATCACCCTATTTCCAAGTGCCACTATGCGAATGTGTACAATATATTCTCTCGATTATTCATGTGGGGACACGTGAGTCATGGGCAGGTGTTTGATCCTGGGTAGTAGGTTCTGCATGACCATCTAGGGCTGGACAGTCTCATGCATCACTACTACACATTCAACTTGTATCCAGCTGTCTACAGGACTGGACATTGTGTCTTGATACACATTCTGATGTTTACATAAGTTACTTATCCCATGAGGGATATCCAAAAATTTAACAAGACCAATACCGACCATTCTTTTGGCTTTACAAAAATGTGTTGGGGGTTTTACATGCAAGGGATACATAGTTTGCAATCCTGACACTGCCTAGGGTGACACTGCCTACTACATATGAGTAGTGGTCACTATGTGTAGATGTGGCTGCACCAAGCTAGTAGGCCGAGTATGGCTGGATTTGGTGGACGTTCAGGTATGGGGGCAGGTTGTGTGCTGTGGAGGGGATGATGGGTATTCAATTATGCATCTAAGTGTTTTGCATTTGAATGGGTCGATTCCATCAGGACCATTCTGTGGGTATGTGCCGGTGACATTTCTGTACATTTGTATCGCACATTTTAATATTCATATGTTTGTGTGATTGTGTTCTACAGTATGGCCTGTCAGGTTGTATTGCAGATGTGTATACTTGTTCTTTGTGTTTCTTTCTGATTCACCCGCTGCTCCTTCGTACACCTCCAGTTCACCTATTCTGCATACAAAACAGTCCTTTGAGGATTGTACCATTACCCATCCCCCCACATACATATTGCTGACACTCCATCCATCATTGCTTTGGTTGATGGCCCATGACACGGTCAAGGTAACACATTGCATACACTACATATGTCAGGTACCTGTATGGTTGTGTGGACTACCCTGGAATGTTTCACCTTCCACATGCTGTACATCACACACACAGGTACACGCCCATACTTAACTTTCATGACATGGTTGGTACACCCGGGTAATACCCGTTCAACTGTGACACATCCTGACAAGTACGGCTTGGACCGCATATGTGCGGATTTTGGCCGACTGCTATTATCATTGGTAGGGTGCCACCTTTTCATATGTCCAGGATGGGATATATTCTAGACACATATCCGATTGTACTGAACAACACATACCCACGGTCAACACTACGGATAATACTTTTCCTTTCTGCCTACATGTTAGCTTATTGTTGTAGCAGTGTATATGCTCCTTCTGTTTCATTTTCTTACTTATTCTATTTCTTGTCACATGTGGTATGTTACATATGGACATACCTATTGTATGTGACTATTACATGTGTTTTGGGATATAATTCTGTCATATGGTCGCTAGATATTTACATTTATCATGGTTTTGTTATGGACACATCTGCCCAGCTGTGTACTCTCCTTCACAATGTGGGACAGCTGGTGACCCTGACCATTGGCCTGGACGTAGCTATTGGCAGCACGCTAACATGATGCGTTTCACTTCCACTTGGTATAACTATCTACACTGCGTTGGAATACGGGCACATGGTTTTCAATGTCATTTGTTCGAGGGATGGGGACTCGTTATTCCCTACCGTGCATTTGTGTTTGCTTCTTAATTTTGTGTTCACAGGGACTGTCTTGCATGCTTTGCATACATTTCAGTATCCATGGACACTGAGAGATGTGATTACTATTGCAGGTAAATTGTTATAT
The DNA here is from genome assembly GCF_019279795.1 of Protopterus annectens. Classification (NCBI taxonomy): domain Eukaryota; kingdom Metazoa; phylum Chordata; order Ceratodontiformes; family Protopteridae; genus Protopterus; species Protopterus annectens. Next base: position 331,159,488 of record NC_056750.1, read on the forward strand.
GCAAGCATTTTAGGTTGCACGTTGACAGCTGACATTTCCACGCCTCCGTGCGGCACTTCGACACGCCCTATGCACTCGCGCTCGTTTCCTATGCACATGGCTGTGGCGACAGCGTGCCTTCATTAATATGCATTTGGCACTACTGTGCCATCTACATGCCGCATGGTCGGCGCATGCCTAGCGCCGGCCTTGCGCCGAGCTTCATGAATCCCGGGGTAAGTCAAGTTGCACAGTTTTCACATTTTTTTTTATCCTTGAGAAAGTATGCAATTTTACCAGGGGAGAAGATTGGGAAACCTAAGTTGAACACCATGAGTTATATTGGCAAATCTTGTTGAATGCCACCCCACTCCCTGGTTTAAATGAAAACAAATGCTATTAATAGTGTTTTGGTATTGCTCTCTGCAAAATTATGAGTAGGCTTACATTTAAACACCTTTGTCTGAGTGTCCCAATATTAATGAAATACATGTTTTATTATATTTACGTGCATGAATTTGTTTAGACATTTTATTTTAAATGCTATCACTTTTAGTATGTCAGTGTCAGGGCCATGTGACAGGATGTTTTCATTTTGATTTTATTGAGTTGACTGTTACCTTATATACTGTGATTTTGAGGATGTTTTCATATAGTATGAGAGGAAGTGAGTTGCTTTTAGTTCTGATAATGTTGCATTTTACACCACTAGAACAAAAGCACTTAACTTTTCTTAATAAACTGTGGCTGCATATCCAGGTTGAACTGCTTTGTTTTTGTTTTCTCCATTTTCTGCATTCAACTGTAATAAGAATGTTACACATGGAAGCAGAACTTCTCTAATTTATAATGAAAATATCCACTTAGTTCACTAAGACCAGCTGTGCAATTAGCTGTGGCTTTCTTAGGAGATGCCAGTGCACAGTCTTACATGATCACTGGGCACATGGCCTGATTAATTCCAGCTTCCATCACAGCTAAAGAGTTTTTAAGAAAAATTCTGCAAATGGGTCAGCCAAAGCAGGTGAATCATTTGCTTGCTTAATAATCACTTTTAAGGTGATGTCTCCAGTTGTAATAAGCCAATCAGGTTTAATTCATATCTTCTCTTGGACCTTCTTGATCCTATCCTAAACTTATGATAGATTTTATCGTGTCACAACTTTTATTTATTTATAGGAAATTCCCTATATACTTCCTAAAAGTATTTCTTTTTCTTTGCCAAAAATGTTCCTAGGGATTCATTAAAGAGTCTAGCATGAACTGTATGGCTTGTGTTAAAAAGGCCCTTCACCCATGAAGTGCCAATATGCAATTCAGAAACATGTTACTGCAATGAGGTAAAACCTCATTATCAGCTAATTTGCATGTCTCTGAATGAAATTTGGGGGAAAAATAATTTTTTGGGGGGGCATAAGTTGTGAGTTATATAGCATGATGAGTCATGCATTGCTGTCATTGTAGTAAACTGATGCTTATATAGGCAGTGGCTTCCCCCTTCCCATCAGTCTCCCACACACACAAGTACACAAAGCATGAACACGCACACACACAAACACACACAGACACAGACACGCACACACACACACACACACACACACACACACACACACACACACACACACACACACACACACACACACACACCACAGTCCTCATACCTGTTCCTAACCTGTCTGCCCTTCTGTATTCCCCCACCCCCATAATAGTTGAAATGCCATAATGGCACTTATCTATTATTACTAGTGGCTAGTTCGCCCCAACCCCCAATCATAGTACTACTATTGGTGCTGTTACCGCACTTCTACTTAAGAATAATACCTGGTGTCTAATGGGTCCGCCCACCCTCCAAACCCCATATGCTCATGGCGGATGGTCATTACTATGATGTAGTGGGAATGGCCATGCTGATCTACATGGCTTAGTGAATTCTTGAAGTGTTCTGCCATGTAGATGCCTTCCTGCAGGTGGTTCTCAGAAGAGACCACATAGGAAATTAGCATATGCATCTCCCTCCAAATGCCTAATTAGCATTCAGCATGGCCACGGGACCAGGCCTATGCAGTGCTGCAATGTATTCATGGCAAAGGATCATGTAACACCATGTTAGGGTGGTTGTTGAATCAGGAAAAGGCATTATGAGGTGTACATGTAGCAGTACCTTCTTGAATCCCCCTAGATTAATTTACTTCCCCACCAGGGTTCATTTTATTTACCTTCATGGTAAGGATCTTCCTAACAGAGAGACACCTTTATATGAAATCTGAAAGATTACAATTTAAAAGTTCTCATCTTTCATTTGCTGGTAAATCTACCATTTCATTTGTCTGTTCTCATCCCAATAAATGTTGCTTTATTTTATTCTAGTTACAATCTACTGTGACTGGAGATAAGTTTTCCCTGATTAGAATCTTCCCATTGCCTAACTGGCCACAGTATGCTTAAGTGATCAGATTGTCCTACAAGATGTAATTAATTCATTTCAGTTACTTTAATATGGGCTTCTCAGGCAACATCAAAAATGTTGTTGAATTGTTGAATCTAGTTTTAAACCTAAGTAAATTAGTAGTTTTTGTTCAGTTTCTATGGGTGATATGGAAACATCCTTAAATGTCCTTATGGTATTTAAACACCCAGCCAGCCATATAAGTTTGCCAGAAACACATTTTAGGAATTTGGGTATGAAAGTTTTAAGTTCTCCTGGGTTCAGTTGTGGGTTTTGTATAACAGCCTACCAAACGGACAAGCACTACACTGGTACAAAGCTTTCTTACACATCATTATTACACAGAATTTCACTTCTACCTGGCCGATACCTAAATGTACTCTCTGAACTAGAAACAAGGAAATGAGACACTGACCACTCCTAAGTGGTGTAGACCTGCACAGGAAAATATTAAGTAAACAAGCAAGAGGGAAATTGGCCAGGCTTAAAATGGCCCACAAGGGCAGCTAGCCTAGTACTTACCTATGAACCTATTAAGAAACCCACTCACAGAAATGACAGTGCCAGTGGGGACAGAGCTGTGATTGTGAATGTTACAAGAGATTCCTCACAAAACATTAGCAAGCATGTAGTATGCCCTTGAGTAACCACTAGGACAAGTGAAATAAGAATAGCTGGGAGCCACAATAGGTAACTGCCAGCAATGTTTCCATGCAGTTTTATTCAATGAAATGGGAGTACTGGAACACCAGAAAGGGGCAAGAGCATCAGCGGAACTTACACAGCATCACAAAGAAGCTAACTGTGGGAGTGGGGTTGAGAGGAAGGAGATTTATTTTTTAGACAGGTACCCCATTTTTTCAAGAACAGTAGATGAAGAAGGAAGTCAGGGGATGGAAAGAAGGTAGGGGTATGGGAGTAGGACAACATGAACAAATATATACACAGACAAAGACCAATAGAGGTAAGGTTGCCAACTTTCCAGGTAAAAAAAATCTGGACATATACATGAAAGCAAAATGTGTGTAATTTTGGTAACACCCCCACCCCCACGCAGCCATTGCAGTGTCCCACTACTTGGCTATTTCTCCATTTCTCCCCACTTGCCATAAACACTGTTCAAAATTCTCAGTGTGCATTATGTTTCTGCTTTACTTCTACAATGATTAAAGATATCTGGATTTAATTTAAAACTTTTATTTCAAATTTTATAGCAGAAACACTGATAGACATTTGCTAAACAAAGCAATACAGTCTCACAGTGAAAACAGACTTAGCATTAAAACTTCTCTGCCTTTCAAACTCACATTCAAGGAAAAAGCACTGAAACCCACATTTAAAAAAATGCATCTGTCCAGTAGCGGATTAAGTTTAACTTTGGGTTGTTTTCAAATCATTGGCCCCTTGCACACATTTTAGGACCATGCAAAAGTCCTTTGATTCACCTTCATGATTGTATTAAATTATAATATATAATAATTAAATTGTATCCCTTGTATAATACATCACCATTTGTTAGACTGTGTTTTAAATTTATAGTTTTGAACACTTTTCCAGTAAGCAATGAAACAAAACACATGAATCAATAATGACAAAACTGGCCAGTTCAGAACATTGCAACCATAAAAAGCCACTCAAACTTCTGTCATTACAATCCAGCAATATCAGTCAATATGCACAATCTCTGCAGAAGTAAAAGTCATCTGAATAATTCTACATTAAAGAGATCTGTAACAAATGAAAAGGTTGCTTATAGCAAACAACTTTATATTTCAGTGTTTCATCTACAAATTCAGTACCTGCTGCCCTTGAAGAATAAATTGCCTGTGTTATATAAAAAATGGTAAGCTGGTAATATTACAATAGAGAATGGATAGCAAACTGAAAACAGGTTCATAGTTACTAGGCATCTCATACAAAGGAGGACATACTCAGTACTGCAGATTGCACCCCATTAAAATACAACACAGTATCAGCAATCCCCCTACATGCTGTTAGAGTAGAACCCACAGCCTTCTGCATCAGAACACAAGTATGCTACCTGCTAACAATGCTTTAAAATTCTATACACAATAGTAATACCATTTGCTAAACAAAATAGTTGCACATTCTAAAGAGACCTAGCATGAGCAGCAGTAAAGTTCGCTTCCCTTGAAACTCACAGTTTCTTGAAAATGTACTTGAAATTAAATTCCTTAAAAAATACACCTGAAACTCAGTTCCTTAAAAATGCAGTTCGATAGTTGGGGTGGAGGATTCAAGCTCTTGTTTCCTGTGGCTAAGGTACAGAGTTTGAGCCTAAGCAAATTACTAACTGCCTGCTAACCCTAACCAGGGCATTTCATTCTCTCACACACATCTCAACCTCTTAGTCCAAGAAATCTGGACAAAACCTAAAATAAATAGGGACATATTATAAATCTAGCTTTCATGACACCCGCAGTAGTTGTGCTGCAGTAGCATTGTCACCTCACAGCAAGACATCGCGTTCGATTCTCAGCTAGAGCGTCTTCTGTGTGGAGGCATGTGTGAATGGGCGTGCCTTCGTTGAAGGTTGTGCATCAGGGCTGGTTACTCGGCACGTAAAAATCCACTATCAAACATTAGCGGACCAGAGTTCCGCTGTGGCGACCCCTGACCGGGATAAGCCGAAAGACACAACAACATAAATATAGCTTTCATGAACTTAGAAAATTGCTAGCATAACAGGATTTGTGTTAGTATGCATTTTAAGGATATGAAGTCTAAAACTCAAATGTCTGTCATTATTTATCAACGTCAATCTTTTTTATGAGGAACAGACAAAAATATGGGGCAAAAGTCTGGACATTCTGCAAAATCCTGGACAGTTGAGGGGAATCATACCTACCTCTTACACACACACACACACACACACACACACACACACACACACACACACACACACACACACACACACACACACACACACACACCTTTCTAGCATACACACACACACACACACACACACACACACACACACACACACACACACACACACACACACACACACACACACACACACACACACACACACACACACACACACACACACACACACACACACACACACACACACACACACACACACACACTCACACACACTTGTGCAAACACACTCTCGTGCACACACACACATGCACACACTGTCATGCACACACACACACACACACACACACACACACACACACACACACACACCATACCTATCAACCTCTTAGAGCAAAAAATCTGGACAAAGCTTGTCCAAATGGGGGGGCCAAAGGCCCAAAACTAGGGCCACGTTTTAAATATTGCTCTTATAAACTTAGAAAGTTGCTAGAATAACAGGATTTGTGTTAGAATGTATTTTTCTGAAGGATATGAAGTCTGAAACTAAAAATGCATGCCATTATTTAGTATCTTTAATCCTTAGATCATCCCAGTGATTTGTCAAAAAAAGAAATTTTTCATGAGGACCAGACCAAAAATATAAGGCAAAAATCTGGACATTCTATGAAAATCTGTATAGTTGAGAGGTATGAATACACCCTCTACCTCCCTCGTACACCTGTCCCATACCTCTCAACCTTTTACAGCAAGAAATCTGGACAAAGCCACAAATAGGGACAAAGGCCCAAAAATAGGGACACCTTTTAAATATTGTTCTTACAAACTCAGAAAAATGATAGAACAAGTTGTACATAAGTGTGCATTGATACATAGTGCCAGAAAAGGAAATAGCTTCTAAAAACAACAGTTCATTATTTACTGGCAGTAAAAAGGACTTTGGAGAAATAAACTGTAAAATACATTTTGCACATTTGTAAAATAAGAAACACTGGCAGCATATGTGCATCTTATTCTACATCAGCATAAAACTGAACCTGCTGCATACATGCTAACAAATGTGAGCCTATACATAAAGAGTCAAATGCGCGCACGCATGCACACACACACACACACACACACACACACACACACACACACACACACACACACATACACACACACACACACACACACACACACACACACACACACACACACACACACACTCACATACACACAAGCACTCACATACACACACACACACACACACACACACACACGTGTGCACGTGCACACACACACACATATGCACATTCACACACACACACACACACACACACACACACACACACACACACACACACACACACACACACACACACACACACACACCTCACCTCTTAACTGTCTGGTCTGCTGCACAATCCAAACATCTTCTGGAATTCAATTTTCACATGTGCAGAAGACGAAGACATAAACAATCAGTCACACAGATGCAACAGGTGTTTGCTACCGGTTTTCATCTTCTGCATCTGTGCGACTAGACACAAAGGGCATTCTTAAAGAAAACCGCCCTTAAAAAAATAAATAAATAACATCATTTTTTTTTAGTTAAAAGAAAATGTGCACCACAATTGATTTTATTTTTTCCAGACAATACGCTGTCCGGAAAAGACAGTCTCTGTTTTCTGGACAGTATCCCTTAATTCTGGACAGTTGGCAGCTGCAACCCTAAACAGAGGAGGTGCTGACGTAAAGGAAGGGAGCTCACAATAGATATATTGACAATAAGGCAGAGGGAGAACAAGTGGTGATGGAGATGGTTGGACAACAAACAACGGAGGGAGGTGACACACAGGGAAGGTTAACACCATGTACCCCATCTCCTGACCTTGCTGCCTGGGCTAGAACCAAGAAGAGGACAGTCCCAACAGTGACTGCCCTGCCCACTGGGCCCTGCCTGAAATGGTCTAAAAGGCAGTGACAGGAAGTGGTGTGAGTCTGTTAGCTGTAGAAGGACCCTTACCAAGTGACCAACAAGGGCTTTTAGCCACCAGTCCATGAACTCCTCCATCACCCCCCCCCCCCCAACTCCCAAGTGATGTAGTGTGACTTCCTGGTAGCATCATCAGATGCAACTACAAAACTTCCCTGTAGTGATCAACTACCTCTTTGGCACATGAGTTTTATCACCTGACAGAAAAGCAGGTCTGTTGGCAGCAGATGAGCTGGCAGGAGATGGACAAGTCTGATGCTGGACCGTGGACTGGAGCCACTTGTCAGACAAAGTTGTGGCAGATACTGCAAAAATAGCAATATAAACAGATAAAAATAAAAAAAACTCATTGGTATGGTAACCACTCTATGATCATTGAAATTACACAACATGAAACAGCCATGGCCATTGCTTTTCTCACTGCACTACAGACATTTGCTTTGCAGCAATCTGTAGAGTTAACATCAGCAAGGGAATCAAGTAGCAAGAGATTTATGTAACTGGGGACTGATATTATTATCAATTCATGCATAGCTCAAATGTTTATCTGTGTGTTTAGAAACTACATGACACTGTTGGTGTAGGGGGCTAAGATAATGGTGCATATTGTGTGGGGGGAATTATCAACAGGGGAAGGTGTTAATGCCATGGCAAGAAAAATGGAGTGATATAATGTAGCAATTTCCCTACATAACAGTAAAGGTTGATTTCTTTGGTACTATGTGGAAGACATAGTCCCAGGTATACACTGATAACTGAGTGCATCCTGCTCACTGTCAAGATGTGCTGTTTGATGTCAACTAAACTTCCATATGCCTGTAAATGCTGGGCAGTATGGTGTGTTGCTGACTAGGGATATTCAATATATTTATTCAGGTCTGTGATAGTAGGTGTCACATGCAGCCTCTGCCATAGTCCGTGAATTTGTTCTTGATGTTATTAACCATGGCTCCAGTGAATATCTGAAACTGTAAATAAGGTGAACCTGTGGAAACTTACCCCACACAAACTTAATAAAGTTAAGTCAGACATGTGCCAGATGCTGGAATCATGGACATTGCCTATATGTGCTGCTGACACATCGTATAATTATGCCCTGTACACTATAAAATACCTGGTAACTGATACTGTGAAACTGCATACGGTTACTATAACATTGTTCCTGCTCCTCAGGTGGAGCCTTTATGCAATGTGGGTGCGGTCATTGCTTCCCCCCTCTGTGGTACATGGTGGTTATATACACACCCCATATGCTGAAGCATGACATCAAAGAAATGGTGGGAGTATCCTTGAGGCATTGCCTGGGATGCACAAACTATGTCCCCTGTCAGTTGCTGAAAAGCCCATGTAGCTAAGATTCTCAAAGTCACAGATACCATGCTGTCCACAGGAATGGCTATGACACAGCACCAACGGGCCTGCACATGAGGGTGACACATCTTCAAGAGTTCCAGCATAGTGCCTCTATCTGCACAGTATTGGTCCACTATTTGTATGTTGTAGAAGGCATGGGATGCTAGGAATGGATGGATAACTCTGTGGTGCTGAGGGTGACAAGGTGCATCTGTATGACTACTAGCAATCAGAGTAGCCTGTTGCATATACATATTTTATAATGTAGTCATTACATCATGCATGCTTTTCCAGTCTCTCTACAATAACTACAGGATTTTGTGGGTCTCAGCAACTGGAGGTAGTGTCTTACACAATATATATATATATATATATATATATATATATATATATATATATATATATATGTTTCTGACTTGTATTGCCATATTCTTTACCCTCATTTTCATAACATTGCTAATTCCTATATAATTTTTACTGTCATTTGCATATTATGCAGGCTACAGCATCTCACAGTCGGCCTTAAACACATTCATTGTGTCTATATGTTTTAGGTAATGTCCCACAGACACTGTGAAGGGAGTAATGGTCCACACACACACCAACAATAATGGCACTGCCCATTGTGCACTGCATTTTTAGTGCCACTAGCATGCCCACTTTTCAGCCTGCTACTGATGCCTGCTATGCTGTGTGCTGTCTCTAGATCCCTTGGGGGCCATGGACATTATTTTCACCTGTGCATGTGGTTATTGAAGCTGTTGTCATGGCACTCCATGATTCTGTTTGCCCACAGGGAATTTGCAACAGCCATATCTCTGTGCTGCAGAATGTCACTTCAGCCATGTGTCCCCATCCAAATGTGCCACAGGGAAATGTCTTACCATCTAGGAGCCTGAACCTCTAGTATTCACCTATGAACCTTTATTCACAAATGGGAAGTATAGGAATAAAAATCATGTTAAGGATTATTTGAAAACCTAATGGGATAACATGGCTAGGCTTTAAATGGCTCTTAAGTGTAGTTAGTCCACTATTCACATATGAACCTATGAAGTGTAGTTAGTCCACTATTCACATATGAACCTATGAATATGTATTCATTAAACACATGGGCATAATTGTTATTTTGCCTCCTAGATTATTTGAGTCTATTTTAGGCAGCGAAAAATGACAACTTTTGGAGAGATGCTCTAAAATATTGATTTACTCTTAGCCTGCACACATTTTCATAAATGAAAATGTAGTTGAATCAAAAAACTTTACACAGAAATGTCAGACTTGCTCCTAAGCATGTGTACAAGCACTCAAAGTGACTTAACGTCTTTATGATGTGACTTAACATTTCCTGTAGATAATGACATGGGGCATTCCTTCTCTGCAATCTGATTCAAGAATCACTTCTATGTCTACAGAGCAAAATGTACATCAAACTATTTTATTTCTTCTTAAATCAAGAAAATGCTGATAGGAAATGCTCATGCAGGTGTTCTGTCACTGAAGCATATTTCAAATCTAGATATGTTTTTCATGAAGCTTGAGTCATAAACTGGGGGCTTATTCTAATTGTCTTTCCATCCTCTTTAATTAAAGAAGCTGGTGGAATTTGGGTAGTCTTTATAAAATGACTGATTTAAAAAAAAAAGAAATTTCATCTGGTATACGGACTATGCTTTATCAATTTTCCTGTGATGGATAACAATTTAGAATTTAATATGCGGAGTACATGTAAACATTTTTAATCATTTACATTTTATACAAAACTGAGTAGTTACAAATGACATTTTTCATCATAGTGCAGACATTGTAAAATGACAGACAAAGTTGCCATCTTTTCAGATGCCCAGAGTGTGACATTTTTTGTAGATATGTGAGATTTTGCAGAACAAAACATACCCACGGCCAGTGCAATGGACAGAACTTCACTTTTATGTCACAATAAAATCTTATTTTTGGAGCATTTGAATTACTTATGCTATTCTATATAATATTTATGAGTTCCAGATACAAAATAACTATATTACGCAAATATTAAACAAAACTTAAGAAATATATTTTGTCTTAAAAATCTCAGGACATTTGGCATTTTTTTTCACTGGACACAACTGCCCAAAGAGGGACTGTCCCTCGCAAAGAGGAACAGGTGGTAACCCTACAAAGTGTAAGGTTTCTGTGCACTCAAAAAAAATGGCTGAAATATCTCAGATACTGCTGGATTAATATACTAAGAGAAAGGGTCATCACATATGGGGTCTTTTACAGAGACTCCATCTCTCTTGAACATAGAACAACTAATGTTGTTCGTGCCACCACTATATTTTACACTTTATTAGATAACTGCCCCATACAGAAGTATGAGGAAAAGTACAAGTGGGCAAGCAGCAGCTAATCAAATACTGTCGTGTTGATGCTTTCGTACAAGTGGGCAAGCAGCAGCTAATCAAATTCCGTCATGTTGATGCTTTCGTACAAGTGGGCAAGGAGCAGCTAATCAAATACTGTCATGTTGATGCTTTCGTACAAGTGGGCAAGCAGCAGCTAATCAAATACTGTCATGTTGATGCTTTCGTACAAGTGGGCAAGCAGCAGCCAATCAAATTCCATCATGTTGATGCTTTCGTACAAGTGGGCAAGCAGCAGCTATTCAAATTCCGTCATGTTGATGCTTTCGTACAAGTGAGCAAGCAGCAGCTAATCAAATACTGTCATGTTGATGCTTTCGTACAAGTAGGCAAGCAGCAGCTAATCAAATTCCGTCATGTTGATGCTTTCGTACAAGTGGGCAAGGAGCAGCTAATCAAATACCGTCAAGTTGATGCTTTCATACAAGTGGGCAAGCAGCAGCTAATCAAATTCCGTCATGTTGATGCTTTCTTTTCACTGGCAAGCTTTGCTCATGAGGCTAAAAGTTCCATTTCACAATGTGCATGTTAGTCTTCCACAGACATTTAATTAGAAGAAACGTGGATTGAAACAGTACAGATTAATGCCAGTCTCCAAAAATTGAATATTTCTGTTTCCTGATAAAGAAATAGTTTAATAACCTGGGCTCATTCTCTGTGAAAGCATTAACTTTTAGCCTGTCAACTAATGGAACACTGGCATTATCCTTTTTCTTAAGATTTGTGATTTTGCAACTATTTTTGCATTGTTACATTTTTGGAATACAGAATACACACCTACAAAATCCCTATTTTGAAAGTTAGCCTGGTACCTATGAATCTATACGTTTAGAAGCATAAGCTTGCAGACAAATGTGGATGTTCTGTATTTCCCTGTCTTTTTGTTTCACTACTTCTTGGATAAACTGTAGAGCTCAGTAAACTGGTTGCTTTTTTTCTACTTCCCATACATCATTGTGTTGCTCTTTTTGTTTCTTAAATTCATCACAGTATTTTAATACTTTCCCACTTTAAGTTAGACTGCACTATGCATCCACAAATACAGCCATTTCAATAAAAATAAACACACACACACACACACACACACACACACACACACACACACACACACACACACACACACACACACACACACACACACACACACACACACATTTCTCTGTCTATCTTTCAAATATGTGAGGGTCTAGTGCTAAATACGCATAATGTCTTTTAATACAAGGATAGGTAACACGTTTTCTGATTAGCACCAAAGCCATGAAATGCTTTCACATAAGCAATGTATCTTTATTATTATTATTATTATTATTATTATTATTATTATTATTATTATTATAAACTGACTGGTATAGGTTTGAGGTTTTAGAAAGTGCAAAGCAATTTTTTTCATCACATTGGGATATAAGGCTAGTATTGGTGAGTATTAATTATCATTACTATTATTCATTTTATTACTAATATTAGCATTAGTACCAAATTTTAGGGGATCTTCATTTTGGTCTCATTTTAACAAAATTGTGATGTGCTTTTCTAGAATGGCTTTTTTTCCTTAATTGACTCATTTCAGTTTTTATATCCGCTAAGTGGGTGGCTTGATGGGTTATTGACTGTTTTAGGCTTACATTTCTATTTTAAGGGGAACTTTATCATTTTGTTTCTTTACTGTTTGCACAAGTATCCAGTAAGCTTTGGAATTAAGGTATGTGGTAGGATTGTTAAGAGAATGTTTCACATTCAGGACTTACAGCGGTAGCGTTGTTGCCTTACAGCAAGAGGTTCTCCCGTTCGATTCTCGGCTGGAGTGCGGGGAGTGCCTTCTGTGTGGAGTCTGCATGTCCTCCCCGCGGTTGGATGGGCATTCGAAAGACATGCGTAAATTGGCGTGCTTTCGTTGAAGGTTGGATGTCGAGCTGGCACCTCGGCGTTCATGAAAATCTACTGCCAATCATTAGCAGACCGGAGTTCCGCTGTGGCGACCCCTAACCAGGAAAAGCCGAAAGACAACAATAACTTGAAATGGTGCACATTGGCTGTTGTGGCCATTTTGTAAGGCTTGGTGATGAGGTAGACATTTTCTAAAGAGTGAGTCTGATGTTGGAATTCTTTTTAAGTGAAGTATAGCTGAGAGAGGACTTTATAGAATGCAATTCAAAGATGGATCCTAGCTGTTTTGGGTAAGTGCAATATGAACACGTAGAAAGCATTTCTTTACTGTGGTTTTATGAATGGGGGAAGGGTAGCAATTCATTTATTAATACATTAAATTTCTAAACTGCATGTCTGGAGTGCAATGCAATGGTGTCCATTGGAGAAGGATAGACCAGATATCCTTAGCCACTGCAATAGTCTACAGCTCATTCTGCAGGATTGACAGAAATTTTCATGCAAACTAAGATATATAATCCCTCCAGCATGTCCTGGCTCTGCACCAGGGCCTCCTGTCAATGGGCTATGCACATGGAAGATGCACAAAGGCCTTCTACACAAGAAGCCCAAACAACCTGAACTGATGTCTATCAATTTGAAGATCACCTCAGACTGATAAGATCATACTATCTCATAAAGAGTGAACCCAACTACCCTGTGAAAGAATTTAATTTCTGCCACGTGTTTCCATAATCACATTCTTTAATTCTAAAGTTCAAGCATATTGACAAAGATGGGAATGTAGTATCTGTGATGTCACTATCTAAGCTTATGTGTATGGGTGAGGATGGGAATGTAGTATCTATGATGTCATTATCCAAAGCTTAAGTGCATGGGTGAGGATGGGAAAGCAGTACCTGTGATGTCACTGTACAAACCTTATATGCATAGATGAGGATTGGAATGTACTTCCTGTAATGTCACTATCAAAAGTTCATGTGCATAAGTAAGGATGGGAATGAAGTATCTGTGATGTCACTATCCATAGCTCATGTGCATAGATGAGGATGGGAATGTAGTATCTGATGTCACTATCCAAATCTTGGGATCATAGCTGAAGATGGGAATTATGAAGTACTCATTTTTTACGCCATTTTTTAGGTTTACAGTTCCAGTTGCCAGGTTGTGTGGGCAGTTCATTGCATTTTGGATTGGGATTTATTTACAGAGTCTACACCCTTGCATCACCTGCTACTTACATATACTCTCTGAGATCAGACAACACCAAACCTAAATTTTTTTGTGCCATTGTACATACTGGTAATGGCAAAAAAAAATGTGAATGCATCCAAAAACAAACATAAAACAAAAAAAACACAGCACTGTCTCCTATATAAAAATCCTCTTTTATACTACAAAATCTTAAGAAAATAGTTGATGAATGAGAAATTCGACATTAAATCCTCCCTTCCATTTCATTCAACTGAAGTCCAAATCAGAAGGCTATCAAGAATCTACAGACATACATTAACCTGAATATTAATAGGTAAACTTAAAGATGTGCAACAATGACTGATAGTTTTCTAAGATACTTCCTCAGTATTAAAACAGATGAGGATGACCATGACAGTAGTCTCAAGGTCATTAATAAAATATGCCAAATGCCAAAATATATAACTTCTCAAAAATCAGCCATGTTGTAACCTGTAAGAGCATGCCCTCTAATCTTCTCCAGAAACTTACCCCCGACAAACACATACACACTCTTCAGGCATACAGCATATATTAATTAGGAATGGTACCAAAAAAATATCTATCCAGTGCACTGTAACCCTAGAAATAAAGAAATCTGTTCCATAATAACATCTTTATTTATTACCGTTTGTTGTGTCACTTCTCATAAAGAGTGTATGAGCATGAGACACTGAGCTGAGAACACAGATAACAGTATGTATACTGACAAACTAAGGAACACTTCATAGAGTATACTGACAAACTAAGGAACACTTCATAGAGTATACTGACAAACTAAGGAACACTTCATGGAGTATACTGACAAACTAAGGAACACTTCATAGAGTATACTGACAAACCAGGGAACACTTCATAGAGTATACTGACAAACTAGGGAACACTTCATAGAGTATACTGACAAACTAAGGACAGTTCATAGAGTATACTGACAAACTAGGGAACACTTCATAGAGTATACTGACAAACTAGGGAACACTTCATAGAGTATACTGACAAACTAAGGAACACTTCATAGAGTATACTGACAAACTAGGGAACACTTCATAGAGTATACTGACAAACTAAGGAACACTTCATAGAGTATACTGACAAACTAGGGAACACTTCATAGAGTATACTGACAAACTAGGGAACACTTCATAGAGTATACTGACAAACTAGGGAACACTTCATAGAGTATACTGACAAACTAAGGAACACTTCATAGAGTATACTGACAAACTAAGGAACACTTTATAGAGTATACTGACAAACTAAGGAACACTTCATAGAGTATACTGACAAATTAAGGAACACTTCATAGAGTATACTGACAAACTAAGGAACATTTCATGGAGTATACTGACAAACTAAGGAACACTTCATAGAGTATACTGACAAACTAGGGAATACTTCATAGAGTATACTGACAAACTAGGGAACACTTCATAGAGTATACTGACAAACTAAGGACACTTCATAGAGTATACTGACAAACTAGGGAACACTTCATAGAGTATACTGACAAACTAGGGAACACTTCATAGAGTATACTGACAAACTAAGGACACTTCATAGAGTATACTGACAAACTAGGGAACACTTCATAGAGTATACTGACAAACTAGGGAACACTTCATAGTGTATACTGACAAACTAAGGAACACTTCATAGAGTATACTGACAAACTAAGGAACACTTCATAGAGTATACTGACAAACTAGGGAACACTTCATAGAGTATACTGACAAACTAGGGAACACTTCATAGAGTATACTGACAAACTAGGGAACACTTCATAGAGTATACTGGCAAACTAAGGAACACTTCATAGAGTATACTGACAAACTAGGGAACACTTCATAGAGTATACTGACAAACTAGGGAACACTTCATAGAGTATACTGACAAACTAAGGAACACTTCATAGAGTATACTGACAAACTAGGGAACACTTCATAGAGTATACTGACAAACTAGGGAACACTTCATAGAGTATACTGACAAACTAGGGAACACTTCATAGAGTATACTGACAAACTAAGGAACACTTCATAGAGTATACTGACAAACTAAGGAACACTTCATAGAGTATACTGACAAACTAGGGAACACTTCATAGAGTATACTGACAAACTAAGCAACACTTCATAGAGTATACTGACAAACTAGGGAACACTTCATAGAGTATACTGACAAACTAAGGAACACTTCATGGAGTATACTGACAAACTAAGGAACACTTCATAGAGTATACTGACAAACTAGGGAACACTTCATAGAGTATACTGACAAACTAGGGAACACTTCATAGAGTATACTGACAAACTAAGGACACTTCATAGAGTATACTGACAAACTAGGGAACACTTCATAGAGTATACTGACAAACTAGGGAACACTTCATAGAGTATACTGACAAACTAAGGAACACTTCATAGAGTATACTGACAAACTAAGGAACACTTCAAAGAGTATACTGACAAACTAGGGAACACTTCATAGAGTATACTGACAAACTAGGGAACACTTCATAGAGTATGCTGACAAACTAAGGAACACTTCATAGAGTATACTGACAAACTAGGGAACACTTCATAGAGTATACTGACAAACTAAGGAACACTTCATAGAATATACTGGCAAACGAAGGAACACTTTATAGAGTATACTGACAAACTAGGGAACACTTCATAGAGTATACTGACAAACTAAGAAACACTTCATAGAGTATACTGACAAACTAGGCAACACTTCATAGAGTATACTGACAAACTAGGGAACACTTCATAAAGTATACTGACAAACTAAGGAACACTTCATAGAGTATACTGACAAACTAGGGAACACTTCATAGAGTATACTGACAAACTAGGGAACACTTCATAGAGTATATTGACAAACTAAGGAACACTTCATAGAGTATACTGACAAACTAGGGAACACTTCATAGAGTATACTGACAAACTAGGGAACACTTCATAGAGTATACTGACAAATGAGGGAACACTTCATAGAGTATACTTACAAACTAAGGAACACTTCATAGAGTATACTGACAAACTAAGGAACACTTTATAGAGTATACTGACAAACTAGGGAACACTTCATAGATTATACTGACAAACTAAGAAACACTTCATAGAGTATACTGACAAACTAGGGAATACTTCATAGAGTATACCGACAAACTAGGGAACACTTCATAAAGTATACTGACAAACTAAGGAACACTTCGTAGAGTATACTGACAAACTAGGGAACACTTCATAGAGTATACTGACAAACTAGGGAACACTTCATAGAGTATACTGACAAACTAGGGAACACTTCATAGAGTATACTGACAAACTAGGGAACACTTCAATGAGTATACTGAAAAACTAAGGAACACTTCATAGAGTATACTGACAAACTAGGGAACACTTCATAGAGTATACTGACAAACTAAGGAACACTTCATAGAGTATACTAACAAACTAAGGAACACTTCATAGAGTATACTGACAAACTAAGGAACACTTCATAGAAATACAGATCAAAAGTTTTTGGCAGATAAATACTGATTGATCTACCAGTTATACTATGCAATGGATAAGCTGCATTTCCTTATTAATAGAAAGGCTACTTTCTGCATCCAGCAAGATTTGTTTTATGTCTGCCCCATGCATGCTTGAATTCCACCACTATTTGCTATTCAACTTCTTCAAGAAGATTCACTATGACTCTGTAACTGTTTCTATGAAAAAAAAATACATGTCTCCCTATATGTTGAATTTGTACCTCCAGTGTTTAGTGGCAGATGCTTGATTTTGAGGGTACGTAGTTGTTTCCCTCTACTATGCATGTGGCCCAGGAGGTCACAGAGGAGCCTAGCCCAATTTTCCATTTGACATACAGCACTGTCTGCTCAAGTGACTTGCTCAGATTCACACAGTAGGGAAATGGAGGCAGAGAAAATCAGACCCAGGACCACCAGACACTGATCATTAACGACTCATAAAAATCTCAGTCTTCTGTACTGCCTGTCAGACAAGCATCTTTCTATTCTCTTTCTCTTGTTCCCAATGTATACTGTATGTATTAACTTTATTTAGTCACTTTTCATATGTCATCGTTTTTCCCTCACTTTACTTAGCAGAGAGGTTCATACATCTCTCAACACATATGTTCATGCTGGGGGTATCTACCAGACCATATTGCAATATGATAACAATTGTTTTGCTCCCCAAATTTGCTTTCAGACACCTACAAGCATCATTTGTTCTTCCTTGGTAACACTACAAATAGGTGCTTTACTGTGACTTAGCTGTCTTCTACAATTTGTAGTCTGGTATCCTTCTCCTTCCTCCCTCCAAAAAAAAAAAATAAATAAAATAAAGATAGAAGTTCATTGGTTCCCCGCTCATTTTCCTTCTGGCCAGCCCTTCTGTATCCTGACTACTAGTCAAATACAGACTGCCAGTAGAACAGGCTGATCCTTTAGCTCTGGTCCAGCACATTATATGTCTACTCCTATAGGCCCTGCACCATTTTATTGCCCCTTGTACATATCCTAATATTCTTGCAGAAGCAGAGTTTCCAGATATGTCTGCAACATTTCAGATGTGCCCTCACCAGCTGTTTATACACAGGAAGTGTGTAACTTCCTGTTTTGAGTGATTATGCCATTCTATATGCTCCCAGAATTCCCCACACCTTTCCTTCCTCCTTTTTTCACATTCACTGTCGACATTTAAATCATATGATATAATTACTGTAGAGGTCTTCTTTCATTTTTGCTGCTTCACCCGTTATGCAATCCTCCCTTGGATTTTTGATACCTAAACACATTATTTAGCAATTTGCATTTGTACTGAATCCAAGCTGCCACACTTCTAAAAATTCTTCAAAAGTTGAAACAACTGTTCTTATCCCTAGCAAGCATGTCACACTATCTTACTTCAATTCAAATGAAGATTTTGGCTTAGAACTGTAGATTCTGAAACATTGTTTTGTTCAAAACATTAGTACAAGTTTACATTTCATAATGCAATAATGGAATAAAATGATTGAAAGATGCAGGCATTCCCAAGAATCATCTCCTACTTTCCTATCTAAAAGAATGCTTATTTTTTAAAATGTTAAGAAGTCACCCAGCAGAGTCACTATATGTAAATGTATAGCTCAAAATAATTAAGACAGTATCCTCAGGATGAAAGAATTAAACACAGATCTATAGGAAGAAAAGGGCATGCAGTTGGTTGTCTAATTCAATGAACTATGCTGGACATTTTATCTCATTCCTGAAATATAAGTTCCACTGATAAATGAAGGTGCTAAAATGTTGACTGTTTATCCCAAAACAGGGCTTTATTATACAAAACGAAATGTACTTCTTCTGTTTCAGGAATCTAAACCCAATAGTCTCAATACTGATTTGCATTTCAGAATAACCATACTTAAACCCATATGGGTGCGGGCGGCTGCAGTGGTTAGCATTGCCACCTCACAGCAAGAGGTTCTCTGGTTTGATTCTCGGTTGGGGTGCCTTCTGTGCGGAGTCTGCATGTCCACCCTGCGATCGCATGAGTTTCCTCCGGGTGCTCTGGTTTCCTCCCACATCTCAAAGACATGCTGCAAGTGGATTGGACACTCTAAATTTGCCCTAGGTGTGTGCATGTGTGTGCTTTCCATGGAAGGTTAGGTGCCAGCCATAAACCTCCACTGCCAATCAATCTGCAGACTGTTGTTTCGCTGTGGCAACCCCTAACAGGAAAAGCCAAAAGAAAAAGTGTTATCATATGGGTGTCATATACAATTTATTATACAATGACCCCCCATTAATATTCCAAAATGTGCACTCTGATTCGCCAGTGTGCCCGTTGTAAATCCCACAATATACCAACGGAAAAAGGTCCGGTTGCCCGGACTTTTTTCTGTTGGTATAAAGTGTCCAAAACTTTTTTTTTTTAATAAATAAAAAAAAAAAAAGAAAGAAAAAAAACGGAGCAATGAAGACTTTCTTTTCTCCGTTGCTTCCGTTTCAAAGTATTGATGTACTGGGTATGCGTAGGAATGCAAGTCCCATACACATGCACAGTACATTGACACAAGGAAGCAGTATACCACTACCAGTGGAAGAACAGTAATGCACAGTTATACAAAGACATTATTTAAGAAAAGTAAGTATTTTTTTATTTAAATAATGTCATTGTATAATAGCAATAACCAACTCCATGGTTGTGGCATATTGAAATTTACCCATGGTTGGCTTTATTTAATCACTCAGGCTTCACCCTCATGATTAAACCATGCCAACCATGGGTAAATCTTCAATATACCACACCACATCATCAGTTATTGCTTAAATGTCTATCTGATGTACACTATTAAAAACACCTCACCTCCATCTGCAGATCACCATGTCTCTTAAAGCCATCCATGCAAGTACAGATTTTAGTTAAACTGTAGAAATAGCATAGCATGATAGAAGCTATACATGACTGTAACTACATGCATTCATAATGTCCTTTATAAAAAATACTGCTTTAAGATTTGCACTGAAAAGATTGCAGGAAGTCAGACTTAAGGTGTTACATTTACTTTGCAAAACACAACCTGTTAGTTTTTGAATTTTTTACCCAAATGTTGCTCCATAACCTTTTCTTCAAACTACCTCATTATCATGAAAACTGATGCACAGATACTGCTTAAAATGCATTTGCTGTATCACCTACTGAGAATTTGCATTTGTTTTGTAAAATTATCTTCCCGCTGAACTTAAAAATGCCTGGTTTACATTTCAGAGAATCTACTATGAAACTCCACATGCTCTTATCAAAAACACCTATGTCTAGGAATCAGAAAGCATATCACTGCAGAACTATCTGGGCAACTCCACAGTGCACACTAGTGTCATGACCATATAATGTTACTCAGAGACATAATAAAACCAAATGGAGTGACATCTAATTAGCAGATCATTATCATATGCATGAACTGAACACTGTGCAGTGCATTAATCCAGCCATCCATCCACCCACAACTCCTTTTTCCCATTTTTGCACATGTGAAAATGGTAGGTGTCACTTCAACAGTGACAATCATTTAGAGGCAAGGTTCACACCGCCGGATGGCTAGCCCACTATTTCGTGCACTAATATCCCCCTACCAACTGGCACAGTATAGACCAGCTGCACAGGCACCTGCAAACACACGTGCATGCAAACAGGCACACACACATACAAGTATAATCCTGCTCCTACATACACATACCATATACACACCACTCAAATACCACTTACACACACGCAATTACCACAGAAACACACACACTTATTCATAGTACTTACCTCCAGGTAACCCAGATCTGCCATAGGTCTGAATGGATGTACACAATCTGAAGACAGCATATAGTTTTGTTTTGTTTTTTTTTTGCTTCACTCACCAAATAGTGTAGTAGAGCTATTCTTTGAATCAGTCTACTGTATTATTCCAATCCCAGTAAAAAGTTCCAGGGAAGCACATATGGCTATACAGCATTAGCTGTACCCTTGCATTGCTGCATCTGCATGTGTTCTTCACCAGGGAGACTGGCCTCCTTAAATGTTGTAAATCTGCAGCTATCTCTAAATCTCTCTGGTATAGCACACTTAAGCAGTCCTGCTACAAATATAATTGTACAGGGCATTATGCCTTTCTGAATCCCAATCTACAAGTCCCTGGAGAAAATAATGATAATTTTCTCAAATTATAAGCCAATAATAACATAGAAAGGACAAAAATGTCTTAAAAACAGCACTTTTCAGTACAACCACCAAAACTAACAAAATTCATTTTTTCTCCACATAATGTCATTCCATCCTGTATGATATATTATGTTCACACCAAAACATTTTTTTAATCAAAACAATTTTTACTCTGCCTTTCAATTAATACATAGCAATGTTTATCTTTACTTCACTAATAATGGCTGTTATGAATATCCATTTATTTCATTAGTGCATTTTCTGTTGTTGCAATTTTCCACCCCTGGTTCATAGGCAAGTACCAGACAACCATTTTGCAGACCATTGCAATCCTAGCCAAAAACCCTATTCAGAAGTTACCTCTAGCTTCAAGGAGGGCAAGACATGACAGACCAGGGGGTAGAATTTAAGGCTGCCCAACCAATTATCTAGGTTGACCTTGAAGGTGGCAAGGGTGTTACTATGCTTGACATGAAGTAGAAGTTTGTTCCAAAACTGAGGAACATGTTGGGATGTGAATCTATCATGCCAACATTTCTTATGTATCTGCTGACGAAGGTTTAGTTCCTTTAACTGAGTATTTGAGATACTATTGAGAGCTATTATTCTGTGAAGGAACAGGAGGTCAGCTAGGGTTGGATCTTTCATGGCTCAAATGGCTAGGCACAGATCTCCATGGAGGAGTCTATAAGAGACTGAGTGCAGAGAAAGGGCAGCTAATCTTTTCTGATAACTAAGATTTTTGAGAACACTGATCTTTTCAGTTATGAATCTATAAGGTCTAACACTATAAACTTCTGAAAAATGCAGCCGCACACAGCTATAATACAGCCTGCGATTTATTGCGAAAAAACACACAGTCAAAATACCAACAACTGAAAAGGACGGATTTAGCGCTTGATGAAATCCA
Source organism: Protopterus annectens (assembly GCF_019279795.1). Classification (NCBI taxonomy): domain Eukaryota; kingdom Metazoa; phylum Chordata; order Ceratodontiformes; family Protopteridae; genus Protopterus; species Protopterus annectens. The sequence continues at coordinate 331,182,232 of NC_056750.1, forward strand.
CATTCTAGGTGGAAGAAAGAACATGCAAATGAGATTATGTTTGAACTTGTATGCTTAAGATATATAGGTATCATAAAGTCAACTTTCCCTTGCTGATGTAGTCGGCAAGTTATTAAACAGCCAAACCTACATTTATTACATCTGTTTGTCTGTGCTTATGCCTGTATGTATGAATGTATGTGTTTTTTATGTATAATTTAAAACATTTGCTTAAAACTGCACTACACCACAGCAGTTGGGACATTTAGCCAGTGATCTGGATTCCCAAGTCTAACTTCTGCATCTTCTGTTGGTATACTTCTTAGCCTTGTACACATAATTTAATTTCATAAAGAGAAAAATAATTCAGCTTCCACAGGTTTTGTTATAATTCCCGTATCTAGAAGAGACAAATGTATCATAATCCACAATGCATCTTACTTAAATAATTCATCGAAAGAAGAGAAATGTCTGTGACTTATCAGTTAGATCAGAGCAGTGCATGTTTAGCGGAGTATAATCACGTACAGTGCAATTTACTTTATGTAATACGATAAGTAATTCACGGTTAGTAGTTAATACCAAAAAGATGAAATATACCTTAGTATATAGCAACTCAAAAAGCTAAAACATACCTTACTTAGCATATACCAATCTGTGAAGAAGGATTGTTTATAAGTCTCTGAAACATGATATGTTACAGTGCAGGTCTGTGAGCTCTGTGTCAAAACAGGAACAGGACTCCCTGTTCAGGCTGTTTGTGGGTGGGATTTAATGGAGCCTTGTGTGCCATTTGCTTATTTTTGTTATGTTCTGCTAATCTTAGTGCTGTTGAATGGTATTTGATTTCTCTGCGGTCTAGTTATGCACAAGCACAAGAGAATTCGTATTTAGTTAGCAATTTCAAAATAGCATATCCCATATATCTTCATACATACAATGAATAATAAGAAAACAATGGTATAAAAGCTGATCTGATGCAAATCTAGCTATTCTGATGTCTATTAGAGATGAATAAAATCAGCACAGTACTACAAATTTGAAAGATTAAAATATGAAGGGGCTAGTGGAGAGTTCATTCTTTCATTCTCCAGTTACCCTTTAAATGCATTTCAGGTTCATGTGGAAGTCAGAGTAGAGGTCAGTGTATCACAGGACACACAGACACACAGACACACAGACACACACACACACACAGACACAGACACAGACACACAGACACACAGACACACACACACACACACACACACACACACACACACACACACACACACACACACACACACACACACAGACACACACACACACACACACTTGCTTTTGGTGCAAAAACCTTCAAGATAATATGGAGGACTGCTATTCCACCTATAGTATCTCTTTAGAGTGTAGAAGGAAGCCAGAGTGTTTGGTTTAAACCTATGCAGATACAGGGAGGACCTGAACAGCTGTAATTTCTGCTGACACTGGGACCTGGTAGCTTATATTTGCTTCTAATTACACAATATTCTTTGGAATATAAAGTTTGAGCACTGAGGTGCCAACACGTGTGTTACTAGACAGTAGTATTGTAAAAGCCAGTGTTTAGGCACAACAGAGGCAGGCAAATATCGCTTCTACTGACACAAACGTTTCTATAACAAATAAGCACCTTTTTGGTAACTCAACACAACAGCTAAACCCACAATGCATTGCAGCACCTGCAGTCCATATTATTCATTCTAGAAAATACTACACAGCAGAATTACTACCTAAAGCAGATGGTCCCACATGACTTCCCTTGGTAGGCACAACATACAGTTTATGCTGCTGCCCACTACCTGGTTAATTTCTAGGGTCATATTTTTATGACTGACCTTTCAGATTCAAGTAGGAGGGATGGATTCAGATGCAGTAACATCTAGCATTGAGTCGGCTCCCTTTTTTACCCACTCCCCTACCGCAGCAAACATCCATGATGCTTTTATAGCATGACAGGAATCCTACATAGGCATGTGGCAAACATAGAAACCATACAGACAGTGACCAAAGGTCAGGATCATACCCTAGACCATACGGCAAGCACCATGTCTTTGATTAGGTCACCTATAGGATACACACTGGGAAACGGACAAAGAAATGAAGACATCAGAGGAAACTGAAACAGCCCCAGTTGAAGGGAAGGTGAAGGAAATAGATAGTAGTAACTTGGTCATGTGCAGGAAAGCAAAGACAATTTGATAAAGCAGATTTCTGAAAGACTGGAAGAATGCAAGAGTAAGTGAAGACATCTACCAAGAGATGCAAAGATTGTGTAGCAGAATACCTGCGATAGATGGTCATGGTTATTGAAGAAGAAAGGAGAGTAACACTGTAAACATGGCAACAGGTGACATAACTCCATGATGCCATGTAAAATGGGAAAAAGGGGATGATGGTAATTCAACAGTGGTACCCAACTTGTATACTCTGAGATCGCTATATATAAGTAAACAGGGTTGTGGGGGTGGCACAGTCCCCATGTTGTGGAGTGGGGTAAGAGGTGAAGCCATCACTGCAAAAAAAATCTTAATGGCATTACAGCAACCTCCGAATAAGGAGCCCAGTTATAATATGGACAGTTACACTCCATGATGCAGTTACTTGCTGAAAAGCATTTACTTTACTATTTTTGATTTAATAATTTAAACGTACTATCAAACTGCTCTATTTACCTACAAGTAACCATGAACTTTGCTGCCCCATTTACCTACAAGTAACCATGAACTTTGCTGCCCCTTATGTGATGTAATGGGCACCTATTTACCAAAATTGCAGATGTTATATTCAGGATCAAGTTGAGCTAACAAATGCTCAAATGTTTGCTGTATGGACATTTGCAGAAAAAAACAAGTTGAGCAGAATGAGATAGGTGAGGTCCCTCATAATACAGTTTTTGTATATATCCAATTACAGCGAGCATGGCACAGCAATTATGTGACTAAGAAAGCCTACAAGAGCTGTCTTGTGGATGTTAAAAGGCAGATTGTACCGAGATGAAATGAGGTGGGCTACCAGCCACAATTCTGAGCTGAGATACCAGACAACTGGATGCTTCTGAGCTTCCAAAAAAAGCATAAGTTCCCTGTTTCTTTTTTGCTTATTTATACTATTTACTGCACTTTTTTATTGCCTGCCACCTGCTTTAATACTGTATTTATTTAGTGTGTACTAATCTACACTGTTGTACTGCAATTGTCTGCCTTACTGTGCCTGTTAAATCGAATGTTATTGCTGTTGTCACTGTTTACTAAGCTCTTTTTGCTATTTTCAGTTTGTTAAGTATTTGCTGGTATTGTTCACTGTTGCAAAGCAATCTGTTCTGCTTGTTCTGGTTTTCCCACCAAGCAGTGTTATAATAATTGATTTGTTAGCTGTTTAAAACATTCTTTAGAGTTTCCTTGCTGATTTTCTGCTGTTTTAAACATTTTTAGTGTCTCACTGCTAGTTTGCTGCTGTGTTAAATATTTTCTGGTGGTTCCTGCTGAAACTAGGGTAGCTAGTAGCTGTAGCGTAGGCCAGATGCATGTTTACTGCATCTGGGTCTGTAGTGGCTGTTTGTTCTGAACACATTTTTCAGACCATCTTGGATTGGAAAGGGCCTTTCTGCACTTTAATGAGAGGATTGTGTTGACTGGAACCTGTCTGGTGAAGGGTGGTTGGTCTAAGGCTTGGAATAAGCATCCTCAATGGTCCTTTTGAACCTTTTTAAAGTGTTTTTTTTTTCAAGATTTTAGCTCCTGGTATTCAACCCTGAATTTGAGCAGGTTTCTGCTTGTTTGTACCGAACTGAACTGAGGTTGGCTACCAGGGTCTATATTAGGACATCGGGGTTTCAAACCTTCGAATGTTCTAATATCGAATCCTATGCAGCGAAAGCTTAAAATATCGAAGCAACAGAAAACCAATTTTTTTCCTAGGGAAAGAATTTGGTTGTCCATTTCTGTTGCTTCGGTATTTTCAGCCCTGTGGTGGAAAGTTACAGGTTGGGTTCAGGTAAGTGTACGATTGTGTGGACATGAGGGTTAGGTGAGTTAGGGTTAGGGCGTGGGTTAGATATGTGTGCGATTGTGTGGACATGAGAGTTAGGGCGGGTTTAGGTGAGTTAGGGTTAGGGAGCGGGTGAGGTGAGTGTGCAATAGTGACGGACCTTAGGGTTAGGGTTAAGGTAAGTGGATAGTTAGTGGTGTGTGTATAGTTTAGTGTAGGGTTAGGTGTAAGATTTTAGGTGTATGTGTGTGTATTGCTGTTTGTTTGGTGTGCTTGTGTTTTGTGTTGTGTGTATGTGTTTTGGAACAGCGATTTTTTTTCCCTAGGAAAATAAATCGCTGTTCTGACAGTTCAAAATTGTAAGCTTTCGCTTACATAGGGTCACCATTCGCTTTTTAAGCGGTCAGTGATGTAATATAGACCTGGCTACCAGGCACAGCTGTGAGCTGAGATACCAGATGACTAGAGGCTTCTGAGCTTCCAAAAAACATAAGTTGCCCATGTTTTTGCTTATTTATACTATTTACTGCACTTTGTATTACCTGCCACCTACTGCAATACTGTATTTATATATTGTATACTAATCAACACTGTTGTACTGCAATTGTCTGCCTTACTGTGCCTGTTAAATCAAATTTTATTGCTGTTGTCACTGTTTACAAAGCTCTTTTTGCTATTTTCACTGTTTAAGTATTTGCTAGTGTTTTTCACTGTTGCAAAGCAATCTGTGCTGCTTGTTCTAGTTGTCCTGCCAAGCAGTGTTATCATAATTGATTTGATGTGTCTATAGTACAATGTCAAACATTTAGATTGTTGAATGCCTAAACGTCGACACCTAAATGTCGAATGCTGAAAACAGCAAATGGCCAATTACGCAAATTTTTCCCCCCATGAAAAAATTTGCTTGGCCAAAAAAAAAAGAAAACTTTAAAACCCTAACCAAGTGGGGGGATTCACCCCCACACCTCCTCGATGTGGGGGGCTGTGCCCCCCACACCCCCTAACTAAATATACCAACTCCAAGATTGCTCTACATTGAGGAAAAGGGCAAATCCCTGATGACGGCCAAGAGAATTTTTTCTCTGGGAAAAAAATTCACGTAAATGGCCGTTCACAGTTTTCAGCATTCGACATTTAGGTGTCGGTGTTTAGGTGGTTGACAATCTAAATGTTCAGCAACATGACAGGAACTCAATTTGCTCACTGTTTAAAATATTCTTTAGAGTTTCCTTGCTGTTTTGCTGCTGTTTTAAATTTCTTTTAGTGTCTCATTGTTATTTTTCTGCTGTGTTAAACATTTTCTATTGGTTCCCACTGAAACTAGGGTAGCTAGTAGCTGTAGCATAGTCCAGATACAAGTTTGCTGCATCTGGGTCTGTTTGTAGTAGCTGTGTGTTCTGAGCATGTTTTCCACACCATCATGGATTGGAAGGGGCCTTTCTGCACTCTAGTGAGAGGATTGTGTCGATTGGAACCTGTCTGGTGAAGGGTGGTTGGTCTAGGGCTTGGAATAAGCATACTCATTGGTCCTTTTGAACCTTTCTAAAATTTTGTTTCAAGTTGTTAACTTCTGGTGTTTAAGCCCTGCATTTGAGCAGGGTTCTGCTTGTTTGCCCATCAGGCAGCACCGCGCACTGCCAAGCAATTGTGCACCATAGCTGGACAGATTAATTCTACGTTTTTTCCCTTAGGTACAGCCTTCATCCTTAGTACTTTCCCAGTCAAATAAATAGTGTTAGTGAGCTGAAATCTATTAAATTACTAATAAAAAAAAGCAGGCAGAAATAAGCATTGACTGAGCTCCTCCATGATCAAACCTGAAAATCCCCGCCCTAGTGACAGCAGTCTTCAACCTAGCATTATGGACAGTTGGACCACCCTTGTTTCTCCTGCCAACCTTGTTAATTTGAGTCTCTTGAGGCAGTGTAGCAATTGTCTCATGTACACTGACAACCCCTCTAGTATTAACTCACTCTAGTACAGAGTGTGAAACATGTATGTACACCGAGAATCTTGAATCCATGCTCTCTCACACTCAAAACAGTAACACAGAAGAGATTGTCAACCCACCCATCATTATACATGTACATAGTACCACTAATCATACACATAATATGCATCCAACACAAAAATCCACATATGTGGAGGTTCTCTCAAAAAACCTACAGAGACACCAGAGACCTCCAAAATACAAGATTGCTACAACTAACACAGTTCCTATAGCACCCATGACACATAGCAACACCAGTCTCTCACCTACCAAGCCCGTAAGGCGAAACACTCAAGAACCAAATTTTCTAGTCATTGGAGGCTCAGTAGTGAGACACACAGATGTCCCACTCACCAGGTTTGACAAGGAGAAAGTCACAGTCAGCTGTCTGTCCAGTGCCAGGATTCATCATATTTTGCATACACTCAGGTTTTTCAACAACAAGTACCATTATGACTCTGTCATAGTTCATGTTGGAGTGAACGACCTGTGATGTACCTCATTGGACTCACTGGACTATATGAAAAGAGACATGACTGAGCTCTCTGAATACATGTCCCAGGCAGGTATGCCCCTAGCCTTGAGCAGCATACTACCTTCACCTAGAATGATGCCACAGTAAAAACAAAAACATGATTTATTTCAATAACTGGTTTTGTTTTTGGTGTCATTCAAAGGGGATCCAGTTCCTGTCAGCCTGGGAAGCCATGGTCGACAAGCCTTGCTGCTTTGCCAGAGACAGCTTGCACCTGGCACCTCTAGGCTTTTGGCTGCTGGCAAAGGCTCTTGCCTCCCCAATAGTGCCTTTTTAGGCAAAGTCTCAAAAACAAACTTACTGACATGAAATTTGCCAATCATAACAAAATAAGGGTCATGCTGTTAAATGCTAGGAGCTTAAACCAAAAAACTGCACACCCTGGAAGCACTTCTATCACTGAAAGATGTAGATGTCTGTGCAGTCAGAGAAACCTGGTTCAAGGCCTCACAGAGTACCCCAGCCTTGCAAGACTACAATGCCTTCCACACCTTCAGACCACAAAATGAACATGTGAGAACCAAAGGAGGCAGTGTTTCTATCTATATTAGAGATAGATTCACCTCCTATCTAGTTAGACTGGACAACTCCATGGAGTTACTCTAAGTTCATGTTATGGTGAGTAAGACCCCCATTCAAGTCATATCCAATTATAGATCCCCCTCCATGGGTCTTGATGCACACGAAGCCTACTTGACCAAACTGGAGACAATCCAAATGTTACCAAACACTCAGGTTATGGGGGATTTCAATTATACCACCATCAACTGGGAAACCTACCCTAGCCCGAACCTGTTGCCACAAAAGTTCCTTGACTTTGTTAACTCAAATGTCCTGGAACAAATTGTTCATACCCCAACAAGAGGAACACGCATACTAGATCAGGGCCTCACTAACATGTCAAATAGATGCACTCCCACAACTGTCGGACCCTCATTGGTTAAATCTGACCACAAATCAGTCATCTTCAAGCTGACATGAACACCAGAACTGACAAAGGGCAAAATCAGACTACAAAAACTTCACCAAGGCAAACTATACCCTCCTAGGTCAAGGCAGAAATGCATTCCAAGCTCCAGCTCTATCTGGAAGCAGTAACTGCACCAAAGCTTAAACTAAAGCCCTGCACAATAACTTGCATACGTGTATAGACTCAGCTGCACCAGAAAGAATCAAAGCTAGAGCCCCAAGTAAAAACAAGCCACCACGGTGGACATCCAGCATCAACAAACTTTACAATAAATGCAAATAGTTGCTGTCCATGAAAATAAAGGTGAGACCCCAACAATGGAAAAGCACCCTCCTTAGCTGCAACAGGCAAATAAGACAACTTGTCAAATCCTCTAAGGACATCTTTGAAAAAAAAACTTAGTTAGCACAGTTCAGGATAACCATAAGGCCTTTTACAGCTACATACACAAAGCATGCACAGAACTAATGACCAACAGTTCCACATACACTCTGACCCCACACAGATAGCAAACCTGCTAGTGGATAGGTTTGGTGAAAATGTCACCCCCTATCCCCTCCAGATCTATCACAAACCTTCCCCAACCCCCCCCCCCCACCCTACATATCTGAAGGACAGGTTATCATAGCCTTGTCCAAGACAAAAAACACAGCATCTATGGGACCAGACAGCATCCCAGGCTGTCTTCTAAACAGGCTAAAACATGAACTAGCATCACCATGAAGTGCCCTTTTCAATCATAGTCCAACCACAGATTTTATTCCTGCGGAATGGAGAACAGCAACAGTTATTCCCCTCCACAAAGGTGGCCTAGCAACAGGCCCAGGGAATTACAGACTCATAATCTTGACCAGCCTCATCTGTAAGGCCATGGAATGTATCATTGTAGACCTCATAAATAAAGACATAGGTGACCTCCAAACCCTGGATGCTACCCAACTTCGTCAAGTGTAGATCCTGCCTATTAAATCTTGTGGATTTTTTCAAAAATGTGACCAGGGTCATTGATGAGGGTAAATCTATGCACACAGCATACCTCAACTTGGCAAAGGCTTTCAACACAATCCCACATTTAGGCAGTACCGACAAACTTAGGAAGCTGAATGTAAACACCTTTGTTATAAGATGGACTGCTAACTGGCTCAAAAACCAGACACACACTATCACAGTGGGTGACTCCACATCAACCAGCAGACCTGTTACCAGCGGGGTGTCACAAGAGTCAGTGCTGGGGCCCCTACTGTTTGGTACATACATTTCAGAAGTTCAGGTCAAAACTAAGGGGCTGTGGCTGACCAAGTTTGCAGACGACTGCAACGTGGGTGCAATTATTGAATCCCCAGATGATGTCAGTATACTCCAGGATGGTCTTATGCTGCCCAACGACTGGTGTCTTAGTCATGGTCACAAACTGAGTGCAAAGGAATGCATCATCATTCCCTTTGGCACAAACAATGTCCCTTCACGCTATCAAATCAACAACCCTGACCCTGAGTAGCATCCTGCCCTCACCAAGAATGATACCACAGTATACAGAAAAAATATCAGTTTCAACAACTGGCTAAGCTTCTGGTGTCATTCAAAGGGGATCCAGTGTCTGTCAGCCTAGGATGACATGCTCGACAAGCCACGCTGCTTCACTAGAGATGGCTTGCACCTGTCACCCTTAGGCTTTCAAATACTGACCAAGGTTCTTGTCACCCCCATAGTGCCTTTTTTAGGCAAGGCTCAAAAGACAAACCCACCTCTCCATAAATAGCACAAGTAACAAAAAACTGAGAGTAATGCTACTCAATGCCAGAAGTCTAAACCTCAAAAGGCACACACACTCGAGGCACTCCTCAGTATGGAGAAAATCGATATATGTGCAGCAACAGAAACCTGGTTTAAGGCTCCAGGGAGCACCCCAGCACTACCAGGCTACAACTCATACCATACATTTTGGCCACAAAACCCGGACCAAAATACAAAAGGCAGGGGCGTATCCATATTCATCAAGGATACCCACACCTCCAGGTTAGTGGCACAGCACGATGCTTCAGAGATCATCCACGTGCAACTAACAATGGGCAAAACTGCTTGCTACAGATCACCCACCATGTCCCAGGACCCCCATTATGCATTTCTGGAAACACTGGGAAACATAAAGGTCCTACCAAACACCCTGATATTGGGTGATTTCAATTACCCAAACATTAACTGGGAGAACTACTCAAGTACTAACTCCCTTGCCCAACATTTCCTAGAATTTATAAACTCAAATGCCCTGGATCAACTGGTCAACACCCCCACCAGAGGGGACAACATATTGGACCTGGTCATCACCAACATGGGCGACCAGTGTTCCATACTGGAAGTCAACCCCTCACTGGTTAGATCTGACCATAAACTAATCACTCTGGCTATCCACATTCTGTCCCCACCCCCAGTCAAAGAAACTACCATGAAAAACTTTTCAAAAGCAAACTTCACGTTATTTAAGACCGAGGTGGAAAGTTTCAAAGCCCCCATGCCAAAGGATAACACTGTCCAAGCTGCAAAATCCTTTACTAATACACTCTAGGAGCACCTACAAAAATGCATGGATTGTGGTATCCCAAGGAAAACCAAGACTCACTCCTCCAAGAAAAGGAAACTAGTCTGGTGGACACCTGCCATAAACAAGCTATACAATAGAAGGAGGAAACTAGTACAGAAAAGAGTAAAATCCCAAGAAGGGAAGACATCTCTGATCAGTATCAGCAAGAAACTACATTCCCTCATAAAATCATCCAAGGCTAGCTTTGAAAGAAAAATTGCCAAGGACTCCAAAGATAACTGCAAGGCATTCTTTAGCTATGTCAAGAATCTAAGTGGCAATTCTCAGATCTGCTCGGAGGTAGTGCAGAATGGCACAAAATACACTGAACTGACTGATATCGCCAACATCCTGGCAGACAGGTTCAGTGCAAACTTCACTCCCCTCTTACCCCCAAAAGGGCCCATAACCATACCAGAAGAATGTAGTGCCCCTGAAATCACAGACACTCAGGCTAAAACAGCCCTCTCCAAAGCCAAAAACACAGCATCAATGGGACCGGACAGTGTCCCAGGCTGCATCCTACACGAGCTCAAAGATGAACTAACCCCTCACCTAAACACACTGTTCAAAGATGGAGCCATAACAGACCTCGGGAACTATCGCCCTATAAGCCTGACTAGCTTGGTCTGCAAGGCTATGGTGTGCATCATCGTGGAACTCATAAACAGAGACATTGTTAACCTCCCAACACTGGACCCTACCCAGTTCAGCTTTGTTAAGGGCAGATCATGCCTCCTAAACCTGGTGGACTTCTTTGAGACAGTTACCAAGGCTATAGATGAGGGAAAGGTGGTACACACAGCCTACCTAGACTTCGCAAAGGCCTTCAACACCATTCCCCATTCAGGTATTATAAACAAGCTCACCAGCCTGAACATAAACCCGTGCATCATGAGCTGGGTTGCCAACTGGCTCATGGACCAAACCCACATGGTAAGAGTTGCAGGAGCTTGGTCTGACTCTAAACCGGTTACAAGTGGCATTCACCAGGGCTCAGTCCTAGGACCCCTCCTGTTTGGCATATACTTCTCAGAGGTACAGGCAAGCACAGAAGGACTATGGCTGATCAAGTTCGCAGACAACTGCAAACTAGAGGCTATAATTGACTCTCTGGCAGACCTAGACATCCTCCAAAAAGGTCTCACTGAGACAGATACCTGGTGTCAAAACCATGGCCTCAAACTAAATGCCAAAAAGTGCATAGTCACCCCTTTGGAAAAATCAAAGTACCTACAAACTACCACATAGGTGGTAGCCCCCTAAATGCGGAAGACTTAATAAGGGATCTGGGGACCCAAGTAGATAGTAACCTCTCCTTTGATAATCACATTGCCAAAGTAGTTAGAAAATCCTTCTATGTGGCCCACCTAATCACAAAAGGGTTTGTATCCAGATCAAAAAAGGTCATTGTGCCCCTCTACACATCACTCATCAGACCCATCATAGAATACAACACCCCATTTGGGATGTACCTTACAAGTTACCTGCAACAGCTGGAAAGACCACAGAAGTACCTCACCAAGAGGATCACTGGCCTCAAACAGATGCCCTATGCAGCTCGACTGAAGAAACTCCAGCTGTACTCGGTTGTATATCGCCTACTCAGAGGTGATCTCTGCCTGACATACAAGGCCATGTCCAACCCAGAATTGATGGACATGCTCCACCTAAGGAAAACTATATCTCCTCAAGTCACATGCTCTAAAGATCTAAACCTCATGACAACAATAAATAGGACATGCTGGAGGGATAGATTCCTATCCCAGAGACTTCCCATGCTCTGGAACAAGATTCCAATCTACATTAGGCAGAGCTCCTTGCTAACCCTCTTCAAGAGAAACCTTGACGAGTCGATGGGGAACAGTTTAGCCTGGGGATCACTTCAATGACTCTGCTGGACAGAGGCACAGGGAACTAATCTAAGGGAGCGGCGAAAGCCAACACATTCCGGCTAGGCTTATAAATGCCTTCAGGCAGATAGCCTAGTACCTACCTATGAACCTATGAACAATATCCTAAGTACCCACAAAGTGGTAAAGGACTTGGATTCACAAGTTGACCGTGACCTTAACTTCGACCACCATGTGTCTACTGTAGTAAGGAAGGCTTTCTACGTAACACACTTGATTAGTAAAAGCATCACCTTGAGAGCAAAAGAGGTTATGACCCCTCTATACTCGGCACTAATATGGCCCATAACTGAGTATAACACCCCTTTTGGCATGTACTGCACAAAGCACCTGCAGCAACTGGAGAGTCCTCAGAAGTTTCTAACAAAGAAGATCAAGGGACTCCAGCACATGCTGTACACAGACAGTCTAAAGTCCCTGTCACTTTACTCTGTATCATACAGACTCATACATACTTCTTAGGGGAGATTTATGCCTGGCTTACAGAGCAATTTCAGACCCAAACCTAATGAACTTGCTGCATATCCATAAATCAAACAGGACTACGGTCACCCATTCCAGGGATCTAAATATGGCCTGTGACTTAAATAGGACATGCTGGAGGGACAGATTTATCTCCCAGCAACTGACACTTCTTTGGAATAGGCTACCTATTCATGTGAGACAGATCACCTCTATGACACTGTTCAACAGGAAACTGGACAAGTGGATGGGGCACTGTAAATTCTTACTGGGAATGGAGCCCAGAACCCTCTTGGACATGGGCAGTCATTACTAAATGCAATCTTTGGTATTAACAAACATTTCTATGGTATTACATTGGGATGAAATGGCTTGGCTTGGAATGACATCCGGGTCAACAGCCTAGCAAACTCCTATGATCCTATGATCTTATGATCCTAGTATAGGTCACAACACAGACCGGGATCTCTACTGTCCACTGATCTTATGAGTAGGCTGCTGGGGGCAACTAAGAGTCAAGGGCATTGTGAAGACCAATCATTGGTGGTTTGGGAAGGACAACGACTGATTCATATCCTATCAGATGGGGAAAGCAGTACTGGCTGACAGATTACATGTGGTGGGAGTTGGAGTTGGTAGACATATAAACACCCTCATGCCAGATTTACAAGCTAGTTACTACAACAATTAATAAAGGCAAGTTGTAGGGACTTTATTCAGAACTCTATGGAGAAGGGAAGGACTCCAGACTCTGCCAAGCTGAATATTAGTACTGGAGGCTGTTGGAATATGTGTGGTTATTGAAGGTATTTAAGATGCTACCTGGACGAGTGTGGGAGGTAGCAGCACCAATTCTTGCCATTGTGGGGAGAAGTTCTCAGTGTACATAGTGAAGTGCTTACCTCCAAGATTTTTTTTTTCCTGTGTGCAACAGTAGTGGCAGGGAACATCCTCATCGGGTAATAGTAGTGGTGGGACATTCCCTCATCAGGTGACAGCAGTGCCAGGACACATCCTCATCAGGTGACAATAGTAATGGGAATATACCCTCACCAGGTAACAGCAGTACCAGGACACACTCTCATCAGGTAACAGCAGTGCCAGGATACACCCTCATCAGATGACAGCAGTGATGGGAATATACCCATATCAGTTAACAGCAGTGCTGGGAACACAGCCTCATCAGGTAACAGCAGTGCCAGGACACACCATCATCAGGTGACATTAGAGATGGGAATACACCCTCAGGTGAGAGTAGTGATGGAAATACACCCTCATTAGGTAACAGCAGTGTTGGGATACATCCTCTTTAGGTAAAAGCAGTGATGGGACACACCCTCATCAGGTAACAGCAGTGTTGAGATTTTTGATTTGACTTAGTAGTACATTATTTGTGTACCCTATTTTTTGGGGCACAATTAAAGCACAACACAACACAAGTTTATTAACATTTTGTTATGTTTATTACATTAACATACTGTCCTTGTATTGTCCATCAGCTGGTGCACACTGTGGCATAGTGTTTTCGCCCGGTTTAAGTCTTATCTCCTCATTTTTTTGGCTCAGATAGGTTTTGACAATAGAACAATAGATGTGGGTTTTAAGCATCTTGTAACTCCTCACTGCACTCAAGCTAGCATTAGTTGAAAGCTGCAAAATCCTTAGTTTTGCATTAGCACTAATGTCAAGGTTTATTATGTATGATTATTTTCAGCATTTTGTTTAAAGAAATTTTTTGGTTTTAAATCCAAGTTTTAGAGAGCTGTAATTGGCATTTTTAAGTTGTGCAAAGCATTTTAAAACAGTTTGACTGAATGTTTTATTTAATTAATTGACTCTGATTATTGTAATTGGTGATTTTTAATTGTTTAATTGGCTCAGCAGTTTAATATAAATGCACTGTACTGCCAGAACAACATTGTCACTAGACAAAGCCTGGGATTGCCAGGCGAAAGCGCTTGTTTTATTCTGTATTAAAGAAGATTTCGTTTTCTATGCTGTTTCTGGAGTTGGATTTTCACCAGTTTATCTGCTTTTACAAGGAGGTTTATCAGTGAGATTTGTTAACTTTGGGCATTTTGCTCTACAACTACAATTTGTCCTGGAAGCCTTGGTACGCTGACTTCTTGCCAGCACTGTTTCTTAGTTTGTTTTTTGCCTTATTGCTTCGTGGTTGCTTTCAGATGGCGGAGGACTCTTTGCGCACTGACTTCCTGGACACACCTCTTATTTTACGTGACGAGCAGGACGATGCTCCGGTCACGAGAAAAGAGTTTAATCAAGTTCTAGCCTTGTTAGCCCAAATTAACAACGCATTCAACGTTTCCAACAGGGCTGGAGTTATTCTTTCACCAAATACTTTGCAGCAAGGCACTAATAATAACAATCAAACTCTTCTACGAGGTCAGGGCGAACGGCGCTGATTTTGTTGGGCAGCCTGCTGCAGTAGACAAACAGAACTGTCGCTTGCAACAAAACAATGCTTGTTCTAATAACGCACAATTATCGGGTTTACAGGACATGGAATTTAACTTTAAGGCATGGACTGAACAACAGCCCTTGCCAAAACAAGGTACTTTTAACAATTGTCATGAGCAACTTGACTTTGACTTTGATAATTTTAACAACAAGCTTTACAGCTACAGAAATATGCAGCTTGAAATTAACTACTTGAATGAATGCATCAGAGTACAACGAGTCCCTAAGGGGCTTCGTTGTTACAAATTTCCTAATGGTGCTAACCTAGGTTCAACTCTGCATTCTCAACTTGTAGATCTGTTTAATAAAACAGGTTTAGAGATGTTACAACTGATGGTACAAGACTACCAAAATAAATCTAATGTCATGTTAAATGAATTAACCACACTTAATGATAGCATTGTCAAACATAAGAATTTCTTGGGTTATAAGAAAAAGTATAATGATGTTTTTGTGGAAATTGACCAACACTGTTTAAAAATTTTAGATAGGAAGGCCAGAAAATTAGAGAGAGACTTGACTGAATATAGAGAGGGTAAGGCCTATCCAATGCCAGGTAGACATAAGCAGGTAGCTCCTGATTTAGATGGTTCACACATTCCTAACGAAAATAGGAATTTTGTTAGCACACCAAACATGGAGCCAGTCAGTAGGAGTGAGCGTTTAGCTCAAAAAGGTGGTGGAAATCAACCACAGGTTTTTCAATTTCCCCAAGGCAGACCAACGGGGAGAATCAACACATCACATCAACAGAATTGGGGGAGGGCACGCAGGCAGTAACTGATTTTGCAATTTCTACTTTAAACGTGGACGTTGGTGCTGGGTTGAAATCAAACTACCAGGTGGTTACCAGTAATAACTTCAGTATTTTCAACTACACAGAGTCTGCTGTCACTCCTGAATTTTTTGATGTTTTCCCAAAAGGGTTACACTTTGTTCCCCCTAGACCATCTTTCTTGCCCAGATTGCTAATTGAACTAAAGTTGTTCATTAGAAATTTGAACTTGGCCATTTTTTTCAAAGATTTGACTCCACCAGATAGTGCCATTAGCAGGCACAGTACATTTAACCCACCCACGCACCCTAGTCTTAAAACATTTGAAGAGTTAGTAGAGAAAACACTTAGGTCAAGTCTTTCTAGAAATATTAATACTCCCTACAATTATTGTAATTCTCAACTATACTTAGTGGTTGATTCACTAAAGAAAGAGAACATCAGGGTTATGAAACCCGACAAGGGAGGCGGGGTGGTTCTCATGTATAATTTGGATTATGAAAATTCTATTCACAACCTTTTACAGGACATCAATACTTATGAGCAAATTTCGAAAAATGAGCTCAACATTGCTTATGCTAACATTAATTACACTTTGCAAGACCATCTGCTTCAAGGGGCAATCAATGAAAAGCTATTTAATTACCTCTTTGTCCCTAAGCCAAAAATTCCAGTCCTCTTCGGAATTCCTAAGGTCCACAAGGGTCTTGAGCCTCTGAAATTTAGACCTATTGTGGCTGGGGCAGGTGGAATCACAGAACCTCTTAGTAAATTTGTGGACCACAACCTAAAACAATTTGTCTCCACACTTTCCTACATTTGTAAGGACTCGTGGGAGTTCCTGGCCAGCATCCCCTTGAATGTCTGTACCCCTGACCTTTTAATGGTCACAATAGATGCCATTGAATTATTCCCCAGTATTCCGCATACCACGGGTATTGATTGGTTCAATGAGATCTTAGTTAGTGAATCTGGGTTGAGTAACAACCTAGTTAATCTATTAGTTGAATGTATGGACATCATTTTACACAACAATTTTATCTTTTTTAATGGGGAATTTTTCAGGTAAAGAAAAGGGGTGGCCATGGGTGCACCGTGCGCATCAGCATACGCGAACATCGTATTATACAAATGGGAGAAGTTGTACATCCATTCTTCAAAATGGAAAGACTTTATTGTCTTTTACAAGCGTTATTTGGATGACATTTGTTTATTTTGGCAGGGCAACAAAGAAAGTTTTTCGAGTTTTTTGAATACATTAACTCGACCACTGACTTTCTTTCCTTCACCTATGACATCAGTGAGGTGTCTTTGCACTATCTGGATGTACTCTTAACTAAGGACACAGAAAAAACTGATTTCCAAACACAAATTTACAGGAAAAACACCTTTTCAAATGCATTTTTGCATTTTGATAGTTTTCATCCCTATTACATCAAGAAAGGCATAGTCAAAGGCCAACTTATAAGAGCATCTAAGATGTGCAGTTCCCCCATTTTGTTTCTTAAGGAGGTAGAATTTTTGAGAACTTCATTTCTTGAAAGAGGCTATCCCATCCAACTGATCCAGAACATTATTTTGGAAATTGAGGCGAAAAGGGATTCTGTATACCCCCCTCTGTTAGGTAAAGGTTTGCCCTTGCCTACATTGCCAGTAGTCAGTTCCTTGAACACACAGAGGAGTTTTGTGTACACATACACTAATGATGCACAACTGATTGAGAACACTATGCATTCTTTTTGGCCCATATTGTCATCACAGGAAGACCTTGGCATAGCATTACCTGACAAAATACACTTCATAAGGAAGCGGGACATTAACCTTAAAGGCATGTTTGAACAATCATCTCACACCCAGAGCTCCTTCACCACCATTGTTTCATCTAAAAGGGCAGGGTCGTTTATATGTGGGATGTGTAACCAATGTCCTTACATTTTAAACGACGATCATGTTCATTTACCATCTAGACATACAACTTTAAGGGCTCAAGATCATTACTCCTGCACTTCCTCCGGAGTGGTATACCTTGGGATTTGTCTCACTTGTCACGGTTTTTATGTAGGTAAAACCGAAAGAATGCTTAAAAAGAGAATCTACGAACATGTTTATGAAATTGCTAAGAACAAAGAGACTAATGCTTTTTTCAAACACTCGCTTACTTGTAGTCACATGAACATAAAGTTTTTTGTTTTAGAACGAGTAACTCAAGACACCAGAGGTGGTGACTGGGAGACTCGTCTTGCCAACAGAGAATTGACATGGCAGCTTAAGTTAGACGCCACTAAGTTCCCGGGTATGAATGACAGCATTAGTCTTGCTTGTGTCCTTAGGGAAAACAGGGACAAACTATGATATTTTGTTGGAGTTTATCATATTAAACTGATGTGTGTTTTAAATTACTTTTTACACAATACTTATTTCTAGTGCAAACAAAAGTTCATTGACTTATGTCATCCCCTACTAGTTTTTGCTTCAGGGTGTTATGTCAAAGTTGTTAAGCTTGATTTTTGATTTGACTTAGTAGTACATTATTTGTGTACCCTATTTTTTGGGGCACAATTAAAGCACCACACAACACAAGTTTATTAACATTTTGTTATGTTTATTACATTAACATACTGTCCTGGTATTGACCATCAGCTGGTGCACACTGTGGCATAGTGTTTTCTCCCGGTTTAAGTCTTATCTCCTCATTTTTTTTGGCTCACATAGGTTTTGACAATAGAACAATAGATGTGGGTTTTAAACATCTTGTAACGCCTCACTGCACTCAAGCTAGCATTAGTTGAAAGCTGCAAAATCATTACTTTTGCATTAGTACTAATGTCAAGGTTTATTATTTATGATTATTTTCAGCATTTTGTTTAAAGAAATGTTTTGGTTTTAAATCCAAGTTTTAGAGAGCTGTAATTGGCATTTTTATGTTGTGCAAAGCATTTTAAAACAGTTTGACTGAATGTTTTATTTAATTAATTGACTCTGATTATTGTAATTGGTGATTTTTAATTGTTTAATTGGCTCAGCAGTTTAATATAAATGCACTGTACTGCCAGAACAACAGTGTAACTTGACAAAGCCTGGGATTGCCAGGCGAAAGCGCTTGTTTTATTCTGTATTAAAGAAGATTTCGTTTTCTATGCTGTTTCTGGAGTTGGATTTTCACCAATTTATCTGCTTTTACAAGGAGGTTTCTCAGTGAGATTTGTTAACTTTGGGCATTTTGCTCTACAACTACAATTTGTCCTGGAAGCCTTGGTACGCTGACTTCTTGCCAGCACTGTTTCTTAGTGTTGAGATACATCCTTTTCATTTAAAAGCAGTGATGGGACACACCCTCATCAGGTAACAGCAGTGCCAGGATACATCCTCATCAGGTAACAGCAGTGACAGAATACATTCTCATCAGAGTTGAGATACATTGAGAGTTGACATCATTGAGATACATCCTCTTCAGTTAAAAGCAGTGATGGGACACACCCTCATCAGATGACACCAGTGCCAGGATACACACTCATCAGGTGAAAGCAGTGATGGGAATACACCCTTATCAGCTGACAGCAGTGATGGAAATACACCCATATCAGGTAACAGCAGCACTGGGAACACAACCTCATCAGGTAACAGCAGTGCTGGTACACACTATCAGTTGACATTAGAGATGGGAATACACCCTCAGGTGAGAGTAGTGATGGGAATACACCCTCAGGTAACAGCAGTGCGAGGACAAACCCTTATCAGGTGAAATTAGAGATGGGAATACACCCTCAGGTTAGAGTAGTGATGGGAATACACCCTCATCAGGTAACAGCAGTGCTGGGACAAACCCTTATCAGGTGACATTAGAGATGGAAATACACCCTCACGTGAGAGTAGTGATGGGAATACACCCTCATCATGTAACAGCAGTGGTGGGACAAACCCTTATCAGGTGGCATTAGAGATGGGAATACACCCTCATGTGAGAGTAGTGATGGGAATACACCCTCATTAGGTAAAAGCAGTGAAGGGACACACCCTCATCAGGTAAAAGCAGTGATGGGACACAACCTCATCAGGTAACAGCAGTGCCAGGATACATCCTCATCAGGTAACAGCAGTGACAGGTTACATCCTCATCAGGTAACAGCAGTGACAGGTTACATCATCATCAGGTAACAGCAGTACAGGATACATCCTCATCAGGTAACAGCAGATCTAGAAATCCTAAACTATTGTTGCTGCTGTATATCATTAATGAACTGTCAATACCAGACTTCTTAACTGTCTCTATTTTGAAGAATCATTCCTATTTCAGGCTTGATTTACCCCTGCAAAGGATGTCCTTATTTTGGGAGGTATGTTCCTATTTTCAAGCTTGATTTACCCCATCACACAGTTCCCTGAATCCTCCTTATCATGTGATTTCTGAAGCTGTCTAGTACACAGAAAACCACACTACATGTTCATTACATGCGTGGCAACAATAACTTAAAGACATAGGGTACACATTTATTTATTTATTTATTGGCATTTGTTTACTGGGAAAGTCCACTGGGCTGAAAGAACCCATTTTCAGTGGAGGTGCAGGGAGAAAAGCTTCGCAAGGCAGTTAGTCTAATGGAACATAACATTTAAAATGGATAGTACATAAAAGCAGTGTTACCAAAATGGAACAATATTAAGCAAACAACAGAGTACAAAGGATATACATATACAATATGTACAGATAACACAGTTTAAGGGTACATACTAAACAAGTAAACATATTGTTATACATTTTTAGAGATAAGCAGTCATATACAAATATTTACAAGGTAATCTAGGAGTCATAGCCAGCAATAATGGTGCAGGGAAGAGTGGAATTGATTAACGGACAGATGGTTAGGCAGCAATACCTAGTAAGTCACTATTAGAATAATCATGAGGTCAATAAGACTTAGGGTGTGGGAATCAGGTTATAGATAAATGGGAATTAAGACATCTGCATTGACAAAGGGTGGAGAGGTGTTGGTGCAGTGATATTTTGAAGGAGGAGATATTGCTGGAAGTTCTGATAGGTAATGTGAGAGAATTCCATAGCTTGGCAATGGAAAAGGAATAAAGCATGTCACCAGCTGGGAGTTTTGGTTTGTCTACTTGAAGACATCTTACAACTCCCCCTTTCAAAAGCAAAAATAAAGGACCCTCTCTAGTAGAATTTTGCAGTGCAAATACAGTTCATTAGTCTAGAGATTATACCCCTTCTCTTTATAATGTGTTATATTTTCCATCATCCTTGTCACTTCTGGCTTTTAAACGTGCTTCTGAGTGGTATTCCACATTCCTAACACAAGAAGAAAGATGCACATGCTATTTGGTATTCAACTCTTATGCTAATTGGATGTCCTTATTTTTCAAGGATCTTTATTCCTATTTTCAGTGGTGCATACCCATGGCATAGTGGTAACAGTGGTCTCTCCAGGACATACCTCTCAACTATCCAGATTTTCACACAATGTCCAGCTTTTCACTCATAGTTTTGGTTTGTTCCTCATAAAATTTGTGCATGCCTAGCAAATCATTGAGGACTAAAGTCATTAAATAATGACATATATTTGAGTTTCAGACTTCTTATCCTTCAGAAATTAAGTGCAAATGCAAACCTTTTTATTCTAGAAACTTTCTAAGTTTATAACAGCAATATTTAAAATCTGTCCCTATTTTGGGGTCTTTGTCCCCCCATTACATTTACTTTGCCCAGATTTCTTGCACTAAGCGGTGGAGAGGTATGCTACAGGATGACAGTTCTTCAAGAATCCGGAGTCACCATCCTAGCTGTTATGCACAGAACAAGCCCAGGCTTGGAGCCATATTCTAATCTGAATTTACAGAACACCAGCTGTTAACATAAATTATTTTCTTCTGACAAACTCTTCTTCAAAGCCAGAATCTAGAAGACTGTAGGACGTAGTAGCTGAATCATGATCAAATGGGCCCCTAAGCAGGTTAATAGATCTTCCCCTTCAGCCCCCACACACACACAGCCATTCCAGTGTCTCATTACTTACCTATTTCTCCCCAGTTACCATAAACCCTGATCAAACCTGTTGGTGCGAATGCTATTTTCTTCTTTACTTCTACAATGATTACAGATATTTTGAATTAACTCTTCTTTCAAAATTTACAGCACAAACACTGATTGCCATTTGCTAAACAAAACAGCACACTCTCACAATGGAAACAGACTTAGCATGAACAACACTAAACTTCTCTGACCTTGAAACTCACATTTATTGAAACGACATTAAAACCCACATTCATAGAAAATGCATCTGGCCAGTGGCAGATTAAATTTACCTTTGGGCTGTTTTCAAACCATGTGCCCCTTGCACACACACAGTTTTAGGACCATGCATACATCCATGAACCTATGTGTTCTTTGATTCACCTTCCTGATTGTACCAAATAATATTCCTCATAAAATACAGCACAACTTGTTAAGAGTGTGTTTTAAATTTGTAGTCTTGAACATTTTTCCAGTAAGCAATGAAACAAAAACAGTGAACCAATAATGACAAAACTACCCATTTCAGAACATTTCAACCATAAAAAGCCACTCAGACTTCTGTCATTACAATCCACCAATATCAGTCAATATGCACAATCTCTGCAGAAGTAAAAGTCATCTAAATAATTCCACATAAAGGATAACTGTAACTAATGAAGAGGTTGCTGCTGGCAAACAACTTTGCATTTCAGTGCTTCATCTACAAATTAGTGACTGCTGCCTTTGAACCGTAAGAGGCCTATGTCACATTAACAAAAGGAAAAAATGGTGTGCTTGGAATATTGCAATAGAGAATGGCTGTCAAACTGACAACAAGTTCATAGTTACTAGGCATCTCATCCAAAGGAGGACACATTCAGGAGTGCAGCATCCTTTTCACCCCTTATGCTGCACAGTAGTGTTAGCAATCAATCTACCTGTTGTGGGAAAAGTCCACACCTCATTCTGCACCAAAATAAAGTGCATTACCTGTTGCACCACTGACACTGAGCAACACAGCTTTGAAACTCTAGGCATGTCATTGATAGATTGCAATGTTCAGTGATTAACAAAAAAATAAGACAATATTAAAGGAGACCAGGCAGCTGATGTGGAGGTTTAAGTCATTTGTCTGCCCTTTGTTCTTAAGGTTCAGGGTTTGACTCTGAGCAGAGTCACTTAACTTGAAAGTGCACCTAACTGGGACATCATATACACACACACACACACACACACACACACACACACACACACACACACACACACACACACACACACACACACACACACACACACACACACACACACACAAAACTCTTTCTAAAGGAAAGAGCAGTGAACACTCATCAGAATAGATCCTGTTGCTATAGTGTTTTCTATCTTGCCAACTTCCCACATGGGTTTAGATGATGTTAGGATATCTTCATAGTGAAGTTTCTCACATGGTCCTAATGCTTGCTGTGCTTACAGAAGGATCTCACAGTTTGTTTTTTTTAGAGAGAAGTTGGGGCCTCCCAGCCAAAACAGGCCCTAGGCAGCTGTCTAGGTCTTCTAGTACTGGATCCAACTCTGCTGTAGGATACTGCTTACCACCAGACAACAGCATCAAATAACATTCCAGGGCTTTCTTCGGTACTAATTGCAATAACTAGTAGTCATATATATAGGACACAGCTCTTTTAGTAATGTCCCATTTTTTCATACCTCAAATAGCTAAGACACCCAGGAAATGTGCCATGGCGAGCATCTTGGACTCCCATACTAATAAAATGAAATGTTCATATTGTCTACACAAGTGTCTGTGACCTGAGTAAATGAATGTGCCATCTGTTTGAGGCAACGAAAGCTCTGAGTGAATGATTCTGTGATTTTGCCCTTTATTATGGTTCCAGAACACTGATCCACCACTTTCATAGCAAAATGCAAACTCAGTTATTTCATGTGGTGAAATTGTGTCTGGAAGCTGGACCTCAAAGGAAAATATATCTCTCTGTGCCTGGATAGGATACTGCTTAAGCAGAATGTGATGTCCTTAAACCAAAAAAATGTAACCTCAGAGTATTATCGTTACGGCCTTTATGCATAAAAGATGTTAGTTGCATTTATTACCAATTATGCGTGTTATGAAACTTCATACATTTTCTGCGAGGGCTATATCATGTTTATATTGCTTCATGAAGCACAGAAATTGATAAACATGATTTTATTCAGTATAAATGCAATGCAATCATGCTGTATTAGTGTTTAGTTAATCATTGATAAAACTAAGTATTCATCACTTTATAAAGGTTTCACTATCTCTAGTCAGAGCAAATGTGGTGCACACTAGTTTGCATGTGCAAAACCAGGTTTAGATAAGACAGCATGTATGTAAACATTTCTATAATTATCATATATGTCAACCTGAAAGCAGGGTAACGCCAGTCATAAACTAGGCTGAAGCCCAGAATAACAAAGCTGCACCATGTGACACACACAACCGAGACATCTGTTATTCCACTATTTGCTTATACCACATAATATAGGAGAGTTTCACAACATAGAAATTACATAGAGTTTCCAGAAGCAGTGAGCGTTTCTACTCAGAAATTTTATTTTGACCACAGTACATACATATTTCCACCTTACAAGGGAATACATGTTCCTTTTTATCATACAGCCATGCTTGTCACAATAGTTTTACATATTCCTGTTTCTCAGTGCCCTGTCATCTTATATTTAGTGTTTTTACAGAATAAAGGCAAAACACTGAATGCTACATATATCAATGTCCCAAGTCTAGGAAATACTCCCACATATGTGACAGCTTTATTGACAGAGTTTGAACGGGACATTGTGGCAAACAGTGAGATAGACTATTGTAGAAATCGCAGCTCAGCTGTGACAATATTATGAAGTGTTCTGTTTGAGATGTGGGGAAAAATGAAGACAGCATGACCATTTACATCACATATAACATTAGAGAAACTAAGATAAACAAGGGTGCAAATACTCTGGGTTACCCATTGAATAGGCAGTTCATGTGGCACAGAAGGTAAAGTTTTAATCTGTCAAATCTTGAACAGAACCTCTTACGGGTACTTCAGTCACAAAATAACTTTGGGTGGCATGATGCCAGGAAATCTTCTTGGGCTAGGCTTTTACATAAAAGTTTTAAAAGCAAAGTGTCTTCCATCAAGATTGTGTCTACCTTTACTTATACTGCTCCAACTCCTGGAATTACGCTGTGCTCTATTGTATAGCCAGTTTACACTAAAACTATGTTCTAAGCTCATACCACAAATTAGTCTTACTTTGTCTACTGTACAGGATACCTGCATACCACTGAGCACCCCCCATACTCACCTGTTTAGAAACCTTGCCTCTGTCTCTGTTTGCCATCTATAAGTTAGTTACTACCCTAGTGTCAACTCTCTCCTAGTTAGCTATACGCTTTTTGTTTTTCTGTTTGTGGTTTCCTTTTAACTGTTTTTATCTTACTGCAAATACCTGTGTATACCTCGCTATAACATCTCTTCCTTCTCTGTCTACACCTCCCCACCTCTTCTACTTACCTGCTGACTCTCACTGAGTGCTCCTTACTGTTTTCCTCCTGGCCTGCTGATTGTTTCTCGTGCTGAATGCCATTTCCTGGCCCATCCTGCTACACTTGGGGTAACTTCGCTCCTATACCACCCCCATTCCCACCCACCCCATATCAATTCCTTTATAGCTAACCACCTAATCCCTTCCACCTCTAACTCCACCCCTTCCTGTCTGCTAAAATATTCTAAACACCTTACCTTCCCCTACTTATCACTTCATAGTCTGCTGCAAATCTTCCTTCTTTCTGCATATCCCCTACTCCCCCTACAGGTCGTTTCACTTAAATTTTACTTCAACTGCCTAACAGGTCCAACAACTTACTTTTCCTAGTCCCTTATCCACTCCTCACTCCATCCCAATCCTACTTCCCCACCTTAGGCCATGGTTTTTGCAAACCTATTTTCCTCTTGCCTCCATTACTTCTCCTTTCCATTCTTACATCTTGTACTATTCCATTACCACCTGTCCGTAGAGATCCCACTAATCCCCATACTAACTGCTTCTCATCTCTGCAGTACTGTATTACAATCTCCTCCTCTATCTTTTACATGAACATCCCTCTGCCTAAAATCAAACTTCCTCCCCCTCACTCTCTAGCATCTAAAACCAAGACTAAGTACTTGACATCATGTACTACTCCATTATCACCTGTCCACAGAGGTCCCACTAATCCCCATACTAACTGCTTCTCATCTCTGCCGTACTTTATTACCATCTCCTCCTCTATCTTACATCCTGTACTACTCCATTACCACCTGTCCACAGAGATGCCTCCATTACTTCTCTTTTCCATTCTTACATCTTGTACTACTCCATTACCACCTGTCTGTAGAGATCCCACTAATCTCCATACTAACTGCTTCACATCTCTGCAGTAATCTATTACAATCTCCTCCTCTATCTTACATCTTGTACTACTCCATTACCACCTGTCCACAGAGGTCCCACTAATCCCCATACTAACTGCTTCTCATCTCTGCAGTACTCGATTACAATCTCCTCCTCTATCTTTTCCATGGACATCCCTCTGCCTAAAATCAAACTTCCTCCCCCTCACTCTCTAGCATCTAAAACCAAGACTAAGTACTTGACTTACAACCCATTTAAATTCAAACTTTACCAACTTCATGTAGCCCTGCTTATATCAGGAGACATACATCCTGGGCCCATCCATCGCCCCACCATGCATAACTCTACCTATCCCTGCTTAAAAAACTCATCCTCTCCAAACAAACATATTTCCTTTTACTCTATGAATGCCTGTAGTATTCTAAACAAAGTTAGTGATAGTGCCTGGATACCATTTCAAACCCCTGATGTCATCAGTCTAACAGAGACTTGGCTAAAACCCCAAACCTCTGATAAAGACATTCTCCCCCCTGGTTATAATATACTCCACATAGATCGCCAAAACAAAAAAGAGGGTGGCGTAGCCATCCTCTACTCCAACCACCTCACCATTGCAATTATTATGAAACCCATCTCATCATTTTCTCCTGCTGAACTACTTACAACTAACCTTAAAATCAATGACCACACCACTATCACAGTAGCAACCATCTATATTCCTCCAGGAAACAACATTCCTCTACTTGAAAATATTCTTTCATACTTTTCTCAACACATCCCCAATGAAAGTATCCTCCTTGGGGATGTTAGCATTATCTGTTTAACTCTCAGTAATCCAAACTCTAATACTCATATTAATTTATATGAATTTACACAGCTAATCTCCCAACCTACACATACAAACAACTTTCACACATCTAGTACTCTTATTGACTGGGTACTTGTATCTAATCCTTCCAAATATCATAACCCTGAAACCCTGCCAAACACCCTGAGTGATCACTCTCCTATAAAAGTGCTTAGTTTCACTCCCCACTTCTCAAAACTTCCTAGATTTATCACTTGTCGCAAACTCTCTAACTTCCATCCAGAAATCTTTAATGCCCTCCTTTCTAAAATAAACTGGAAATTCCTTACCCAACTCCCACTAGAAGAAGCAGTCCTAGCTTTCAACTCCACCTTCCTTAGCTTCTTAGACTCACTTGCTCCCCCTCTCTAAGTCCGAATTAACTCCACCATATCTCCATGGCTTTCAAAAGCCACTTGTACCCTTATAACTAGAGAAAAATTATGGAAAAAATGGTCACAAACTAAGCTCCCTGCAGACTTGCAAAAATATAAAGAACTCGGAAATCTGACAAAAGCCACATAAACAAAGATAAAAAGGAATTCTATAACAAACCTCCCACAGCCCTAAAATCTAATCCTAAAAATTTGTGGAACCCTATTAACCAAATATTACATCCCGGTAATCTTAGCTCTCCCAATCCATGCCCAGACAAGACAACTATCTTCAATACCTATTTTATCGATTTAATATCTAAGCTACTGAACCCTAACCCAAACTCCTCTACTACTAACATCTCCAACTTTTCCGAACCTACTCCTAATACTATCTCCTCGAATGCCTTCTCCCTCAAACCTGTGCCTACTAGCTACATCAAAACTCTACTCTCTAAATTAAAACCATGCTCAGCATTGGGTCTGTATTAATTTTTTGAAAATTTTGTAGAGCGAATCACTATAGGTCGACACCTAGTGATCGATCTACGAAATAATCGAAAATCTAAATAAAAATAAATAAAAACACAAAAACATAAAGCAAAGGGTGTAGGCAGGGGCGCAAGCCCCCCACACCCCCCACTACTTAAATATACCAACTCTGAGATCGCGCTACAGTGTAGGAAATGGAAATCTTCTGTTTCTGCACTGTATTGCACTGAAGTGCGAACTCGGAGTTGGTATATTTAAGTAGCGGGGGGTGTGGGGGCGCAGGGGGGCTTGCCCCCCTGCCTACACCCTTTACTTTATGTTTTTGTGTTTTTATTTTTTTTATTTAGATTTTCGATTATTTCGTAGATCAATCACTAGGTGTCAACCTATAGTGATTTGTTCTACGAAATTTTCGAAAATCTAATATAGACGCCTCAGCATTAGCTGACAATATTCCTTCCACTTTTCTTTTACTAGCAGCTGACACTCTTGCTCTCCCTGTATCTATCCTAATTAATCACTCAATCTCTGAATCTAAAGTCCCTTCCATCTGTAAACAATGCTACACTCCATCTATACACAAAGGAGGTAATTCCTCTGATATCTCCAACTTTAGAACTATCGCAATCCTCTCACTTCTCTCTAAAGTACTAGAAAAATGTATTCATAAACAAGTTATGCAGTATCTAATACAGGAAAATCTGCTTACACCCACTCAACACGGCTTCAGACACAAACATAGCACCACTACAGCTCTATTATCCTTCCTCAACACCGTCTCTTTAGCCATGGACGACCATAAACTTATTTCTTGCCTATTCTTGGACCTCTCAAAAGCTTTCGACACTGGCTCACACTCTCTTCTGCTGCACAAACTGCATAACCTCAACTTCTCCTCTGATACTGTTGCATGGTTCTCCAGCTACCTCACTGATAGATCTCAATCAGTGAGATGGCACTCTGCACTCTCCCCTCCTCTCCCTGTAAAAATGGGTGTACCTCAAGGGCCTATCCTAGGGCCTTTACTTTTTAATATCTTTACTAATCAGCTCTATACCTCCTGTCCTCAATCATCTTTAGTGCATTATGCAGATGACTCTACAGTGATCACCACAGCCAACTCTCCCTCTAAGCTCTTCTCAACTACTCAGGCATCTTTTAACTTAGTTGAAACATGGCTCTCCAACAACCAGCTCATCCTTAACCCTAAAAAAACAAAGCTGTTACTCTTCCTACCTAAAAAGTTCAACAACATTAAACCCTCCTTCTCCATACAGTCCCTTAATAACACTCCTATTCAGGTAGAATCCAGCACTAAGTTCTTAGGTGTAACCATTGACGATCAGCTTAAAGTTGACTTGCATGTTAATAACTTTATCAAAAAGACACATTCAGAACTAGGGGTCCTTTACTGTAACAAGAAATTCCTTACCTTTGAAGCCAAGATTACTCTCTCTCTCTTACCTACCTTCTATCCAGTCTAATGTACAATTCTCACATTCTCACAAATCTTAACTCAGCACACCTGACCAAACTTGAATCTACCAACAACAAAGTAGCGAGATTTCCTGCCCAGCAAACCTACAAATCCCATCACTGTCTCTCTCTAAAACACTTAAACTGGCTTGAATTACCACATCAGCTTCTCTCTCAGCTCCAGATCATCCATTCTATCCTATACCAGCCTTCCTACTGCCCAGCACTATCCCCTCTCATCTCCAATTATTCTCCCTCCAGACCTCTCCGAAGCTCTAAACAAGACCTACTACAAATCTACAAACCCAAGTCTAAATTTGGATGCAACATGTACAGCTATCACCCCACTATTGCCTGGAATAGGCTCCCACTAGAAATCAGGACCCTTACATATATTAAACAATTTAAGACAGCCACCAAAGAGCACTTTAAAAGTCACTGGTCCTGCCACTGCACTCTCCCTGCTTAACATCCCCTACTTCTCATACCTTTATCTACTTTCTGCCCTTAACTCACTCTTCTCACTAGCTCTCTCTAACCTTCCTTGACTACTCTTTCTACTGTCTTCTAAAATCTATTAAGCAAATTGCCTCAGAGAAACATTCTATTGTAATTGTCTTGCCTTCATGCAACTACATTATGATAAAACTGGGTTTTTCTAACCACTTACCCCAAAAACTATATTCATCTTAATGACATATTTCTTTTTATACAACTTGAAATAGTTTTCCTATACAGTGTCAATAATCAGGAGTAAAGGAAAACTATTTATTTTTATACAACTTATTCTTGATTATTGACACTGTATAACATTGTATTGCTACTTAATGCTTTGTAATAATCCTGTAACATTGCTGTTTAATGCTAATTTATAATGAAAATTGTATAATATGTTGGAACTTTTCTCCCCGAGCCTCCGGTGAAAAAGGGCTCTTCAGCTCAGTTGGACAATCCTGGTCAACAAATGTAAAATAAATAAAAATAAAATATATAGGCTCCAGGGCCATTAGCCTAGTACACACATATGAACCTATGAACAAGTGCTTGTATCATTTGTACAAGTGCCGAGCTTCTAACAGTGACAGATTCCAGAATGCGGGTGAACAATCTGGGACATGATGATTTTTGACAGACATTCAGAATGCCACTTATCACTGTGCAACAAAATACACTGGCCCGAAATGTATGGAAGTTAGAGAAGTTTATGACTAAATAAATAAGCAAATAAATACCACAAGACAGGATTTCTCAAAAACATGTTTGGACAAGGAGAAATAAATTAAAAATTATACAACATTGTCCAGCTAAAACAGACTATAGAGGTAACAACAAAACTTTGCAACTGTAGAGACAAACAATAGCAAGATAAAACTGTATCTTCTTTGTTCTCCGAATAACAAAAACATTAGACAGATAAAGCAAAGGAGCTATATTTTCCCAAAAATATGGAACTGTAGCAAGAATGAAGTAAAACTTAGTGTGCTTAGATATAACAGAACACTTGGGGAAAGCAGTTAAGTGAACAAAAGTATAAGCATTAGGAAAACTGGTATTACAAGAAAGCAGGTATACTATGACAAGGTACATCAATGACTGTCAAATAAAATGAAAAGGAAGAAATAAAGTTTAAAGCTAAATAATGAAAGCAAATGGCATGTAGTACAGTAGGACTTTTTTTGGCATCTAAGACATATCTGTCACCACTATCACACTCTAATAGTTATGTAGAAAATAAACCTGTTCTGTTGCATGCAAGAGACAGGTAGCACGGAGAAATTATACAATGTTACTGTATGTGTGTGTGTGGATGCATGTAAGAAATCTGTTTCAAGTCACAAAGCAAAAGTTAATAGACTCAGCTGTGCTAGACACATATGTTAGAATAGGTAGAAATGCATCTATATCACTGACCTGCAACTCTGCCCTACCCACATAAACATACCAAGGGCAGGAAAACAATCTGTACTTAAATGATTTTTTTCAGTCTGTCTTTCTAATTTTTCTCTGGCCTCTCTCTCTTGTGTGTGGATGAGCATGTGACTGCCTGTACACTTTCTCTCCCCCTTATGACAAATAGACTGTCACACTGAGGGACAGAAGATGTTATTCAGGCATTCTGAAAGAAAAATAATCAGCCAGACCCTTTAGGACAGCACTGCAGTAGTATTTTGCGGAAGAAAACAGAGCACTAGTAATAAAAAACTTGTATTCATATACAACACATGTAACTGTTATTTTTATTCAAAAATGCTTCTAAATTATGTGACTAATGTTAAGGACGTCTAAAGAAAGGAACTGATTGTCATGAACGAAACTGAGTGTAAATGATGAAACAAAAAATAATGCTGATGATGTCTGTATAGTGGAGCTTTTCTACCCAGGCCTCTGCTGTACAAGGGCACTGCTCAGTCAGGCTTTCCTGGCAAACAAATGCCAATTAATAAATAAATAACAGGGAATAGAATTTTGGACAGGATAAAATAGAAGGGTGCAGGATGTACACTGTCTGTAACTACTGATGATGTAGCCTTAGTGAAATGGATGAAAACATGCAGCAGTCATGCACCACTGCTTTACATCAATGCTTGTATCAACAGTAGACTACAGGAGGAAAGAAATGTATGAGGGTGAATATCACTCACGAACAAGTGTAACTTAATATAGTAAGCAAGTGTCTCAGTTTGCATAGCAAAAGTTCCTGTCTGCAATGGTTATGACCTGGATTCTGTTAGTGGTCAAGATGGCCACCTGCTATTTAAAGACCAGGAGTGAATAGCTGCAGCACTTCACCTGAAAAGATGAAGGACTATAGGGAGGTAGGAAAGTAAAAAGATGGGAATCCCTCCTCACAGGTATAATTCCTTCCTGTTACCAGTGGCTAGCGTTGGACAAACATCGACAGCCCATACAGCAGGGTTGAGGGAACAGGATGCAACATATTCAGCATTCAATGTTCAGTTAAACCAAACTCAGGACCTCAACAGTGACCTTATATGAGTTTGCCACCTTTTAGTAAGCTGAGTAAACCCCATCTCCAAACCATGTATCTAAACTGCCCTTAAAACTATCAAGGATAGAAGCCTTTCTGATCCCAGATGGTAGTGCATTCCACAGTTTACCAGGTCTACTCTGAAAACATTGTTTATATAATTTGGTATTATAAACAGAATTTTTCACAAAAACGTATTACTCCTAGTGCCATGTATATAATGACCCCTTTCAATTCCAATAATGACTAATATAGCCACATTGTTCATACTTTTATACACTGCTATGAGATTGTCTTAAACTAACCTTTATCATATAGATATTAGACATTAGGCACAACCTTTCCAATCAATCCTTGCAGTTTACATGATTAACTCTGCTTACTTTTTAATTAAATACTTCTGTAGTTTTTTCTAACCTAATTATCTGGGACTAGTTACACACAAGCAGCACCACAATATGCAATATTAGGCCTTACAACTGCTTTAATGATGGGTACCAATACATGCTCATCTCATCTTGAGAAACTACATATCATATTCCTAGTGACTAGTGATCCTGGTGGTCTAGCCTTTGATCATCACGTGTCTGCTGTGGTGAGGAAATCATTCTATGTTGCGCAACTTATAAACAAAGGTATGGCAAGTCCAAGGAAGTCATTGTTCCACTGGATTCAGCATTCATAAGACCTATCATTGAGTACACTGCCCTCTTTGGTATGTACCTAACCAGAAATATCCAACAACTGGAATGCCCACAGAGGTTCTTCACTAAAAGAATACAAGGTCTAAGTAAAATGTCCTATGCAGACTGCCACAAGGCCCTATACCTGTATTCTGTCTCCTACAGGCTTTTGTGGGGTGGTCTATGCCCGGCATACAAGGCATTGTCAGACCCCACTCTGATGGACCTCCTAAATATCCACAAAACAAACAGCACCAGAATTGCCCATTCTAAAGACTTAAATCTTGCCTGTGATATAAATAGGACCTGCTGGAGAGAGAGGTATGTATCCCAGAGACTACTTTGTCTATGGAACAGGCTCCCCATCCATGTGAAGCAGAGTTCCTCCCTAACCCAATTCAAATGCAACTTGGACAACTGGATAAGAAACTGGAAATTCATCCCTAGTTAGGCACCTATTTCTCTAATAGACATAGGTAACCTGTAAATGGTTTATCTCCCAGGCACATGCTTACACTTTTCAAGGGTATCAGAACTTGTCAGAGATTTGGCCCTTGTGGTCATTACCCTAGTAAACACCTATGAAACTATGAACTACATAGCACTTCTTGATACCTAAATTAAGGTTATACTCAGATTTTCCACAATTGTACAATCTCGGGTCAGTGATATTCCAAAAAGAGTACGTTGATTGGTCAGCCCAATCAGCATGCCCGTTGTAAATCCTAGCATATACCAATGGTAAAACGTCTGGTCACCCGGACTTTTTTCCATTGCTATATACTATAAGTTTTTTTTTTTTTAACAAAAATAAAAAAAAAAAACTGTAATCAGGACTCTGGATATAGCAGAGAGACAAGACGGAGAAAATACTAGGAAAACCAGGTACGTTATTCAAAACTAAAGACACATACCTGATTTTCCTTGTATTTCCTTTAGTCTGTCTATCTCCTACCCATAAATTGTCCGAAACTTTTTTTTTGATATATTAAAAACAAAGAAAACAAAAATGGAGCAACAGAGACCTTCTTTTCTCCATTACATCCTTCCCAAAGCACTGATGTACTGGGTATGCGTGGGAATGCAATTCCCATATGCATGCACAATACATCAGAAAAAGCCCCAGGATACTGGAAAAACACAGAAGGACAGTACGGCGCCATTATACAAAGACATTATTTAAGAAAAGTAAGTATTTTTTTTCTTAAATAATGTCATTTTATAATAGCAATAACTGACTCCGTAGTTGTGGTATATTAAGATTTACCCACGGTTAGCTTTATTTAATCACTCTGGCTTCACCCTCATGATTAAACCACACCAACCGTGGGTAAATCTTAATATACCACACCGACGTCATCAGTTATTACTTAATTATGCCCCAGTCGTATCATTAAGTGCTTGATATACTGAAGTATGTGATGGACAAAATTGCCTTTTCTCCCAAACCATGGAAGGTGATGTTAGTGTGTTAAAAATCTGGGCTATTTGCTATATGAAAGGATTTATGTCAGTCTAACAACAACATTCCCAATGTCTGTCAGCTTTCTGATAGGAACCTATCAAACCAAACACAATAGTCTAAAATTTTGTCAAGTCTACATGAAATATTTCAGCAGGGGAAACACACACCCTCTCACACCCACTACATAAATATACAACATGTAACACAGATGCACACCCTATGTATTCTGTAGAACTTACCTTCGATGTTATGATACTCGATGATACGTGGTTCGGCGTTCTGATTTTCATATTTTGTGTATTTCATCTCACTGTTTTACCATTCATGGTACTAATGTTTTGTGATTATAATACAGACCCATATATATATATATATATATATATGGGATCTGTAATGTCTACCGAACGACTGTTTCACCGAAAGTGAAACGACCGAGCACACTTTCGCGAAAGTGCTTTTCACCGAAAAAGCCCTTTTGTGAATGTTTGCTAAAAAAAAAGAAAAAACGTGTGGAAGTGGATGTTACTGAGATTGTAACACAATGGGGATAAAGGAATATTCCCTTTTTCCCACTGTAGTGCGTTCTCGGAGTGAGAATATAAAAGTAGGGGGGCACAGCCCCCTACACGAGGGGTGCAGGACTGCTTGCCCCCCTGCGTAAATGTGAGTTCTTTTTTTTTTTTTTTAATTTTGTTAGTTTTTTTTTTTTTTTTTGCACACTTTAGCAAAGGTGCTTTTTCAGTGAAAAGCACTTTCGCCAAAGTGTGTTTGGCGGTTTTAGTTTCGGTGTTTTGAGATTTCAGTAAATAGTCCTAGATCCATATATATATATATATATATATATATATATATATATATATATTACATGGGATAGGTATCAGTACTCAACAAGTAATCCCAGTAACACTGGATGAAGGGCTACAACTGAGTAAAAAAAACATCTCAGATAGAATTTTGTTGTAGTAGATTTAAAGAAATAAGATTAGTAACTCCATTTAAGTACCAAAGCAATCATAATATCACAATGTGACAGGTTACATCTTAGAAACAGTGTTGGTAGTACATCATGATGTGGCGCTTTTCTCCCAGGGCCGCTGCTGGAAACGGGTTCTACCCAGTTGGACCACCCCGGTAAACAAATAGCAAATAAATAAATAAATTATATTCTTTTAAGCAAAGTCTTAAAAATTGATAGATTTTCTTGATTTCATTTTAACCTAATTCTTAAAAATATGTTTTTTTTTTTGCTTCTGCCTTTTTATTGACAGTTTTTCAACTTAAACTTACACATCTGTTGACATTATATGAGTGACAGTTATACTTAAATACATTGTAGATTGTAAAACTGTAAATGTGACAGGTGTTCAGCTACTCTTTCTTTGCATCACCACACTGTGAAAAGAATACAGTAAAAACCCTATTCTCTACTGTTGTGCACTTATGAAATGTATGTGTGTGTGTGTGTGTGTGATATATATATATATATATATATATATATACACACACACACACACACACACACACACACACACACACACACACACATATATATATATATATATATATATATATATATATATATGTCTACTTTCATTCACTGAAAACTCATTTCACGTTCATCCTCAAAAAAAATCGCTGAAAGCTCAAATCACTGAAAACTCATTTCACTGAATGTAAGTATTGTTGGGCAAATAAAACGTATATGCCCTTTCCCCCACTGTAGTACGATCCTGAAGTTAGTATATATAGTTAGGGGGGTGTTGGGGGCACAGCCCCCCACATTTGGGGGTGTAGGGGGTGTAGCCCCCACCTACTTAGCTTTTATATTTATGAATATCATTTCACTAAAAGCTAACAATATAAAACAAAAAGTAGGTGGGGGCTACACCCCCACAACCCTCAATATGGGGGGCTGTACCCCACCCCAACTATATATACTAATTCCAGGATCGAACTACAGTGGGGAAAAAGGCATATACATTTTATTTGCCCAACAGTACTTACATTCAGTGAAATGTGATTCAGTGAAATGAGTTTTCAGTGATTTGAGCTTTCAGCAATTTGGTGTGAGTGTTTTGAAATTCAGTGAAATGAGTTTTCTGTGAATCAAAGGAGACACATATATATATATATATATATATATATATATATATATATATATATATATATATATATATATATATATACATACACATATATTATGTTGAAAGGGTGTAGGAATTTCCTCCCACATGAAGAGTGAAAGGGTTTTTGGTCACGTGCCAAAGAAAAAAAACTTTCAGTATCCTTCATAAAGCCATTGCAAATTATTTCTTACTAACATTCAGAATATACAGTCTCAAAGAGTTCAATTAATGTGCATCATCGCTTCTTTTTCCCTTTTTATGTTCTTTAATTTTATATAGAATATTGTGCATTCTGTTCATACATTTTAGTGCAGAGAATTTTCAGTCTGTGTTCTAATTGTAAGGATAATTATTTTCTCTAACCTATTTCTGTCTTTTCTTGTGTCTTAAGCTATATCTATCTATCTATATATATATATATATATATATATATATATATATATATATATATATATATATATATATATATATATATATATACTGGCAGATGCTGCTTGAAAGCTTATATTTTTCTCATTATGATAATGGAATTTAGAGGAGTGAAGTGGGTAGTTTCATAAAAGCAAATGAGGCTGGAGACCACAGATTAGTGGGTTACTAACCAATGTAGGAAATTGCATAGTCTGTTTTTTAAGGACATTTTAAAGTCAGGCTTTTTGCAAGTGTATGGATTAACAATATTAAACCTGACATAGCAATTCTGTTTTCTTTCACTAAATGTCTAAAGCTTTCAATCTTATGGAATTAGTATATGCACCCTCAGTAGATTTAAATACATTTCTAAACGGATTCCACCCAGAAGACACGGGAAATTATGAACAATCCTGGAATGCTGTGTATGGATGCAGCCTTGGAATGTTACGAATGTTATGTAAGAATGTAGCCTTAGAATGCTATTTAAGGGTGCATACTGATTAAGAAACTGAATGAGAGGCAGAAATGAGAAGTGAGTGTTAGGAGAAGTTGAATATGCAGGAAGGATGTGGAGTAATAATTTGCAAATTAACTGGCTTCTGACTAATGCTTTCATTTGTAAAGATCATGCCCATTTTAGAGGCTTCATGAGTAACATTCTAGAAATGAACAGAGAGGATAGTGCGTGTCTCTACAGCAAAACTAAAACCAGACACAGAGTGAACGCTATGGGAGGAAACAATTAGATGGTATGCAGTATAAGAAAATTGAAATAGTAGTCTAAAGTAATGGCTGCTTACACTGCCTGTGGAAAAAAGGAATAATAATGCCTTTAACTATGTAACATTTTTAATTAGTAGGTGAAGTGGACATTTAGGGCACCCTTTCACTTACCACCAATTTATATTAATATGATATATAAACAACTATATATATATATATATATATATATATATATATATATATATATATATCTGTGTGTGTGTGTGTGTGTGTGTATATATATATATATATATATATATATATATATATATATATATATATATATATATATATATATATATATGTGTGTGTGTGTGTGTGTGTGTGTGTGTGTGTGAGTGTGTGTGTGTGTCTGTGAGTGTGTCTGTGAGTGCATGTGTATATGCCTATCCTTCATGTTAATAACTGTGTTGTTCATTTTAAGCTTAAACCAGATGCAATACATTGGTCATAAAGCCATAGTTATTTTTATAGCACAGAAAAATAAAGACTTCACTGAGACCCAAATTACTCAGGATCAGTTAGTGATCTAGGCTCTGGCTCTGGCCACAGAGAAAGGCTGAAGTAAGCAGCAGACACAAACTCACATATTTTGGAGGGAGGACAGTTTGATCTGCTGCAAGAGTGACATTTGTTATAGGCCGGATACCCCAGCAAGTCCTGCATGAGGAATGAGATTAAGCCCCTACCAAGCAGTGCTTGTATACAGTAACATGCACTGGACATGTGTGAAAGGCTGAATGCCAAAACAGGGCTATATTGCAAAACTTGTAACACAGACTAAGAAAGAGCAAGCTGACAGGAATTAGACAACCCTGGTGTTGGTCTGAATGAAAGCCTCCTATGACCAACTGAAATTCCAACAACATGAATGATTAGTCAGATCACAGGAGGGCTGATGATTATGCACTCACTCAGGTCATTGGACCACAAGTACTAGTATGACTCAGTCATAGTCCATGTGGGTGTAAATTACCTGAGACATACCTTCCTAGACTATATGAAGAGAGACATCACAGAGCTGTCAGAATATGTGTCTCAGGCTGGTATGAGCCTAGCATTGAGTAGTATTTTACCTTCTCCAAGGATGATGCCACAATACAAACAAAAGATGACCGACTATTTATTTATTTATTATTTTATTTTACATTTGTTGACCGGGCTAGTCTAACTGGATACATGTCCATTTTCAGTAGAGGCCCGGGGAGAAAAGCTCCAGACAAAACATTATACACAATAAAGATTAATATTGGAATTACATTAGCAATTTTAAACATTGAAAATCAGAGTATGGAGGGAAAAAAAATAAATTGATCAAACAAAAGAAAAAGAATAATAATAATGTGTTTTTTTTTTTTTTTTTAGGATGAGACTATAATAATTGGCTTAGTTTCTGGTGTTTTTCTAAGGGGGTGCAATATTTGTCAGCATGGAAGGAGATGGTCAACAGACCAAACTGCTTTGCCAGGGATGGTCTGTACCTCTCCCTCTAGGTTTTCAAATATTAGCTAAAACATTGCCTGACCAATAGTGCCTTTTTTAGGCAATGTCAAACTGAAAGTACCTCCGACACAGCAAATCAAAACCAAGAAAATCTAAAGGTATCACTGCTCGGTGCTAGAACTCTAAAAAAAAAAAAAAATCACTCCCTAGAAGCTGTCCTCTCCGTAGAGAATGCTAACATCTGTGTGTGTCTTAAGTGACCACACAGATGCTAACATCTGTGTGGTCACTGAGACATGGTTTAAAGCTGTGAAGAGCACACTCGCAGTGCAAGGCCATAATGCCTTCAATACATTTAGACCAGCAACAAAGAGGCCAGTCACAAGAAGAGCCCATCAAGGATTTGTCGTAGGACTGCTTCTTTATGGCATTTACTTTTCTGAAGTCAAGATAAATGTCAATGGCCTCTGGCTGACTAAATTTGCAGATAACTGCACATTACGAGTTGTCATTGAATCCCACACTGACACAAATGTCTTTCAGGAAAGGCTGACAAACAAATAACTGGTGTCAGAGCCATGGACTAAAACTAAATGCCAATAAATGCTCGACAGTATCCTTCGGGAAGTCATCCATCCCTGGTAAGTATCATATTGACAACACACCCTTAAGAACTGAACCAGTCATCAGGGACTTGGGGACACAGACAGTAATCTAGCCTTTGACCACCACATGTCTACAGTAGTTAGGAAATCAATCTATGTTGTGCAACTTATAAACAAAGGTATAGCATCTATGTCCAAGGAAGTCATTGTTCCACTGTATTTGGCATTCATCAGACCTATCATTGAGTACAATGCTCCCTTTGGTATGTACCAAACCAGGCATATCCAACAACTGGAATGTCCACAGAGATTCCTCACTAAAAGAATACAGAGCATAAGTAATATGTTCTATGTAGACCGCCTCAAGGCCTTATTCCTGTATTCTGTCTCCTAATGGCTGCTGAGGGGAGATCTATACATGGCATACAAGGCATTATCAGACCCCTCTCTGATGGACTTCCTGCATATCTGCAAAACAAACAGAATCAGAATTACCCATTCTAAAGACTTAAACCTTGCCTGTGATATAAATAGGACCTGCTGAAGAGATAGATATGTATCCCAGAGACTACCCCGTCTATGGAACAGGCCCCCCATCCATGTGAAGCAGAGTTCCTCCCTAACCCAATTCAAGTGCAACTTGGACAATTGGATGGGAAAACTGGAAATTCATCCCTGGTTTGGCACCTATGTCTCTAATGGACACAGGCAGCCTGTAAATGGTTCATCTCCCAAACCCCTGCTTACACTTATCAAGGGAATCAGAACTTGTCAGAGATTTGAGATGCATGGTTAGGCTTACAAAGGCCCCTGTGAAAGCAAGAAAGCAACAGGTTGTGGGCATAAAATTGGCTTGCAATACAGATGGTGTAAATGATATGGAAAGTATAAAAAGTGATAAGGAATATAAACAGCAAAAGATACTATGTCTGGCAATACATAACCGTCTAATGGAGGACAAAGAATTATTTGAGGTACCCTTGATGTGTCAGGGCTGAAATTAAAATGGAAATCAGTAGAATTCCATATGTGCCTGGGATTGTGCCTGCCCAAAATGCCCTGTTGATGCAAAAGCATTTCA
The DNA here is from genome assembly GCF_019279795.1 of Protopterus annectens. Classification (NCBI taxonomy): domain Eukaryota; kingdom Metazoa; phylum Chordata; order Ceratodontiformes; family Protopteridae; genus Protopterus; species Protopterus annectens. The sequence goes on from NC_056750.1 coordinate 331,223,112, forward strand.
GGAAAAAGCTTGGCCACATCAGGCAAAATTAATATACTAGTGGCATCTGAGGGCAAACGCTACATTCTTAATTTAAATGTGTAAGTGTCAGAGTGCATCTGTGTCTATGTATGTGTATTTGTGTGTAGAGATCTTGGTTCAGAAAAGAATGGAAATACAATTTTAATCTAAATTGTTTTTCTAATAATGCACTGCATGCAATACAACAAAATGACAGTAATAAGCCCCACCCCAAAAAATAAATGTTTTGCTGAGGTTCCTAAAGCTCAAGCAATATACAAAAGAATCTAAATAAGAGATGACGGCCTGCCAAATGATGCAGGAGATGACTGTAGGCATAGTTGGCATTCCATAAATATGGGTCACCAGGAAGAGTGAGTGGTTCATGGAGGTACCCAGGTGTAGGTTGTTCAGGAATAGCACAAAAAGAGGGGATGAAGGAAGAGTAGTGACCAACAAAAAGAAGGGCATCATATGGGAGATCAGTGAGAAACAGCAGAGGAGGAATAATACTAGCTCATGAAAGGAGCAAGAAATGAGGAAAGTGCCCTGGCAGTTAAAGTAAAACAAGGGTCACTGTAGTCATGAAAGAGCTGTCTTACAAGAACAGACAGAGACAGCACAAGATCCAGGGCACAGAGGTAGCAGAAGTTGACTGCATTGGATCATAATGGACAGTCAGCTAAAGTGGGACGGTACCAGGAAAGAAAAAATCTGGATATGGTGATAACCATGGAAGGGATTGCCAGGTTAAACTACATTAGTCAAAAGTGATCTTGCCACTGTGAGGTTTACAGTGAGAAGATAATTAAGGACACAAACACCAATGCAATGGTGTGGGATACAGTCGCTGTCATGTGCTTGGGCCTATTTCTTTTAACCACGTGCTGCATACTATTAACATTGGCCTTATAAGTTACTGGAATCATGCATTTCTCATTTGCAAGCATACCCCAAAGCATTCTACAGCTATGTCAAGAATCTCATGGCAACACTCAGATCTGCTCTGAGCTGCGGCACAATGACACTAAATATACAGAACCAACCGATGTTGTCAACATCCTGGCAGATAGGTTCAGTGCTAACCTTTCCCCCCGTCACCCTCCAAAGGACCCATCTTAATACCAGAAGAATGCAAAGCCCCTGTAATCATGGATGAACAAGTAAAGTGTAGTGTATAGGAGCTAGCAAGTTAGGCTGGTGCACGGCAAGAGCACTTGTTAGACCCAAAATCAGAAAAAAGGCCAGCACCAAGGAAGGTTCAAAAGTAGTTTAATAAAACTGAAACTAGACCGGTTTCAGCAGCAAGGCTTTCATCAGTAGTATAGTCAGCAAAAAGCACTTAGTCATCATCTTATATAATGTTCTTTAAGGCATCTATATGACATCACTTCCTGATAAGTCAAAAATGCAAACAAGGCAAAAGTAATTGAAAAATACAATCAAGGCAAAAGTAATTGAAAAATACATAGTTCAGTAAACAAAAAGTTTGCCTGAGTTGCATGCATATCTCCAGATTATAATGAAAAATCCAAAGAGACACAGTATACTGGTATATCAATGATAATAAACAAACTTAATAAAAACATACAATAAAGGGTAAAAACAAAAGTCAGGTTATAAGAATTCTGGTGTTGAATACCAGCCACAGTATCCTAAAATGAGCTGAAATGCAAACAATGCAACCTGATAAGAAATAAGTACATATACGTAATGCAAGTATTGGTTAATTACAAATATTAATTTATCATTTAATCCAGGAGTTTAATGATCCACCTTTTTTCTTTGGTATTTAGGATATCATGCCAACCTGTTTTAAAAGATCGATTCCCTATGATATGATCAACTATGGTGAATGTAAATTTGGCAGTGGGATGTTTGATAACATGTCTATATAGTGCATTAGTTAATCTTCTGTTTCTAATGTCACCAAGGTGTTCAGAGATCCTGACAAATATAAAATGCATGACATGTACATGTGGCAAGATAAATAATCCAGTCTGAACTGCAGTTACCAAAAATATTTGTCCAGTGTTCTTACTAGTGAAAGAAGTAGTTTTGAAAATATAGTTACAAAAACTGCAATGTCCACATGGATAAATGCCTGAAAGTTTATCTCCAGTAAGTGTTCTTCGAGTTGGAGTGTGATCCATGACCCTGGTTTTTTTATAGTGTGAAAATAAATTCCCTAAAGTTTTGCCTTTCCTATAGGAAAAATAACATCGTTCTCCGAGATAATCTTTCAACAATGGATGAGAATTCAATATATTCCAATGAGTATTAATAATATTTACTAAATTGGCACTATTCCTGCCATAAGTGGTGACAAATCTACATACATCTGATTCCTCATTATGAGTTTTAGTATTGTATTGGAGAAGAGAATCCCTGGTTGAATTTGAATAAATTCCTGGAGGTATCTCTGATAAAACCAAAACTCATTTGACGGTTAAGGATCCTACGAAACAACAACTTTATCTACTTCCTAAGATTCATAAGTCCATTGATCAGCCACCAGGCAGACCGATTGTATCTGGCATTGGGTCACTCACTGAACCCTTGTCTGTTTTTCTAACTGAAAAATTGAAACCACTGTTAACATGTGTTAGAGCAAGAATCAAGGACACGACTGAATTTTTGCAGATAGTCTCAGTCTCAATTGGACCCTGAATGGCTTATGTGTACCCTTGATGTATCCTCGCTTTATACCAGCATCCCATTATTAATGCCTAAATAAAACCAATTATGAACACCTTATTGTTGTGTATGGCTGAACACATTCTAACTAAAAATGTTTTTATTTTCAACAAAACTGCTATTGGCTATGGGTGCATCCTTTGCACCCATTTATGCTGATCTTTTATGGGCTACATGGAAGATATGATTTTATATGACCCTTTGCACAACATATATCTACCTGTGATTGATATATGGAGAAGATACCTGGCCGGCTGTTGGCTTATATGGGAGGGAGGTGAGGTATACCTCCAGGAATTTATTCAACATTTGAATGGGAACATCTAATTCACTGTGGAATATAATAGGAGTGCAATCAGTTATTTGGATGTCAATTTAATTCGACAGGAGGATAACACTCTTAGAAAATTCTCACAATATAATACCCTTCTACATGCTGATAGTTTTCATCCGAAACATATTATTAAATCACAGTTTGTGCGGATGAAAAGGATTTGTTCCTCAGTGGATGATCTTCAGAATCATCAAATGGATCTAACCAAGAGATTTTTGTCCAGAGGTTATTCCACTATTGAGTCAGCAGTCCAATTTAGTAATGCTAAATCCAGGATTCTCTTCTCCAATACAATACTAAAACTCATAATGAGGAATCAGATGTATGTAGATTTGTCACCACTTATGGCAGGAATAGTGCCAATTTAGTAAATATTATTAATACTCATTGGAATATATTGAATTCTCATCCATTGTTGGAAGATTATCTCGAGAACGATGTTATTTTTCCTATAGGAAAGGCAAAACTTTAGGGAATTTATTTTCACACTATAAAAACCAGGGTCATGGATCACACTCCAACTCAAAGAACACTTACTGGAGATAAACTTTCAGGCATTTATCCATGTGGACATTGCAGTTTTTGTAACTATATTTTCAAAACTACTTCTTTCACTAGTAAGAACACTGGACAAATATATACATTTTTTGGTAACTGCAGTTCAGACTGGATTATTTATCTTGCCACATGTACATGTCATGCATTTTATGACAGTTTCGTGTCAGGATCTCTGAACACCTTGGTGACATTAGAAACAGAAGATTAACTAATGCACTATATAGACATGTTATCAAACATCCCACTGCCAAATTTACATTCACCATAATTGATCATATCATAGGGAATCGATCTTTTAAAACAGGTTGGCATGATATCCTAAATACCAAAGAAAAGGTGGATCATTAAACTTGGGGGCTTTTCCTCCTGGATTAAATGATAAATTATAATTTGTAATTAACCAATACTTGCATTACGATATGTACTTATTTCTTATCAGGTTGCATTGCTTAGGTTTTTGCATTTCAGCTCATTTTAGGATACTGTGGCTGGTATTCAACACCAGAATTCTTATAACCTGACTTTTGTTTCGGGTTTATTTTTGGGCATTTACCCTTTATTGTATGTTTTGTTTGTTTATTATCATTGATATACCAGTATACTGTGTCTCTTTGGATTTTTTCATTATAATCTGGAGATATGCATGCAACTCAGGCAAACTCGTTTGTTTACTGAACTATGTAT
>NC_056750.1:331229884-331322384 GCF_019279795.1 Protopterus annectens
ATGTAAACCAAAGAACCAATAAAAACTTCAATGAAGAAATATACTTTGTTACTTTTAACTTCTTTCCTTTTTATATAAATTGAGAGCAACAAAAAAGAAAACAATCCTAAAAAAACAATTATAACACTTACAGCTTAGAAGCCTGCTATCATTAATGCCTGGAGAAAAAGCAGTGTTATTTCTAAGTTGCCAGTGAAGTTCTTGATGTCGAGATGTGTATCACAGTCTCCACAAAACAGACTTTCTGAATACTTTACAAGTAATGGGGTGTCTACAGAGAAACTTGCCTTCCTTCTTGGTGTTTGCATATCCTTTGCCCTAATTTCCGAATTGTCTTTCCAGTGTAAAAAGCTTCACATGTATTACAGGTGGTTGCATAAACAACATAGATGGAGTTACAAAGTGTTATTTTTAAACCTATAGTAATATTAATAGGTGCCAGGGTAAGTAAAGACTACCTGCAATGTATTTACATTGTTTGCAGTTACCACAGGAAAATGCTCCTAAGGCCTTTGACAAGTGTCCTGTAAAATTATTGATCTGGATACCTTTAAAGACTGGCTTAAGATTGTTGTTCCTCTTATCAGTAATTTTCAGTGCTGCATGTATCTTATTAAATGAGTCACTATTTCCCTGTAGAATGTCTGAGTTGTTGAAATAATATATTACTGTTTATTACTACTGGAACTGTCTAGGAGTACTCTAATGCCAGAGTTGCATCAGATATACTGGTTGATTTTGAAACTGTGTCAGAATAACACAATTGTGCCCTAAGAATGGGTACAAAAACAGTACTTCTACTAACCTTAACTTCATCTGACATTTTTTGGATAATATTGGTCTAATAGCCCCTGTCTAAAAACATTTGGTTCAGAAAGTTTAGTTTCTTAAATACTTCATCTTCAGATGTTAACTTATCAGAAATCCACAGATGTAGCAGATGCCCTGTCACAAACCCATGTCATCAATGAGCATGTGTTTGGCCTGATGAAGTCCTACTTTCACTACCTGGATATACCTGTTGGCACCCTGCAGTGCGACCTTGGCACATGTAGTAAGGTAGTTTCTTTCTGTCCTATGTTATATAACATAATTTTGAGAAAACAGTTGCAGCAGGGAGTACACACACAGGAGAGAGATGTTTACACCAGGCAGTAGAGGAGGAGACTAAGGAGGAGCTTGCAGCAGTATAGAGGACAGGAGAATATGTAGCTAGCTATTCTTGTGCACCTTCCCATCCCCCAATCTGCCCCCTTCCCAACTTTAATTTGAAAATAAAAAACACTCTTCTGTCCTTTTAATCTGTAGAAAAATGCTTGCTACAATTGAAGCAAGTGTAGCTGCTACAGTTTATGCTGCATATGTAGTGTTACTCACAGGAGTTGTGCATGCATTACATGGATGCCCATGTCCATGGGAGCGGCCTCTCCTGGGAAGGTCACAAGCACTATCTAGCCCTTGTCTAGAGGAAGGTATGCTTTGTGAATATGAGCAATGGCCCATACTGGGCATCTCTGTGGCATGATCTTCTTACTGTCATGAATGTCCACATCTTACCCTACTCAGCTCCACACTGGATGGTTGGGTAGAAGTGGTGGCACCATGTGTGCCTCACCTAGGCCTCCCCTGTTCATGGTGGACCCCAAAACAGGAGACTGTGCCCCACCCCACCCCAACTATATATACTAATTCCAGGATCGCACTACAGTGGGGAAAGGGGCATATATATTTTATTTGCCCAACAGTACTTACATTCAATGAAATGTGATTCAGTGAAATGAGTTTTCAGTGATTTGAGCTTTCAGCGATTTGCTGTGAGTGTTTTGAAATTTGGTGAAATGAGTTTTCTGTGAATCAAAATAGATATATATATATATATATATATATATATATATATATATATATATATATATATATATAAATGTATACATACACATATATTATGTTGAAAGGGTGTAGGAATCTCCTCCCACATAAAGAGTGAAAGGGTTTTTGTCCCATGCCAAAGAAAAAAAACTTTCAGTATCCTTCATACAGCCATTGCAAAGCATTTCTTATTAACATTCAGAATATACAGTCTCAGAGAGTTCAATTAATGTGCATTATCACTTCTTTTTCCCTTTTTATGTTCTTTAATTTGATATAGAATATTATGCACTCTGTTCATAAATTTTAGTGCAAAGAATTTTCAGTCTGTGTTCTAATTTTAAGGAGAATTATTTTCTCTAACCTATTTCTGTCTTTTATTGTGTCTTAAACTATATATATATATATATATATATATATATATATATATATATATGGGTCTATATTATTATCATTGAATGCTTAAAAAGGTGAACGCTGATTGATCGACCTAATTTAAGCAAAAGCTTACAATCTTGAACTGTCAGATCAGCTATTTTTTTCCCAGGGAAAAAATCGCTGATCCAAAACACATACACACAACACAAGCACACCAAACAAACAGAAATCCACACACATACACCTAAAATCTGATACCTAACCCTACACTAAACTATGCACACACCACTAACTACCCACTTACCTTAACCCAAACCCTAACCCCAAGGTCCGTCACTATCACACACTCACCTCACCCGTTCCCTAACCCTAACAAACTTAAATCCGCCCTAACCCTCATGTCCACTCAATCGCAAACACACCTAACCCGAGCACTAACCCTAACTCACCTAATTCACCCTAACACTCACATCCACACAATCACACACTTACCTGAATCCAACCGGTAACTTTCCACCATAACACTGAAAATAGCAAAGCAACAGAAACGGACAACCGAATTCTTTCCCTAGGAAAAAATTCGAGTTTCTGCTGCTTCGATGTTTTGCAGTTTCGCAAAAATAAGTTCAATCAATCAGCATTCGCTTTTTTAAGCATTTGAGGATATAATATAGACCCTATATATATATATATATATATATATATATATATATATATATATATATATATAGTCTGGCCGATGCTACTTGAAAGCTTATATTTTTCTCATTATAATAATTGGATTTAGAGGAGTAAAGTGGGTAGTTTCATAAAGGCAAATAAGATTGGAGACCACAGATTAGAGGGTTACTAACCAATGTAGGAAATTACATAGTCTGTTTTTTAAGGACATTTTAAAGTCAGGCTTTATGCCACGGTGGTGCAGCAGTAGAGTTGTTGCCTCACAGCAAGAGGTTCTCCCGTTCGATTCTCGACTGGAGTGCGAGGAGTGCCTGTTGTGTGGAGTCTGCATGTCCTCCCCGCAGTTTGGTGGCATTCAAAAGACATGCATAAATGGGTGTGGCTTCGTCGATGGTTGGACGTCGAGCTGACACCTCCGCATTCGTGAAAATCTACTGCCAATCATTAGCGGACTGGAGTTCCGCTGTGGCGGCCCTTAACCGGGAAAAGCCGAAAGACAAACAACAACAACAACATGGAATAACAATATTAAACCTGACATGGCAGCTCTGTTTTCTTTCGCTAAATGTCTAGAGGTGTCAGTCTTACAGGATTAGTATATGCACTCTCAGTAGGTGTCAGTCTTACAGAATTAGTGTATGCACTCTCAGTAGATTTAAATACATTTCTAAACGGATTCCACCCAGAAGACACGGGAAATGATGAACAATCCTGGAATGCTGTGTATGGATGCAGCCTTGGAATGTTACGAATGTTATGTAAGAATGTAGCCTTAGAATGCTATTTAAGGGTGCATACTGATTAAGAAACTGAATGAGAGGCAGAAATGAGAAGTGAGTGTTAGGAGAAGTTGAATATGCAGGAAGGATGTGGAGTAATAATTTGCACATTGACTGGCTTCTGGCTAATGCTTTCATTTGTAATGATCATGCCCATTTTAGAGGCTTCATGAGTAACATTCTAGAAATGAACAGAGAGGATAGTGTGCATCTCTAGAGCAAAACCAAAACCAGACACAGAGTGGACACTATGGAAGGAAACAGTTAGATGGTATGCAGTATAAGAAAATTGAAGGAGTAGTCTAAAGTAATGGCTGCTTACACTGCCTGTGGAAAAAAGGAATAATAATGCCTTTAACTATGTAACATTTTTAATAAGTAGGTGAAGTGGACATTTAGGACACCCCTTCACTTACCACCAAGTTATATTAATATGAATGATATATAAACAACTATACATATATCTATCTATATATATATATATATATATATATATATATATATATATATATATATATATATATATATATATATATATCTAATGTGTGTGTGTGTGTGTGTGTGTGTTTGTATATATATATATATATATATATATATATATATATATATATATATATATATATATATATATATATATATATATATGTGTGTGTGTGTGTGTGTATATATGTGTGTGTGTGTGTGTGTGTGTGTGTGTGTGTGTGTATGTGTGTGTGTGTGTGTGTGTGTGTGTGTGTGTGCAGGCAAGAATGGTATTAATTAGTACTTCATATAAAATAAGTGTATGTGTGTGTGTGTGTGTGTGTGTGTGTGTGTGTGTGTGTGTGTGTGGTGTGTGTGTGTGTGTGTGTGTGTGTGTGTGTGTGTGTGTGTGTGTGTGTGTGTGTGTGTGTGTGTGTGTGTGTGTGTGTGTGTGTGTGGTGTGTGTGGTGTGTGTGTGTGTGTGTGTGCGTGTGTGTGTGTGAGTGCATGTGTATATGCCTATCCTTCATGTTAATAACTGTATTGTTCATTTTAAGCTTAAACCAGATGCATTACATTGGTCATAAAGCCATAGTTATTTTTGTAGCACAGAAAAATAAAGACTTCACTGAGACCCAAATTACTCAGGATCAGTTAGTGATCTAGGCTCTGGCTCTGGCCACAGAGAAAGGCTGAAGTAAGCAGCAGACACAAACTCACATATTTTGGAGGGAGGACAGTTTGATCTGCTGCAAGAGTGACATTTGTTATAGGCCAGATACCCCAGCAAGTCCTGCAGGAGGAATGATATTAAGCCCCTACCAAGCAGTGCTTGTATACCGTAACATGCACTGGACATGTGTGAAAGGCTGAATGCCAAAACAGGGCTATATTGCAAAACTTGTAACACAGACTAAGAAAGAGCAAGCTGACATAAATTAGACAACCCTGGTGTTGGTCTGAATGAAAGCCTCCTGTGATCAACTGAAATTCCAACAACATGAATGATTAGTCAGATCACAGGAGGGCTGATGATTATGCACTCACTCAGGTCATTGGACCACAAGTACTTGTATGACTCAGTCATAGTCCATGTGGGTGTAAATTACCTGAGACATACCTTCCTAGACTATATGAAGAGAGACATCACAGAGCTGTCAGAATATGTGTCTCAGGCTGGTATGAGCCTAGCATTGAGTAGTATTTTACCTTCTCCAAGGATGATGCCACAATACAAACAAAAGATGACCGACTATAATAATTGGCTTAGTTTCTGGTGTTTTTCTAAGCGGGTGCAATATTTGTCTGCATGGAAGGAGATGGTCAGCAGACCAAACTGCTTTGCCAGGGATGGTCTGTACCTCCCCCTCTAGGTTTTTGAATATTAGCTAAAACATTGCCTGACCAATAGTGCCTTTTTAGGCAATGTCAAACTGAAAGTACTTCTGACACAGCAAATCAAAACCAAGAAAATCTAAAGGTATCACTGCTCAGTGCTAGAACTCTAAAAAAAAAAATCACTCCCTAGAAGCTTTCCTCACCAAAGAGAATGCTAACATCTGTGTGTGTCTTAAGTGACCACACAGATGCTAACATCTGTGTGGTCACTGAGACATGGTTTAAAGCTGTGAAGAGCACACCCACAGTGCAAGGCCATAATGCCTTCAACACATTTAGACCAGCTACTACACAGACAGGGACTAAAGGTAAAGGTGTCTTCATTTACATCAAAAATGAATATTCCTCAAGGCTGATCAAACAGAACAATGCACTTGAGCTTCTTCACTTTCAAATCACCACAAACAAAATCCAATACCACTACCTTGCAAGCTATAGACCCCCCTCTGTGACCCATGAAACCCATACTATGTATTTAAACTTATTGGAAACACTCACCAGCCAACTCAATACATATTTCTGGGTGACTTTAATTACCCCACTATTAACTGTGAATCCTAAATGACACCAAACATACAGGCACAGAGATTGCTGGATTTTGTAAACACATACACCTTGGACCAGATTTTCTATACACCAACAAGAGATGCAAGCATAATGGATCTGGTCCTCAGTAATATGGAAGAGTGATGCACACCCCCTAATGTAATGTCTTTTCTGGTAAGGTCAGACCAGAAAATGGTCTCCTTTGAAGTAAAAATGAAACCTGGAACCCTCGGCTGGAATGTTCAGGAAATACTCTAAGGCTAACTTCCTGCTATTAAGTGATAACCTGACAAAATTTCAAGCCACCATAAACCCTGAGAACAATGCTGCCTTATGCAGAACTATTCACAGAAACCCAATGCAAGCATGTTAATAGCTGCATACATGCCGCTGTTCCCACGAGGAAAAAGATAGAACTAATTCAAAAGCAAGCTGCCCTGGTGGGATCACAAAATCATTAGGCTGTATAACAGAAGGAAGAAAATCATGGCAAACATTAGGAGGTGCAGCACCCAGCAGGATAAAAACACTACCATCAAACTAAACAAACAACTAGGAGAACAAATAAAATCTAACAAAGCAGAATTTGAGGTCAATTTGTCATCTCAGGCCAAGGACAACCACAAGGTATTCTTTAACTATGTCCGCATCCTCAAAGGTAATACACAATTGCGTGCAGAGCTTATTTATTTATTTATTTATTTATTTATTTAAATTTGTTGACCGGGAGTGTCCGACTGGATGTGGGTCCATTTTCAGCGGAGGCCCGGGGAGAAAAGCTCCACAGTAAAATAAACAGACAGTAGTTACATTGGATTACATAGCGATTAACAATTTAACATAGAAATTACTTACAACATATTTACAGATGAAGAACATAGTACATGAAGCCAGCTATACTGAACCAGAAGATATAGCAAACCTACTGGTCAACTTTACCCATCTCTTCCCATCAATCTTCCCTCAGGAAATGCCATCACTAATAACTCCTCCTGCGCTATCACTAGGAAAAAGGTCCTTAAATCTCTCTCTAAGGCCAAGAAAACTGGCTCAATGGGCCCAACAATGCCCCAAGATGGCTTCTAAATAGCATGAAACATGACCAATCAGTGCCTCTAGAATCACTATTTAACTGTAGTCTCCAAACATGATTCATGCCTCATGAATGGAGAACAGCAACAGTCATCCCTCTGCACAAAGGTGGGCCATCTGCAGACCTTGGAAACTACAGACCCACACATCTCACTAGTCTCATATGCAAAGCCATGATAAGAATTATTATGGAAATGATTAATAATGGCATAGTAAACCTCTAGACACTGTACCCAACACAATTTGGTTTCATCAAGGGCAGGTTATGCTTACCTAACCTGGTGAACTTCTTTGAGAAAGTCACCAAAGCAATGGATGAAGGCAACATGGTTCACACTGCCTACCTTGACCTGCCCAAGGCATTTGACACAATACTCCACTCGAGCATTGTTGACAAACTCAAGAGGTTATGTACAAACCCTTATGTCACCAAGTGGATAGCCAACTGGCTCACAGACAGGATCCAGGAAGTTAGAGTTAGGAGTCTGCCTGTACAAAGAGGCCAGTCAAGGCAAATGTCAATGGCCTCTGGCTGACTAAATTTGCAGATGACTGCACATTACAAGCTGTCATTGAATCCCACACTGACACAAATGTCCTTCAGTCAGCCATGGACTAAAATTAAATGCCAAGAAATGCCCGACAGTATCCTTCGGAAAGCCATCCACCCCTGGTAATTATCATATTGACAACACACCCTTAAGAACTGAACCAGTCATCAGGAACTTGGGGACACAGACAGTAATCTAGCCTTTTTGCCTTTAACCATCACATGTCTACAGTAGTTAGGAAATCATTCTATGTTGTGCAACTTATAAACAAAGGTATGGCATCTATGTCCAAGGAAGTCATTGTTCCACTGTATTTGGCATTCATCAGACCTATCATTGAGTACAATGCTCCCCTTGTTATGTACCAAACTAGGCATATCCAACAACTGGAATGTCCACAGAGATTCCTTACTAAAAGAATACAGAGCATAAGTAATATGTTCTATGTATTTTTTTTCCTCCGGTCTGCTAAAGATTGGCAGTCGATTTTTTTGGTGCCGAGGTGCCAGCCCAATGCCTAACCTTCAATGAAGGCATGCCCATTCACGCATATCTTTTGAATGCCACTCAACCACGGGGAGGACATGCAGACTCCACACAGAAGGTGCTCCAGCCGAGAATCGAACGGGAGAACCTCTTGCTGTGAGGCGACAATGCTGCCACTGCAACACCATTGCTTCGGATGTATAAATGTATAAATGAACATAATCTATCTAAGGGCAGAGTTCCTGCAGGCACAATACAGGTATCTCCCTTGTTGGTAGACAGATGAGCATTTCAGCTGTAGAGAATGTCAAATGTTATACAGACCTAGTCAGTATTTCTGTCCTACAGGTGTGTTGCTGCCAAAGGCACTCATATTATCCTTCTAGTGCCTGGATTACATAACAATCCATAAGGCAGCAGTCACTGTGCACATATACCTAATTCATAACACAATCTCTCCTACAGTGTCTGTACTCCTCTGCCTCATAATGCTGCTGTATCCAGCAGTTATATGTACTGAGGAGTGTCTTCCATCCTGCCCAGTGATATTTCCTACACACACATTGCCAGTATAGCATATGTATTAAAAGAACTGCAGGACTTCAATTGACCTACATAGGGCTGGCTGAGGACTTTACAACAACCTGCACACTGCTTCACACAACAGCAGCATACGCACATGACACCTATGTAAGAGCATCTGCACCATGCTTAACAGTGACAAGGCAACTTGTTCACAAAATACATGTTTTGGAACTTTAATGTTGACTGCTAGGTTCAAGATGTAGGATCTGCCTTTAACAAGCTCAAATTGGTTAAGGTCCAGGTTTTAAAGACTGCCTAGGTCCTTGTTTATGAGGTCCATAATGATGTAGTCCTTTGCCTTACAGCTAAGGCTAATTCATTTGGCCCAAGCTAACTCCTATTTGATTAACTCACCTGACAACTGCACCTAATGCAGTTGTAGCTTAAAGACGTTATCACACAGACTTCACAAAGTGCATAGTCCATGCAGTTTTAAACAAACATTCCTAGTCGAAACTGCAGGTAAGCAAAAATGTTGAAGTTCAAACTTCATCTAAAAAGAAACGTGTCTACTAATGATGAAAGTTTAAGCAGCTGTGATGTCAGTTTGGGAGATTACCACTCACTAAGCTTCCTTAGCACATTGAGGTTCATGGCGGCTGACAGGTTTTATATTGCATAAATCAGCAGTGCTGAGCATGGCTGTAATGCAAATTCTGTACCACCTAATGAATGCTTTGGAACTACTCTTTCTGCTAGCTGCTCCTGTGAGTCAAGTCATACTAAGAGGATCTCTTAGTCTCCTGCACTCATATGAGCACCTGTGAAGTACACTGAGCATGCGTGAGCAAGATAATGACACTAAAAGGGGCATCTTGAAACATGTTACTTTTGTACCTATTAGAGGCATTAAATAGCATATTTGATCTCAAAGTTGGACAAGAAACACCCAATGCACACATTTTATGCCATCTTTCACATCTTTACACCATCCTGCTATGCCAACATTATGAACACACTGCCACATCATGCTACTGTGATGCCCTATGTTTCACGGCATGTGCCACAAAAGCCAAAGGGCGTGATTGTGAGAGACCTTCCATAGCTATCTGGAAGGATATCTGGTGAATGCCTGTGGCTTTCAAGGGCACCGGTGAAGAAGGAAAGAAACAAAATCTTCCTCTATCTGCTGCATAAGCACCAATGACAGCATCTGACTGGATACTCATATGAGAGTCCTCAGTATAAACTGGATGCCTGTCAAAGTCTTGTCAGAGCAGTATTTGGTGCCAGTGCCATACACCGCTCTAGTGAGCACTGTTGGCACCTACAGAGACACTATTCTGACCTTCTTAGCCAGTGGGAAGAAGAGGTCACCTGAGATTTACTGTGTTACTACTCTACTCAGAAACTGGTTGTCTGCATAACAAATGTATGTATTGTAGATGTAACTTAATGATATGTATTTTTAGAGCATGGGAGGTCATATAGGAGAATACTCTTCTGTACTGTTAGAGTATGAAAAACTTTCTATTTGTAAGAGTGTATATTATTTCATTTCTTTCTGTAATCACAATTACCTTAAGAGTGTATATTATTGCTTTAGCAATCTGCCAGCAACATGCATGCATTACTCTGGGCAGATAAGAATGTCTATGTTAATATGCACAAGGTATTCATATTGTTCATTTGGTGGTGTTCTATATATGTGTAATAGAGTTATTCAGGTTATCTGTATCTAACTTTTGCATTTTGATTCCCTTATACCTGCTTATGACAACATATAGGCAGATTAATAATCCTTCTCCCAAGCTTTACAGCCACATCTACACAGGTAAGGACTGCTACCTGTGTCACCCCATTCAGATAGCATATCCTAGCATACCAGCATTTATATCAAACATTCTTGAAGTTAGTCAGATTGTGTCATTATATAGCTGTAATTATATAGTTATAGGCAACAGTTTTTTAAATCTATCACTTGTGTTACTTATCTGTATGTTATGCAAAAGTTTTTCTCCCTTCCTTTTTCACTATCCTTTCTTTTGTAATTATTTTCTGTTTGTTTTATTTCTCCTCGTTTCTTGTTTCATTTGGTACAGCAGTTGTTACAGTCTCTATCCCCTCACACAGACCCAGGCATCCCCTGCATGACCCCAGCTATATTTCAGTCTGCTTTCCTGGTGGATTCAGTAGGGGACAGCCAGAAGGGCTCCTCTCCTGTCGGAGGTGGTGTCAGATATGACCAACCAGCAGCTAGCTGCCTAGAAAAGTTCACCTTTCAACAGCAGTACTTGGAAGGCTGTATCCACCCTAATCCCTAGCCTGATGATCCCCTCCCTTCAATGTCAATGCCCTCCTCTGTTTGTTGCCAGTTCCTCTACATCAGTATCCTTCCTTTGTTTGCATGCTTCTCAATCTGCTGTCTCTCCACACTTTGTGTGTCATCAACGCCACTGTCAGTCTTTGTCTGTGTTATACATTTTTGTGTTTGCCCCTGCTTCTGACTCCCAGCCTCTTCCATACCTTTACCTTCCCCAGTTTCACTTCTACAAAAAATAAAAAAATAAATAAATAAATGAGCACCTGTCCCACAAAACAATGTTGTATCTTCATTCCTTCTCTCCAGTCACATCCTTACCTTTCCTGTTTCCTTGTGCATTCTCCACTGCTTCCTCCTCCTTTTCTTATTCTCCTATATACTCATTACCAACCTTCCACTGGCCAAAAAACAGTTCTGATCATTGTAGTAGTCCCTTTAAAGTAGCAAGCTTGTTTCCTCCATCTTGTCACATAGTAGTACATGTACACACGTTGAGACACATGCATTCACTCTGCTGTTTTCCTCATCACACTGCTATCTGTGACTGCAAGTTCTCCTAATTCTTCACTACAAGTCCTGTTCATAGTGCAAGTGGGTTTAAGAATTAGCAGTCAACTTACCTGTGACTTTTCAACTCGGTAACTGATAATGAACCTTGGGCTGCATTGTGCTATGAGCTGTACTTGAGGTAGGCAGTCTGCACTCCTACTAGGCATGTTTTCAAATCCAAGGGTCAGTGTTATGTGTCAGAATGAATCATTCCCTCTACTTTGTTTAAGAAACAGATGTGCATTTAAACATCTATCACTGGTAGCTTTCTTACACATAGATCAAGTCTCCCTGTAATTCCCTTTAGTACAAGGTATGCAAATTAAGCACCTGCACTCTGCCTGTATAGGTTAAATACCTAACTTATCCTTTTAGTGAATGATCACTGTATTCTTTCTATTATTTTCTGATACAGTCTCTTAATTTGGGCTCCTCAACCAAGTTTATACTATAATATAGTTCAGACCAAGGAGCAGAAGATTGATACATACAAAGACCATTGCTGATGTTGTTGTAATTTGCTTGCATTTCATACCTGTAGCTTTTGCTGACCTTCTAATTTTTTTTTCTGTACATATGTGAAAATTGAAACTACTATAGGGTCTGTAATCCCCATGTCTTTAAAAATGTAAATACTTTTGTTTCTCATATTATCTAAGTGATAAATGTATCAGACTTCATACCATATGCCACTAAATAAATCATATCTATCTTCTGCCTTCATCCTGTGCAACAGTAGCTGCCAGAGCCTCTTGTGGGTAGCACAGGGACTCAGTGGAAAGCCCACTGCCTTGCTTTTCCATGGTTCAAGGTTCGATCCTCACTAGTCACTGTGTGTGCAGATTTTGCAAGTACTTTTCATTGAGTGTGTTCCTATAACACTAACAGACCGGGTTCTGTTAGTGATTCATTTTGATATCCTGCAGGTAATATAGTGGTTTACATATAACTGGATTAGCCTATCACTGTTGCCCAAGTGTGGACTGGCAATGAAGGTTTTCTCTAAGTCCAGGTATGTCATGAGAACCAATTTACCAGTGTCTAATGCTGAGTGACTTGTTCAAAAAGTCCACGTGGTTCAAGATGTAAGATATGCCTTAAATTGGTTCAGGTCCAGGTTTTAAAGACTGCCTAGGTCCTTGTTTATCAGGTCCATAACTTTGCACTCCTTTGCCTTACAGATAAGGCTAATGAGGTGGGTAAAGTTGTTGCCTGGGTCAGTAGTTGTGGGTCGCACTTTGTGGAGCGTAATGACTACAGCAGTTCTCCACACTTGTGGCATAAATCTACTGGAGAGGCTAAAACTGAATCAATGTAAGATGGAGTCAGCCAGTCAGTGTTTGGCAGTGACAAGAAGACAACCTGGCACATTGCCAGGGCCCACGGAGCTAGTGTGTCTAACCTTAGAGGACTTGTGTGGTGGTAATTGTGAGGTGGCATAGGCAATCTAGTATGTTATGAGCAATTTGAGGGAGATAATTGTGATAATGTTTGACTTGAATTTGTGTAAAAATATTTTGTTAGTGTCCTCAAGGGAAGAGTATGTGATGTTATGTCCCTGACCCTAACTCACCAGATCATATCTTAGCTACCCTATTCAAGTCTTTCTTTATTGATTCAATAGCCAAGCTCGCCACATCATTCTCCAATAACACTTCTACTCCACCCTCATCCCACACCCTCAACTCTAGTCCCATTGACATCAACAATACTCATCTCCCCCCTTTACCCTACAACCCGTCTCTCTGCACACCATAAAAAACTTCTACTAAAACTAAAACCATGCTTTCATGCTCCAGACAACCTTCCATCTAACTTTCTCAAAATAGCTGCCAATGGCAGAGCCCTTCCCATCACCATACTTATCAACCATTCAACCCAAGAAACCTACGTACCCCTCCTCTGGAAGAAAGCTTTCATCATTCCCCTCCACAAAGGAGGCAACAATACTGCAATTTCCAACTTCTGTCCTATAGCCATCCTGTTCCCTATCTCAAAAGTCCTTGAAAAATGCATACACTTGCAACTCCTTCCCCTACCTCCTAGACAATCAACTTCTTTCTCCAACTCAACATGGATTTAGACCTGGACATAGTACTACCCCTCCCTTTCTCTCCTTCCTTGACATCATCAACCGTGCCCGAGACTCAGGCAATATTGTATCTACCTTTCTCCTAGAGTTATCAAAGGCCTTTGATACTGTTTCCCACAACTTTCTCTTGTCCAAACTCTCTCTTCTCAGTCTCTCCCCCTCGTCTATTAACTGATTTCCAGTTATCTTTCTAATAGAAAGCAAGCTGTCAACTGGAACCCTTTATTCACACTCCAACAGGAGTTCCACAAAGCTCAGTACTGGGTTCCTTACTTTTTAACATCTTCATTAATAATTTTCATCAGTGCATTCCTAATACCAAACTTGTCCAATACACAGATGATTTCACCATAAATTGCTATGCTCAATCTCTCCCCAAACTCATGCAACTAACACAAGATGCCTTCTCTTGTACCAAGTCTTGGATGCTGAAAAATCACCTTGCTCTCAAAGCATCCAAAACCAAAATCATGATCTTTACCCCATCTAAAAACACCTCTATCGATAAAAAGTCCTTCTCCATAGTCAGGCAAAATAAGATTCCCATTGCAATAATGTCCCATATAAAACTTCTAGGTGTTATCATTGATGAACATTTACAGTTTGACATTCATATACAAACTAGTATTAAGAAAACACACCAAAAGCTTGGAATGCTGTATTGTCACAGCCGTTATCTCACTCCCTCTTCCAAACATATACTGTCTATTTCCTACCTCATCTCCTCTCTCTTGTATGGAGCCCAGCTCCTCACCAACCTTCAATCCTCCCTAAAGTCAAAACTGTCATCCTGCTACAATAAAATCTTTAAGTTTACTATTGGGACCAAATCCTCCTCCAACCACTGTGATGCACTCCACTCCTTGAACTGGCTGGAACTCCCCCACTATCTCTCTTACATTCAACTGTTAACTGCTCACAAACTCATTTTCAAACCCTCTAACTGCCCTTCCCTCTCCTCCATACTCACCTTGCATCATCTTGACAGACTACTCGGGTCCAGTAATCAGAACCTCCTCAAAGTGTACAAACCCTTACATGCACCTGGGCAATTTCTCCTATCTTTCTCCCTCGCTCACCTATGGAATTCACTCCCCCCACATTCAAATCACCCAAAACCACTCCATCTTCAAGACCATGCTCCATTCACATCTCTCTTCTCACTGGGAATGCTCATGCTCTCACCCCACCTGACAGCCTCTATATCGTTTCTGGTCCCCATCCTTTTTTTTTTCTCTTTTCTCAAAACTCAACCTAGTGACTCCCTTTATTTCATTTTCACTCACTCTCCCTTTCTTCTTTTCTCATAACTCAGCCTATTCACCTTTCACTGTTCTACTCTCTTGCTCTAATTCTTCCTACCTCTCACTCATGAAACTTTAAATGCATAAGTCCCTGCACTCCAAATTATACTTACGTACTCCAAAATACTTATGTTTTAATTTCATTCACTGCTTTGTTACAACACCTTACTCAAATGTTATTATGTCTGCTATATTACTGTGTTTTTATTAGTTTTGAAAATTGTATTTTACTTAACTTTGTTGATATTAGCTTTGTAATACTTGTATATGGAGCTTTTCTCCCCGGGCCTCCACTGAAAACAGGCTCATTTTGGCTCAATGGACTTTCCCGGTTACAAACTGCAAATAAATAAAATACATTTTGTATTAACTCGGAGCAGTGATGGTTATTATTTCTTACATTCTTGGCATAGATGAAGAGAGCTTTACTGTTATTTTTAGCAAGGGTGGTTATTTGGAATTTGGAATTGTTATTGCAGGATTTGATTTTGTTTCTAATTTTTTTGGTGATCATTCTGGGCTCATCAGTAGCTGGTGGGGTGTTAGGTTGTTTTTTAAAAGTTTGTTTTTATGGGCTAGGAGTTTCTTTCTCCTATTGTGTAGCTTGTTGATATAAGGGTTCCACTATATCATGTACATTTATTAGGAGGGTTATGTTAGTGAAAAGGTTTCTAGAGGTTACGTGGAGGGGTACGTTAGTTTAGGCGTTACTGTCTGCCTCTGTCTATCAAAGACATGTGGGCCAGATCCAGGGTGAGATTGCAATTTCCCATCCTTTGGTCAAGGTTATGCTTAAATAGGTCAGCGATGGACTCTGCTTCACATGAATACAGAGCCCATTCCAGAGCATAAGGATTACATCTAACTAAACTGAACAGGAGTTATTCATTTTTCTCTTCTGAGAATATTCCTAATTTCTTTCCTCAGACATACTCTTCCTTAGTGACTTACTGTTATTATTCCTGAAAGGAAAAGTCTGTCTCTATGACTTTCTAAGGTTCTTAGAGATTATGTTTTTTTATTTATTTTTTTTGTTTTGTTTGTTTTGTATTCAAATCCCACGGAACAATCTCTTCAACAAATTATACAATGCACAACAGGTTTTCTTAAATGTGCAGGTTTAAATTTCTCACGAAGCATTTGAGCTTTTACACAGAGCTTTAGAATTAGCTTACATTTTTGCCAGTGCCTCTATGTACTTAGAAAATTGGACATAAGCCAGCGTATGCATGCCTGTCATCGTTCATATTTCCTTAATTCCAAGACTATAAGACTAACAGAGAGAACCATTAACCGAAACTGTGCTGACACATAAAATGAGTATAAGACCACCAAGTGCAAAACTATGTTTTTTATGGGTTTTTTTAACTGCAAAAGCGATTACAACTTGAATGAAATGTGTGAAGGAGCAAAACATGCTATCAAGAACATAATACCATTTAAAGACAGGTGTTTAATTACTATGAGCAAACAGAAACAGCTGTGATAATAGAATGAAAAAGTAGTAAGGAAATAAACAGTTTAAACTTTTAAGCTCCAGTGAATACTCAATCCATAACATGCGGCAATTCAAAATATCTTAAAGGAAAAGTAAAACACAACACTGAGAACCAAAATGCATGCTCTTTTTTTTAACTTTGCATTTCCTTTGATAATATTTTACACTTTAATTGTGCATATCAGATACTTTCTCTTGCAACTGATTATCATTGGCATAGGCTTCCAACATGAAAATTCTATACAGTGTCAGAGAAAGGTGATTATTTTATGAAGAGAGGTATATATTGTTAGTAATGTATGGCCTGTGTTCACTGGTGAGGCAGGATGGTTTCTTTAAATGCGTGTGTACAATCTGAGCTGTTTTCATCTTCTCAGGTTTGAACTAAGGTGTAGCTAGAATGTTCTGGAAACTGGCCTAGAATACAAATATTCTAAAATGAAAACCATCTCTCTCTCTGTCTCTTTCCCTGTTGAAATACTCAAAAGAAAAAAAAGAAAGAAAGAAAATCAGACTGTTGTGTTGTTAAAAAGTTGTTGTCTGTAAGTGCTTTGAAGTCAAATGACTCCTGATCACACTGTGCAAATGGGGGTTAGCGTGCCTTGTTTAGACCCAAATACCTAGAATTTTCTCTAGACACCAGACAGTGAAACCCAACCAGGGTCCCTGCTGGTCTGCATGCAATGCAGCTGCGCACTGAGCAGTGTCACCTCATCTTTCATCCCTGATCCTCTATAGAATAAATCCCCTTGTTAATTCCAGAGCAATAGCTGATCTAATTTGCCCTCTCACAAATTAGTACTAAAGAATTACCTACTACTATGGACATTCAGTTTCCCAGCATTCCTCCATCCAACCTGATTGACATGGGCATCCTAAGGCAATGTAGCAATTGCCTCATGTATGCTGACAACCACCTGCTCCTAAAGCAAGCACAGTATGTGAGAGATGTAACTATACCATGAAACTAGAATCAGTCCTCTCACTTAATAAACAAGACATCAAATAGGTTGTCAGAACACACACTTTCTCCACTCACACAAATAAGGTCAAGACACATAAATCCACATATATGGAGACACTCACCAAGCTCCTACCAAAAGACATGAGACCTCCCAAGTGTAAACAACCTACTCATACTGGTACATGAAGAATATCCACCACTACACATAACAACATACATATCAGTGTCTCAACAATTAAGCACTTAAGGCAAAACACCTCAAAACCTAATGTCCTAGTCATAGGGGCCTCAATAGTGAGACACACAAACATCCCCCTCACCAGGCTGGACAAGGAGAAGATTACGTTCAGCTGCCTGTCAGGTGCCGGGATCCATCAAATCACACACATACTCAAGTAACTCAGCAACAAGTGCCGTTACAACTCTGTCATATTACATGTTGGAGTGAATGACTTCAG
The DNA here is from genome assembly GCF_019279795.1 of Protopterus annectens. Taxonomy (NCBI): domain Eukaryota; kingdom Metazoa; phylum Chordata; order Ceratodontiformes; family Protopteridae; genus Protopterus; species Protopterus annectens. The sequence goes on from NC_056750.1 coordinate 331,247,837, forward strand.
ACATACCTCTCTGGAATATATAAAGAAAGACAGGACTGAACTCTCAGATTATGTGTCCCAGGCAGGTATGTCCCTAGCCCTGAGCAGCATTCTGCCTTCACCTAAGATGATGCCACAATACAGACAAAAAAATATTTATTTCATAATTGGCTAGATTCTGGTGTCAGTCCAGGGTGATCCAGTATCTGACAGCCTGGTAAGACATGGTAGACATATCAAACTGCTTTTCCAGAGATGGCTTTCACCTGTCTCCTAAAGGCTTTTGGGTACTTGCAAAGATGCTTGCCTCCCCCATAGTGCCTTTTCCACACAATGTCAAAACAATAATGCTTCCAACATAAAGAACTCCAGTAGAGACAAACTCAAAATCATGCTAATTAATGCTAGGAGCTTAAACAGTAAACTGCACTACCTGGAAGCACTACGCACCTTGGAAGATGCTGACATCTGTCCAGTCACTGGGACTTGGTTCATGGCCGCAGAGAGCACCCTGGCTGTACAAGGCTACAATGCCTGTCACACATTCACACCCTAAAATGAGTGTGAAAGAACCAAAAGTTTAGGTGTATCCAACCTCATTAAATCCAAACACACCTCAAGACTGGTTAAACAGTATAACTCTCTTGAGCTACTCCAGGTTCAAATAACTATAGGTAAAATACCCAACTACATCATAGCTAGCTACAAGTCCCCCACCATGAACCAGGGGAAGCACACCACCTACCTGGATTTGCTAGGGTCGCTCAGTATACAGTCAAACACCTTGGTCATGGGAGATTTCAAATATCCTTCAATCAAATGGGCAACTTACGTGAACACAAACATGATCACTCTGAGTTTTCTGGATTTTTTTAATTCAAATGCCCTGGAACAGTTGATCTGTACCCCCACAATTGGGGCTTTTGACACAATCCCTCACTCAGGGATCATTGAGAAACTCCCATACATCACTAGATGGGTAGCCAACTGGCTCACTGACAGAACACATATTGTAAAAGTTGGGGAGTCCACCTCCACCAGTAGACTAGTTACCAGTGGGGTACCACAAGGATCTGTGCTGGGCCCTCTACTGAATCTATTTCTCTGAGAACCAGGTGAAAGGAGATGGCCTGTGGCTTACCATGTTTGCAGAGGACTGCAAACTAGGCACAATCACTGAGTCCTCCAACGATATAAACATATTACAGAAGGGGTTGTCACAGACAAATGATTGGTGCTAAAGTCACAAACTAAAACTAAATGCAAAGACATATGCCTCATTATCCCCCCTGGCAAAGAAGTAGTAAGATTTATAGCAATGTAAACTTCAGTCGCCATGTGTCCATAGTGGTAAGGAAAGCCTTCTACACTGCACATCTCATAAATAAGGGCAGCACATCTAAGACTAAGGAGATTATAACTCTGCTGTACTTGACCCTTATCAGACCACTAATTGAGTACAAAGCTCCCTTATGTATGTATCTCACCAGACACCTGAAGCAACTGGAGAGACTACAGAGGTTTCTAACCAAAAGAATCCATGGCCTTCAAACTGTAACTTACATGAAAAGATTGAAAGCCCTGTCACTGTACTCTGTATCATACAGGCTCTGAGAGGTAATCTGTGCCTGGTCTACAGCGCAGTCTCTGACTCTGCCTTAATGGAAATGCTGCATATCTGCAAATTAAATGAGACAAGAGTCACTCGCTCCAGGGATCTCAACCTAGCTTGTGAAATTAACAAAACATTGAAGAGACAGATATATCTCGCAGAGATTGTCTCTACTCTGGAATAAGCTCCCACTTTATGTGAAGCAGAGTTCTTCAATGACCCTATTTAAGTGCAATCTTGACAATTGAATGAGTGACACTTAATCACCCCAGGGGTGGCATCCATGTCCCTCATGGACAGGGATAGTCGGTGCTGATCATAGAATCACTCTATTGTTTTTTACACGGCTAAGCTTGTAAAGGCCCTACGCCCATTAGCCTAGTAACCTCCTATGAACCTATAAATCAAAGAAAAGTGTTGTTGATTTAAAGAGGGATAGTATTTCCATTTAGAATTCAGCCTGTTCTTCCTCTGCAAGCCTAGAAAATGCGTGGGTGATGGTTTACAGACTGAAGGCCAGCTGTGGATGATTTTCTGGAAGCAAAAATCATGGCAAGGTACTGCGCTGAGAAAAAATGATAAACCTGCTGTGAAAGACTTAACCAAGTAATTAAATGTATTGTTTTGAGTCATGACAGTCATATGTCAATGAAGCATTTATTTTTTTTCCAAAACATTTACCTTTGCATTGAGTAATAGACTTCCATAGTGCATGCAGTACACCAGAAGTAGAAAAACTAAGTCTGATAGCAGTAATTTGTCACATGCAGTGGAGGTGTGGGAAAATGCTCTCTTTGATCCATTGAGGTGTGATAGCACTGCTGTTGAATAACATGGACAAAGTTATAGAAGTATTGTTTTACAATACTGTTATACAACAAAAAACTATGTTCAACAAGAAATTAATCAAACTTTTCAAGCTCTGCTTATCCGTCATGAAGAAAATCTCAAAACCCTTATTGTAACCCAGTAGAATGCAGCCTTTTTAAAAAATAAATTAGAAAAGAAGAAAAATGGGTCTCCCAAATCCTATAAGAGGTCTGTACCCTGACAGAAGGACGGGAAGCAACCTGGAAGGGCTGCAGCCTCAGACAAAGGTTATAACAGATGGCTTCTTCCACTAAAAGATTACCTCCAGCAATGATGGTGAAGACCATTTACAGACCCTTGAACAAACTGCTGAGAGGGAATGTTGGCTAAATGCTTACTGAACTACAGTGACAGCACCATTCTTGGGTGGACAGGCTCAAATATATGTTGACCTGGAACCAAACAAGTTAATGACTTTCAGAAACTGAACACAGAATCCCACATTCAGAAGAAATGCATGCTCATTCAGGAGTCACTCCTGCAGTCTATGAAGAAAGATTCCATGCATGGGCTTATACCTCTGATAAGCCTGTATTTTTCCAGATATCTATTTTGACCCATCTGGCATGGAAGTAACTAAAAACAGAGGAGAAACTGGATTTACAGATTCTAGTGAAAGATCACTTGTGAAGTTCATATTTCCCTATGCATCACTGAGCAAGTCAAAGTAATCGAGCTTCAGCTGAGCAATTAGTGGATGTGATTGAACAGTATGTGATAGCAGGTGAACTATCACAGGAGACTGTTCCAGCCAACAGAACTCCCGAAGGAATACTAGAACAGATAAGACTGCTACAAGGGGTAAAACAGAAAAAAGAAAGACATTTGCCTTTTCATGAACTCAGAGGTAATACCTGGCTACACATAAGTGCGTATGAGAATAAAAATAATTTGGACAAGCTTTAGTAGAGAGTGTTTTGAGGTTGAGCAGAGCAAAAACTGTCCACTAAATGATGTACTTATGTAACGTTATGCATGCAGGTATAGGGAGGCACAGTCAGTGTTTGCAGATGGAGATGAATCAGCTACTATGAGTAGCATTCAAGTACGTACCAACCTAAAATATGACCTTGAGGTGAATGAGAAACAAGTACACGCACTGGCTACTACTGGATGACTGGTACCCATAATGAGCAAGTCTTTAGTAAATTACAGTCAGTGCAAAGAAAAATAGGGCTCATCTGTGTGTGTCGGGCTGGAAGGTACCCTCTCAAAAGTGAAGCAGTGTACATGAAAACATTACACTGAGATAAAACAAAACATATGCACAAGAAGGTACCCTCTCAAAAGTGAAGCAGTGTACATGAAAACATTACACTGAGATAAAACAAAACATATGCACAAGAAGGTACCCTCTCAAAAGTGAAGCAGTGTACATGAAAACATTACACTGAGATAAAACAAAACATATACACAAGAAGGTACCCTCTCAAAAGTGAAGCAGTGTGCATGAAAACATTACACTGAGATAAAACAAAACATATACACAAGAAGGTACCCTCTCAAAAGTGAAGCAGTGTACATGAAAACATTACACTGAGATAAAACAAAACATATACACAAGAAGGTACCCTCTCAAAAGTGAAGCAGTGTACATGAAAACATTACACTGAGATAAAACTAAACATATACACAAGAAGCTACCCTCTCAAAAGTGAAGCCGTGTACATGAAAACATTACACTGAGATAAAACAAAACATATGCACAAGAAGGTACCCTCTCAAAAGTGAAGCCATGTACATGAAAACATTACACTGAGATAAAACAAAACATATACACAAGAAGGTACCCTCTCAAAAGTGAAGCAGTGTACATGAAAACATTACACTGAGATAAAACAAAGCATATACACAAGAAGGGACCCTCTCAAAAGTGAAGCAGTGTACATGAAAACATTACACTGAGATAAAACAAAACATATACACAAGAAGGGACCCTCTCAAAAGTGAAGCCATGTACATGAAAACATTACACTGAGATAAAACAAAACATATGCACAAGAAGGGACCCTCTCAAAAGTGAAGCAGTGTACATGAAAACATTACACTGAGATAAAACAAAACATATACACAAGACGGTACCCTCTCAAACGTGAAGCAGTGTACATGGAAACATTACACTGAGATAAAACAAAACATATGCACAAGATCAGTCTGGGGAGAGGTTTCACTACTTCTTTGATTTACAGGCATACACTAATACTGTCTTACAATGATCCACAAGGGGGGAGTAAAGAAAAATGTCCTCACCTCTCCAAAAAAAGAGATGAAGGACAATCAGAATGACAGAAACACAAAAATACCCTACCTTTACTAGTAGGGAGTAGTTCAAACTAAAATTAATCTACATCCATAGAGACTTTTAAACAAGAATTGCAGAAGGGTCCCATTTATGCGATGGCAGAAATTCGAATCAAGACATAAATGGGATCGCTGTGTTACAAGTGCATCCCTTCACCTTCTCCCGTTTTCAAGCAAACATTGAACTCATTTACTAGGCTGACAAAATAGGGGAAGAAGTAGCTAAACAACTGCTGGTTCCACAAGCCTTCTGAAACACAACGAATCTAGCTCATAGTCAAGGTCACTTAAAAATAAAAAGGTGAGAGGGACTAAGTCTTACAAACATGTTATTGAGCTTTATTATTTCTACCATAACAAGGCTTTGTGCTGCTTGCCTTGAGTGTCAAAAAACTGTCCTGTGTAAAGCCTTCCTCAGTACTTTAGTACCCCAACCAATTACTAGTGTTCCATTTGACAAGACTCATCACCTGCATCCAGCTCTACCATTCTGTAATAAACAGCATAGATTTGGCCCTACAGAAATACTCTGTGATCACCAACCAACCACATCCTCTGCAGCATGGATAAAGTACACATAAAAAGTGCAGTTTTCATTGACTTAACACCTGCTTTTGGCGTGGTTAACCATTGCATCCTATTGACTCATGTTACATGAATCCTGTAGATTTCTTATACTCCTTTATCTTTATTTCCTTATTTCATCTCATCTTGTCACCCCCTTATTAACTGCCTCTCTTTCATCCTACTTCCCCTCGTCTCTTTACATCTCTCTCACACTTTTTCTTCTTTCTACTCCTCTTCCCTCTGCATGACTCTCTCATCTTTTCTCTGTCTTCTCCCTATGCCATCCTTTCCTGCAACTATTCTTACTTGCCTCTTCGAATGTCTTCATACCTCTCGATATAATGATATGCTGCTATTCATGTAGCAGAAGCCATCTCAGTTGCTGTGGCTATATCCATACCTCTCAACTCTCCAGATTTTTGCTATGTATTTTGGTCTGTTCCTCATCATATGGTTTTCTGGATTTTTGTGGGAAATTAGTGAAGAGTGAAATCATTAAACGATAGGCATTTGAATTTCAGACTTCACACACTTCAGAAAATGTATGATAGCACACAACATTTTATTCTAGCAACTTTCTAAGTTTATAAGAACAATTTTAAAAATTTGTCCCTATTTTGGGGGCTTTGTCCCTCCATTATTTTTGCCTTTCTCCAGAGTTTTTGTGCGAAGAGGTTGAGAGCTGTGGCTATATCTCATCCATAAAGCTCTGCTAAGTATAATTCCATTTTCCATCCATGTTTAACAGCTGTAAACTGCTTCTTGAACTAAATATTGCAGCATATTCTTGCATATATGGATCCCTATCAAATTATCAACATTTCAAAACTTCAAAAGTCATATGGTCAGGACCATGTTTGTTTATTTGTGTCTTTCAGCTTTTCCCAGTTAGGGGTCGCCACAGCAGAACTCCGGTCCGCTAATGATTGGTAGTTGATTTTTATGTGCCGAGTTACCAGCCCTGATGCACAACCTTCAACGAAGGTATGCCCATTCATGCATGTCTCCACGCAGAAGACGTTCTAGCTGAGAATCGAACCGGACAGAGTCTTACTGTGAGTCGACAACGCTACCGCAGCACCACCACCGTGGATTATGGTCAGGACCATATGATTGATATTTAGAGACTTCAAACATTTTGAATGGAGATCACAGTACAGTACGGAATGGGAAATTTACCCTTTTCGCAATGTAGTGCGATCTCTGAGTTAGGATATTTAATTAGCAGGAGATATGCGGGGGTGCAGCCACCCATGTGGAGCATGCAGGGGAGCTTGCCCTCCTGCAAAACTGTTAAAAATAGAATTATTTTGTTTTTTTTATTTATTTATTTTTTAATGTTCAAAGTTCTGAAACTTTGATCATATGGTCTCGGCCATATGAATTTCAAAGTTTCAGAACTTTGATAATGTGACATAGATCCGTTTTTATATATATATGGTTCTAAGATTTTCTCATCTAGACAACTAGCCAAGTTAAAAAAGGACTCTTCCTTCTCTCCATCTGCCCACACAAACTCTAGTGTCCCGCAAGGCTCATACTGTTCTCTCAATTTTCGTAAACAAACTCCAACTTGATCGGCATATACCTCAGCTACTGCTATATTCCAAATGATATTGTGATTTACAGATCTAGTCTGAATCACCTTGAAATACAAAAGCAACCACCATTAGAATTTGTACATCTAAAGAACTGAAATACAACTAAGCAACTATTACTGAATCACAAAACATTCAAACTTACGATCTTCAGCACTAATGAAAGACTAGCAGCATGCCCAAAAAGACTACACATCAGTGATCAGTTCAATAACCCCAGAGAAACTGTAACATCCCTTAGATATCTAGGCTTTTGGCTTGACCAATGATGCTAATTCTGTACCACCAAATGAATTCTTCTGAACTACTCTTTCTGCTAGCTACTCCTGTCAGTCAAGTCATACTAAGAAGATCTCTTAGTTTCCTGCACTCATATGAGCACCTGTGAAGAAGAATGAACATGCATGAGCAGGACAATGACACTAGCAGGGGCATCTTGAAACATGTTACTCCTGTACCTATTAGAGGCATTAAACAGCATATCTGATCTCAAAGTTGGACAAGAAACACCCAATGCACACATTTTATGCCATCTTTCACATCTTTACACCAACCTGCTATGCCAACATTATGAACACACTGCCACATCATGCCACTGTGATGCCCTGTGTTCCATGGCATGTGCCAAAAAAGTCAAAAGGCATGACTGTGAGAGACCTGCCATAGCTGTCTGGAAAGATATCTGGTGAATGCCTGTGGCTTTCAAGGGCACCGGTGAAGAAGGAAAGAAACAAAATCTTCCTCTATCTGCTGCATAAGCACCAATGACAGCATCTTACTGGAGACTCATATGAGAGTCCCCAGTATAAAGTGGATGCCTGGCACATTCTTGTCAGAGCAGTATTTGGTGCCAGTGCCATACACAGCTCTAGTGAGCACTGTTGGCACCTACAGAGGCACCGTTCCGACCTCTTAGCCAGTGGGAAGAAGAGGTCACCTGAGATTTACTGAGTTACTACTCTACTCAGAAACTCATTGTCTGCATAACAAATGTATTAATTGTAGATGTAACTTAATGATATGTATTTTTATACCATGAAAGGTCATATAGGAAAATACTTTTCTGTACTGGAAAAGTATGAAAACCTTTCTGTCTGTAAGAGTGTATATTATTTCATTTCATTCTGTAATTACAATTCTCTTAAGAGTGTACACTATTGCTTTAGCTATCTGCCAGCAACATGCATGCATTACTCTGGGCAGATAAGAATGTCTGTGTTAATATGCACAAGGTTATCCAGGTTATCTGTATCTGACTTTTGCAGTTTGATTCCATTATACCTGCTTATGACAACATATAAGCAGTTTAATAATCCTCCTCCCAAGCTTTACAGCCACATCTACACAGGTAAGGAGTGCTACCTGTGTCCCCAATTCAGATAGCATATCCTAGAGTACCAGCCTTATATCAAACATTCTTGCAGTTAATCAGATTGTGTCATTATATAGCTGTACTGACTTAGTTATAGGCAGCAGTTTCTTAAATCTATTTCTTATATTTCTTATCTGTATGTCATGCAAAGGTTTTTTCTCTCCCTTCTTTTGTCACGATCCTTTCTTTTGTAATTATTTTATGTTTGTTTTATTTCTTCCCATTTCTTGTTTCATTTGGTAATGCAGTTGGTACAGTCTCCACCCCCTCACACAGACCCAGGCATGCTCTGCATGTCCCCAGCTATATTTCAGGCTGTCTTCCTGGTGGATTCAGAAGGGGACAGTCAGGAGGCTTCTTCTCCTGCCAGAGCTGGTATGGGATATGACTGACCAGCAGCTGGTTGCCTAGAAATGTTTGTCTTGCAGCTGCAGAACTGCAATACTGGCTGTTCCTGCCATCACCACTGCAGGCAGGGGCCAGTGGTATTGGTGGTCAGGGTGCTGTCTGACCTCCTCCTGGTAATGTATAGGCAGTGAGAAATAGAAGGTTGTACCCATACTAATCCCTAGCCCGGTGATCCCTTCTGTTCAATGTCATTGCCTTCCTCTGTTTGTTGCCAGTAGTCTACATCATCAGTATGCTTCCTTTGTTTGCATGCTTGTCAATCCACTGTCAGTCTTTGTCCGTGTTATATATTTGTGTGTTTGCCCCTGCTTCTAACCCCCAGTCTCTTCCATACCTTTATCTTTCCCAGCTTCACTTCTACAAAAGTAAAAAAAAGTGAGCACCTGTCCCACTAAACAATGTTGTATTTTCATTCCTTCTCTCCAGTTACATCCTTACCTTTCCTGTTTCCTTGTGCATTCTCCACTGCTTCCTCCTCCTTTTCCTATTCTCCAATATACTCATTACCAACCTTCAACTGGCCAAAAAAACAGTTCTGATCATTGCAGTAGTCTTATTAAAGCAGCAAGCTTGTTTTCCTCCATCTTGTTACATAGTAGTACATGTGCACACGTTGAGACACATGCATTCACTCTGCTGTTTTCCTCATCACACTTTCTGTGACTGCAAGTTCTCCTAATTCTTCACTGCAGGTCCTGTTCATAGTGCAAGTGGGTTTAAGAATTAGCAGCCAATTTACCTGTGACTTATCACTTTGGTAACTGATAATGAACCTTGGGCTGCATTGTGCTATGAGCTGTACCTGAGGTAGGCAGTCTGCACTCCTACTAGGCATGTTTTCAAATCCTAGGGTCAGTGTTATGTGTCAGAATGAATCATTCCCTCATCTTTATTTAAGAAACAGATCTGCACTTAAACATCCATCATTGATAGCTTTTTTACACAGAGATCAAGTCTCCATGTAATTCCCTTTAGTACAAGGTATGCAAATTAAGCACCTGCACTCTGCCTGTATAGGTTAAATACCTAACTTATCCTTTTAGTGAATGATCACTGTATTCTTTCGATTATTTTCTGATACAGTCTCTTAATTTGGGCTCCTCAATCAAGTTTATACTATAATATAGTTCAGACTAAGGAGCAGTAGATTGATACATACAAAGACCACTGGTGATGTTATTGTAACTTGCTTGCATTTCATACCTGTAGCTTTTGCTAACCTTCTAACATTTTTTTCTGTACATCTGTGAAAACTGAAATTACTATAGGGCCTGTAATCCTCAAGTCTTTAAAACTGTAAATACTTTTCTTTCTCATATTCTCTAAGTGATAAATGAATCAAACGTCTTACCATATGCCACTAAATACATTATAGCTGTCATCTGCCTTCATCCTGTGCAGCAGTAGCTGCCAAAGCCTCTTGAGGGCAGTACAGGGGTTCAGTGGAAAGCCCACTGCCTTGCTGCTCCATGGTTCAAGGTTCATGCCTCACTAGTCACTGTGTGTGCAGGGTTTGCGAGTACTTTTCATTGAGTGTGTTCCTATAACACTAACAGACTGGGTTCTGTTAGTGAGTCAGTTTGATATCCTGCAGTTAATATAGCGGTTTACATATAACTGGATTTGCCTATCAATGTTGCTCAAGTATGGAATGGTACTGAAGACTGTGGCAAAGTCCAGGTATGCCATGACAACCAATTTACCAGAGTCTAATGCTGAGTGACTTGTTCAAAAAGTCCACTCGGTTGAGGATGTAAGATCTGCCTTAAATTGGTTCAGGTCCATGTTTTAAAAACTGCCTAGGTCCTTGTTTATCAGGTCAATAATTTTGCACTCCTTTGCCTTACAGATAAGGCTAATGAGGTGGATAAAGGTGTTGCCCGGGTCAGTAGTTGTGGGTCACACTTTGTGGAGCGTAATGACTACAGCAGTTCTCCACACTTGTGGCATGAATCTAGTGGAGAGGCTAAGACTGAATCAATGTAAGATGGAGTCAGCCAGTCAGTGTTTGGCAGTGACAAGAAGACAACCCAGCACATTGCCAGGGCCCATGGAACTAGTGTGTTTAACTTTAGAAGACTTGTGTGGAGGTAATTGTGAGGTGGCATAAGCAATCTAGTATGTTATGAGCAATTTGAGGGAGATAATTGTGATAATGTTTGACTTGAATTTGTGTAAAATATGTTGTTAGTGTCCTCAAGGGATGAGTATAGGTTCATAGGTTCATAGGTAGGTACTAGGCTATCGGCCCAAGGGCCTACGCAAGCCTAGCCAACAAGGTTCCCTGGCTTATGCCACCCAAGTAAGTTATTTTCCTGTGCCACTGACGAGCAGACACACAGAAGTGATCCCCGGGGTGTATTTCCTATTTCCCATCCACTCATCAAGATTTTTCTTGAAGAGTGCTAATGAAGAACTTTGTTTGACAAATGTGATGTTATGTTGTATTAACTCAGAGCAATGATGGTTATTATTTCTTACGTTCTTGGCATAGATGAAGAGAGCTTTACTGTTATTTTTAGCATGACTGGTGATTTGGAATTTGTAGTTGTTATTGCAGGATTTGATTTTGTTTCTAATTTATTTGGTGATCATTCTGAGCTCTTCAATAGCTGGTAGGGTGTTAAGTTTGTTTTTATGGCCTAGGAGTTTCTTTATCCTATTGTATAGCTTGTTGATATTGGGGTTTCACTAAATAGGTTTGTTGTTATGTCTGGCATTATATCATGTACATTTATTAGGAGGGTTATGTTAGTGAAAATGTTTCTAGACGTTATGTGGAGGGGTATGTTAGTTTGGGCATTACTGTCTGCCTCTGTCTATCAAAGATATGTGGGCCAGACCCAGTGTGAGTTTCCAATTTCCCATCCTTTGGTTAAGGTTATGCTTAAATAGTAGATAAAGACCAAGGAATCCACCACGATGTAAGAAAATAGAATTTTTATTCCACAATGCAAGACCAGAAAACGAGCGCTTTCACATACGTCGAGTATGCTTCATCAGGTTACATTTAAATGAGCAAAATCACTGTACTTATATACTGAACTAAGCAGTGTAATTAAGCAATCAAACGATTATAGTAATTACTTAATTAATCAAGTGATCAAATAATGAAGCATTTGTTAAGCTTTTTAAACAGACATTGCACCATTTTACTTCTGTTTCTTGATCTAATGACATAGGTTGGAGCAGCTACATCAATAAATAAATAAAATAAAAACATATCTCTATACGTATTAAATAAGCACATTCCCATGTGTGTAAATATATAATATATAGATATTCACATGAAAATGTTATTGTATATAAAAATTATTAACAATATCCTTATGTTTTTTAAAAACAATCTAAAAGATCTTCGTGCAATTGTTGTCTCCAGATATAGCTTAGCTACATTTCAAATGTATAATGAAAATGATCTAGCTGAAATATGAACATGTATGTAGATATGTATATAAATGTGAAATGTTAAATATATAAAACACATACAGTATGTAATATGACTGATATATAATTGATATATAACAACCAGTTATATAAATGCTATATGAATAGAAATAATGCATTTATCCAGCTTGTCATATGTACTTGTAAATAACTACATAATAACAAATATCTAAAAACTATATTTCATCAGTTCAACTCAATTTACTGACCTGTCTCCCTATATGTATATATTAATTCAATAATTGAATATCAAAATTAAATATCAAATATATAACCTATTTTTCTATTCAGTATGTACAAAACCTATTATATATAAATATAAACATATAAAAAATACAAAAATTTATAATCAGTAAGATATATGAGACAAATAGTCTGGCAATATATCAATGAAGAGACAATAATTACTGTGTATGTGATGTATAAACAACATCTCTCATTATATTCTTTATACAGTCTTATCTACGTGCTTCCAATATTGGTTTTATACTGATGTTAATATTTAATCCAGGCTCTATGTGTGCTCTATGTTATGCTTAAATAGGTCAGGGATGGACTCTGCTTCACATGAATACAGAGCCCATTCCAGAGCATAAGGATTACATCTAACTAAACTGAACAGGAGTTATTCATTTTTCTCTTCTGAGAATATTACTAATTTCTTTCCTCAGACATACTCTTCCTTAGTGACTTACTGTTATTACTCCTGAAAGGAATTGTCTGTCTCTATGACTTTCTAAGGTTCTTGGAGATTACATTTTTTTAGGTTCATAGGTAAATACTAGGCTATCGGCCCTAGGACCTATATAAACCTAACCAAAATAGGTTCCCTGGTTTTTGCCACTCAAAAAAAGTATTTTCCTGTGCCCCTGTCGAGCAGAGCCACAGAAGTGATCCCCCGGGTGAATTTCCTGTTTCCCATCCAATTGTCAAGATTTCTCTTAAAGAGGGCTAATGAGGAGCTTTGCTTGACATGAATGGGTAGTATGTTCCAGAACATGGGAAGTCTCTGGGAGAGGAATACATCCCTCCAGCATGTTCTGTTTATTGTGGTGACAAGGTTTAGGTCCCTGGAGCATGTGGCCTGGAGAGATTGGGATTTCTTTAATTGTAGCATGTCCATCAGATGTGGGTTAGACATGGTTTTGTATGTTAGGCATAGGTCACCTCTGAGTAGGTGATGTGCAATGGAGTAGAGCTGGAGTTTTTTGAGATGGTCTGCATATGGCATCTGTTTGAGACTGGTAATCCTCTTAGTGAGGTATTTCTGTGGCCTTTCTAGTTTTAGATGTCTTGCGAGGTACTTGCCAAACAGGGCATTGTACTCTATAATGGGTCTGATGAGGGATGAGCAGAGAGGAATGCTGACCTCTCTTTTTCTGGAGGATAACCCCTTTGTGATGATGTCTGCCATGTAGATGGATTTCCTGACTACTCTGGTGATGTGATTATCAAAGGAGAGACTACTGTCCACCTGTGTCCCAAGGTCTCTTATCACACTTTCAGTGCTTAGTAGGCTACTGCCTATGTGGTAGTTCATGGGTACAATGTTTTTCCCAAAGGGGATGACAATGCACTTCTTGGCATTGAGCTTTAGGCCATGACTTTGACACCAAGCATCAGTCTCAGTGAGACCTCTTTGTAGAATGTCCACATCTTTAGGCAAATGTATTATCGTGCCTAGTTTGCAGTCATCTGCGAACTTTGTTAGCCAGAGACCAGCTGTATTAGCCTGGCTTCTGAGAAGTAGATACCAAACAGGAGAGGACCCAGGACTGAACCCTGTGGTACTCCACTTGTCACTGGTCTGAAGTCAGATTTGGAGTCAGCTACTTTCACTGTGTGGGTTCTGTCAGTGAGCCAGTTGGCCACCCATCTTGTGGCATAGGGATTTATGCCCAATCCAGTGAGTTTATCTATAATGCCAGAGTGAGGGATGGTGTCAAAAGCTTTGACGAGGTCAAGATAGGCTGTGTGCACCACCTTACACTCATCTACGGCTCTGGTGACTGCTTCAAAGAAGTCAGTCAGGTTTAGGAGGCATAATCTACCTTTTACAAACCCAAACTGAGTGGGGTCCAGAGTTTGGAGTTACCTATGTCTTTGTTTATAACCTTCAGGATGATGCATTCCATGGCCTTGCAGACCAGGCTCATCAGGCTAATGGGGCGGTAGTTCCCGGGGTCAGTGGTGGCACCCACTTTGTGGAGTGGGATAACCATCGCTGTGCGCCATGCTATAGGCACAAATCGTGAAGTGAGGCTATTTTTTTTTTTTGTATTCGAATCCCATGGAATAATCTCTTCAATACAATGCACTACAGGTTTTCCTAAATGTGCAGATTTAAATTTCTCATAAAGCCTTTGAGGTTTTACCCAGAGCTTTAGAATTAACTTACATTATTGTCAGTGCCTCTATGTACTCATTACATCCGAGTGACACCTCCAGGTGCATCTGCAGTTAACTCCTGCTGACGCCTCTAGGCATCAAATATTGCTTGTTCATATTTGCATCGATAGATCCAAAATCATGCTATGTACAAGGTTTTAAATGATTTCATCTTAAAGCTTACACTATGGCAAACTCAACTGCGTTCATATTTGACCTCTTTCTAGTGCAGGTAAAAAGATATTAACTTTTGTCTTTATTATATTAATTTATATAAATATAAATATAATTTTCAGATGTTTCTAAATATCTCAACAGACAGAACTCCTTAAAATCATATGAAAGCTCTCAGTTAGATGAATAAAATGCTGCTGACAGTATGTGTGTAACTGAGTGGTTGCTGAGATATTGTAAGTTGTTTACAAAATATTACAAATGTAATAGTTTATTGTGTTTACTGTGACTTATAAAATTCATTTTAAGACCTAGAACCTAAAGAATACTACCACTATAAAAAGAGTTTATGATGAAGGGTTTGCCATTTATACATCTTTCATAACCCTTATGCTTCCAGAGATATGACCATTTGTTTGAAATGTGAGGACAAAATTTGATTCTGTCAAAGGGTTTAGGCTCCACCCATTGGAAGTTACAGTGCAAACTTCCTGAACTGCAGTGGAGTGAATGATTTAAAAGAAAATAGAATTAAAAAAAAAAAAAAAAAAGGTCTTCCACGCTAGGTCTTTTTAAAAAAATAAATCAACACAGAGCCCCTTCTGTTTAATGCGAAACATCGCAGTTCCACATTAAACAGAAGTAGCTCTGTTTTGCGATTCACGGAGCCCCTTCTGTTTAATGCGAAACATCGCAGTTCCGCATTAAACAGAAGTAGCTCTGTTTTGCGATTTTTTTGATTGGCCCATATACCAGCATACGGGCCAATCAAAAATCGCTAAACATGAAGCTACTTCTGTTTAATGCGGAACATCACAGTTCCACATTAAACAGAAGTAGTTCTGTTTTGCGATTTTTTGATTGGCCCGTATGCCGGTATACGGGCCAATCAAAAAAAAAAAAAAACAAAGTGGAGGCTGCCCGGGATTTAAACCGGCAGTGCGGGACTTGGGATCAGGCTGTTGATCTCGGGACAGTCCCGCCCAAATAGGGACATCTGGCAACCCTGGCTCATAGGTGTGTACTAGGCAAATGGCCCTGGGGCCTTTACAAGCCTAGCCCATAGAAGTGCCCTGGCATTGTGCTGCCCATCGTTAGTTCCCAGTGCCTCTATCAAGTAGAGCCACTGGAGTGATCCCCGGGGTAAACTTTCTATTTCCCTTCCGCTCATCAAGATTTCTCTTGAAGAGGACTAGTGAGGTGCTCTGCTTGACATGTATGGGAAGTTTATTCCAGAGCATGGGCAGTCTCTGGGTTATGAACCTGTCCCTCCAGTATGTTCTGTTGATTGTGGTAATGAGGTTGAGGTCTCTGGAGCATGTGGTGTGGAGGGATTGGGATTTCTTTAGATGTAGTATTTCTAACAGATCTGGGTCAGACATGGCTTTGTAAGTCAAGCAGAGATCGCATCTTAGTAGACGATATGAGACAGAGAATAGCTGGAGTTTTTTTAGTCTGTCCATGTAGGTCATGTGTTTAAGGCCTAGGATCCTCCCTGTGAGGTACTTTTGTGGCCTCTCTAACTGTTGCAGGTGTCTAGAGAGGTACATGCCAAATGGGGCATTATACTCTATGATTGGTCTAATGAGGGAAGAGTCGAGAGAAATGATGACCTCTTACTTCCTGGATGCAAAACCCTTGGTAATGAGATGTGCCACATAGAAGAACTTTCTGACCACAGTGGCAATGTGGTGGTCGAAGGAAAGATTGCTGTAAGCCTGTGTCCCCAGATCTCTTATAATGCTGTCAGGGTTCAGTGGGCTGCCATAGATGTGGTAATTAGTGACTGTAGCAGTGCACCATTCAGTAGGGACAAAGCCTGAGGTGAGGCTGTGATTGAACAGAGCACATAGATGTAGTGCCAGTTCACTTTGTAATTCATTTAGAACACAGCCAGGGATATTGTTGGGTCCCATGGAAGCTGTATTCCTGGCCTTAGACAATGCAGCTTTAACCTGTGCTGCAGTAATGCAGGGTACCTGGCATTCTTCTGGTATTGAGACTGGTTCTTTAGGAGGGGTGAGAGGGGTAAAGTTGGCACTGAATCTGTTGGCCAGTATGTTGACAATATCTGTTGGCTCAGTATAAGAGATACCATAGTGCAGTAACTGAGAGCAAATCTTGGTATTGCCATAGAGATTCTTGATATAACTAAAGGCTTTGTTGTTGTTTTTAGTGTCTGCTGCAATTTTGACTTCATAGCTGGCTTTGGAGGTTTTGATGAGGGATCTCCACTTTTTGTTGAGGCGGACTTCAACTTTTTCTGCAACAGTTTCTTCCTTCTGTTGTAGAGTTTATTAATGGCATGGGACTACCAGACTGGCTTCCTTTTTTTGGGGGAGAGCGTCTTGGTTCTGTTGGGTATGGCTAGTTCCATGCATTTATGTACGTGTTCATACAGTGCATTGGTATATGATTCAGCAGTCATGCATCTATTTTCCATTGGCATGGGTGCCGTGAAGTTAGCCACCTCTGTTTTTAGGAGTCCAAAGTCAGCTTTGGAGAAGCTTTTCATGGTGAATACCTTTGCAGGGGGTGTGGGTGAGATGTGGATTTTCATGGTGATTAGTTTGTGGTCGGATCTAGCCAGGGAGGAATTGACTACTGGTGTAGAGCAATGGTTGCCCATGTTAGTAATAACCAGGTCAAGGATGTTGATTCCTCTAGTGGCTGTAAGAATGAGCTGGTCCAGGCCATCGTAAGTGATGAATTCCAGGAAGTGCTGGACCAGTGCATTGGTGCTTGAGTAGTTTTCCCAGTTGATGGAGGGGTTGCTTAAGTCTCCTAGTATGAGAGTGTTGGGTTGGACCTTGATAGATTCCAGGGTGCTTAGGAATGTGGAGTGAGAGCCTACGGACATGGTTGGGGACCCATAGCAGGCTATGACCTGGATCACAGTCTTACCCAATGTTAGTTGTACCTGAAGTATCTCAGATGCATTATGTTGGGCTACCAGACTGGAGATTTGCATAGCCTTTATGAATATGGAGACATCACTGCATTTAGAGCTTCAGTCCATGTTTCGGGGCCGAAAGGTGTGGGATAATTTATAGCCTGATAGCACAGTGGTGCTTTCTGCCACTTTAAACCAGGTCTCCATTATATCATAACTGTTAATGTTCTTCATTTTGAAGACTGTTTAGAGTGACTGCATCTTGAGATTTATGGGTTTTTTTAACTGAAAAAGTGATTACAACTTGAATGAAATGTGTGAAGGAGCAAAACATGCTATCAAGAACATAATATCATTTAAAGACAGGTGTTTAATTACTATGAGCAAACAGAAACAGCTGTGATAATAGAATGAAAAAGTAGTAAGGAAATAAACAATTTAAACTTTTAAGCGCCAGTGAATACTCAAGCCGTAACATGCGGCAATTCAAATTTGCTTAAAGGAAAAGTAAAACATTACAACACTGAGAACCAAAATGCATGCTCTTTTTTTTTTTAACTTTGCATTTCCTTTGGTAATATTTTACACTTTAATTGTGCATATCAGATACTTTCTCTTGCAACTGATTATCATTGGCATAGGCTTCCAACATGAAAATTCTATACAGTGTGAGAAAAAGGTGGTTATTTTATGAATAGAGGTATATATTGGTAGCAATGTATGGCCTGTGTTCACTGGTGAGGAGGGATGGTTTCTTTAAATGCATGTGTACAATCTGAGCTGTTTTCATCTTCTCAGGCTTGAACTAATGTGTAGCTAGAATGTTCTGGAAACTGGCCTAGGATACAAATATTCTAAAATGAAAACCATCTCTCTCTGTGTCTCTTTCCCTGTTGAAATACACAAAAGACAAAAAAAAGAAAGAAAGAAAATCAGACTGTTGTGTTGTTAAAAAGTTGTTGTCTGTAAGTGCTTTAAAGTCAAATGACTCCTGATCACACTGTGCAAATCGGGGTTAGCATGCCTTGTTTAGACCCAAATGCCAAGAAACTGTTTTTTCCTAGAAACCAGTAAGTGAAACCCAACCAGGTTCCCTGCTGGTCTGCAGGCAATGCAGACCAACACTGAGCAGCGTGACCCCACCTTTCATCCCTGATCCTCTATAGAATAAATCCTCCTTGTTAATCCCAGAGCAATACCTGATCTAATTTGCCCTCTCACATATTAGTACTAAAGAATTACCTACTACTATGGACATTCAGTTTCCCAACATTTCTCTATCCAGCCTGAATGACAGGGGCATCCTAAGGCAGCATAGTAATTGCCTCATGTATACTGACAATCACTTGCTCCTAAAGCAAACAAATACTGCATGACAGATGTAACTATACCATGAAACTAGAATCAGTCCACTCACGTAACAATAAACAAGACATCAAATCGGTTGTCAGCACAAACACCTCTCCAACCACACAAATAAGGTCAAGACACATAAACCCACATATACGGAGACACTCACTAAGCTCCTACCAAAAGACATGAGACCTCCCAAGTGCAAACAACCTACACTTACTGGTACATGAGGATAATCCACCAGTACACATAACAACGCATATATCAGTGTCTCAACAATTAAGCTCTTAAGGCAAAACACCTCAAAACCTATGTCCTAATCATAGGTGACTCAATAGTGAGACACACAAACATCCCCCTCACCAGGCTGGACAAGGAGAAGATTACGGTCAGCTGCCTGTCAGGTGCCAGGATCCATCAAATCACGCACATACTCAAGTAACTCAGCAATAAGTGCCACTACAACTCTGCCATATTACATGTTGGAGTGAATGACTTCAGATGTACCTCTCTGGACTATATAAAGAAAGATTACAACTCTGTCATATTACATGTTAGAGTGAATGACTTCAGACATACCTCTCTGGACTATACAAAGAAAGACATGACTGAACTATGAGATTATGTGTCCCAGGCAGGCATGTCCCTAGCCCTGAGCAGCATTCTGCCTTCACCTAAGATGATGCCATAATACAGACAAAAAATTATTGATTTCATAATTGGCTAGATTCTGGTGTCAGTCCAGGGGGATACAGTATCTGACAGCCTGGTAAGACATGGTAGACATACCAAGCTGCTTTTCCAGAGATGGATTTCACCTGTCTCCTAAAGCCTTTTGGATACTGGCAAAGATGCTTGCCTCCCCCATAGTGTCTTTTCCACACAATGTCAAAACAATAAAGCTTCCAATGTAAAGAACTCAACTAGAGCCAAACACAAAGTCATGCTACATAATGCTAGGAGCTTAAGCAGTAAACTGCACTCCATGGAAGCACTCCACACCTTGGAAGATGCTGACATCTGTGCAGTCACTGGTACCTAGTTCAAGGTCGCAGAGAGCATCCTGGCTGTACAAGGCTACAATGCCTTTCACACATTCAGACCCAAAAATGAGTGTGAAAGAACCAAAGGTTTAGGTGTATCCATCTTCATTAAATCCAAATACACCTCAAGACTGGTTAAACAGTATGACTCTCTTGTGCTACTCCAGTTTCAAATAACTATAGGCAAAATACCCAACCACATCATCACTAGCTACAGGTCCCCACCATGAACCAGGAGAAGTACATTGCCTACCTGGATTTGCTAGGGTCGCTCAGTATACAGCCAAACACCTTGGTCATGGGAGCTTTCAAATATCCTTCCATCGACTGGGCAACATATATGCGCACAAACATGATCACTCTGAGGTTTCTGGATTTTGTTAATTCAAATGCCCTGGAACAGTTGGTCTGCACCCCCACAAGGGGGAATTTTGACACAACCCCTCACTCAGGGATCATTGAGAAACTATCACAGCTGAGGATTAACCCATACATCATTAGATGGGTAGCCAACTGGCTCACTGACAGAACACACACTCTGAGATCCAGGTGAAAGAAGATGGCCTGTGGATTACCATGTTTGCAGATGACTGCAAACTGGGCACAATCACTGAGTCCTCCAATGATGTAAACATATTACAAAAGGGTTTTCACAGACAAATGATTGGTGCCAAAGTCACAGACTAAAACTAAATGCAAAAAAATGCTTCATTATCCCCCCTGGCAAAAAAGTAGCCCCTGATAATTATAATATAGATAGCATCCCTCTAAGCTCAAACTCAGTGGTGTGAGACTTGACAACACAGATTTATAGCAATCTAAACTTCAGTCACCATGTGTCCATAGTGGTAAGGAAAGCCTTCTACACTGCACATCTCATAAATAAGGGCAGCGCATCTAAGATTAAGGAAGTAAACTCTGCTGTACTTGACCCTTATCAGACCACTAAATGAGTTCAATGCTCCCTTATGTATGTATCTCACCAGACACCTGCAGCAACTGGAGAGACTACAGAGGTTTCTAACCAAGAGAATCCATGGCCTTCAAAATGTAACTTACATGAAAAGATTGAAAGCCCTGTCACTGTACTCTGTATCATACAGGCTCTGAGAGGTAATCTGTGCCTGGTCTACAGCGCAGTCTCTGATTCTGCCCTAATGGAAATGCTGCATATTTGCAAATTAAATGAGACAAGAGTCACTCGCTCCAGGGATCTCAACCTAGCTTGTGAAATTAACAAAACATTGAAGAGACAGATATATCTCCCAGAGATTGTCTCTACTCTGGAATAAGCTCCCACTTTATGTGAAGCAGAGTTCTTCAATGACCCTATTTAAGTGCAATCTTGACAATTGAATGAGTGACCATTAATTCACCCCAGGGGTGGCATCCATGTCCCTCATGGACAGGGATAGTCGGTGCTGATCATAGAATCGCTCTACTGTTTTTTACATGCCTAAGCTTGTAAAGGCCCTAAGCCCATTAGCCTAGTAACCTCCTATGAACCTATAAATCAAAGAAAAGTGTTGTTGATTTAAAGAGGGATACTATTTCCATTTAAAATTCAGCCTGTACATCCTCTGCAAGCCTAGAAAATGTGTGGGTGATGGTTTAAAGACTGAAGGCCAGCTGTGGATGATTTTCTGGAAGCAAAAATCATGGCAAGGTACTCTGCTGAGAAAAAAAATGATAAACCTGCTGTGAAGGACTTAACCAAGTAATTAACTGTATTGTTTTGAGCCATAACAGTCATATGTAAATGAAGCATTTATTTTTTTCCAAAACATTTATGTTTGCATTGAGTAATAGTCTTCCATAGTGCCTGCAGTACACCAGAAGTAGAAAAACTAAGTCTGATAGCAGTAATTTGTCACATGCAGTGGAGGTGTGGGAAAATGCTCTCTTTGATCCATTGAGGTGTGATAGCACTGCTGCTGAATAACATGGGGAAAGTGATATAGAAGTATGGTTTTACAATACTGTTATACAACAAAAAACTATGTTCAACAAGAAATTAATTAAACTTTTCAAGCTCTGCTTATCCGTCATGAAGAATATCTCAAAACCCTTATGGTAACCCAGTAGAATGCAGCCTTTTTAAAAAATAAATTAGAAAAGAAGAAAAATGGGTCTCCCAAATCCTATAAGAGGTCTGTACCCTGACAGAAGGACGGGAAGCAACCTGGAAGGGCTGCAGCCTCAGACAAAGGTTATAACAGATGGCTTCTTCCACTAAAAGATTACCTCCAGCAATGATGGTGAAGACCATTTACAGACCCTTGAACAAACTGCTGAGAGGGAATGTTGGCTAAATGCTTACTGAACTACAGTGACAGCACCATTCTTGGGTGGACAGGCTCAAATATATGTTGACCTGGAACCAAACAAGTTAATGACTTTCAGAAACTGAACACAGAATCCCACATTCAGGAGAAACGCATGCTCATTCAGGAGTCACTCCTGCAGTCTATGAAGAAAGATTCCATGCATGGGCTTATACCTCTGATAAGCCTGTATTTTTCCAGATATCTACTTTGACCCATCTGGCATGGAAGTAACTAAAAACAGAGGAGAAACTGGATTTACAGATTCTAGTGAAAGATCACTTGTGAAGTTCATATTTCCCTATGCATCACTGAGCAAGTCAAAGTAATCGAGCTTCAGCTGAGCAATTAGTGGATGTGATTGAACAGTATGTGATAGCAGGTGAACTATCACAGGAGACTGTTCCAGCCAACAGAACTCCCGAAGGAATACTAGAACAGATAAGACTGCTACAAGGGGTAAAACAGAAAAAAGAAAGACATTTGCCTTTTCATGAACTCAGAGGTAATACTTGGCTACACATAAGTGCGTATGAGAATAAAAATAATTTGGACAAGCTAAAGTAGAGATAGTGTTTTGAGGTTGGGCAGAGCAAAAACTGTCCACTAAATGATAAACTTATGTAACGTTATGCATGCAGGTATAGGGAGGCACAGTCAGTGTTTGCAGATGGAGATGAATCAGCTACTATGAGTAGCATTCAAGTACGTACCAACCTAAAATATGACCTTGAGGTGAATGAGAAACAAGTACACGCACTGGCTACTACTGGATGACTTGTACCCATAATGAGCAAGTCTTTAGTAAATTACAGTCAGTGCAAGGAAAAATAGGGCTCATCTGTGTGTGTGGGACTGGAAGGTACCCTCTCAAAAGTGAAGCAGTGTACATGAAAACATTACACTGAGATAAAACAAAACATATACACAAGAAGGTACCCTCTCAAAAGTGAAGCAGTGTACATGAAAACATTACACTGAGATAAAACAAAACATATACACAAGAAGGTACCCTCTCAAAATTGAAGCCGTGTACATGAAAACATTACACTGAGATAAAACAAAACATATACACAAGAAGGTACCCTCTCAAAAGTGAAGCAGTGTACATGAAAACATTACACTGAGATAAAACAAAACATATACACAAGAAGGTACCCTCTCAAAGTGAAGCAGTGTACATGAAAACATTACACTGAGATAAAACAAAACATATACACAAGAAGGTACCCTCTCAAAATTGAAGCCGTGTACATGAAAACATTACACTGAGATAAAACAAAACATATACACAAGAAGGTACCCTCTCAAAAGTGAAGCAGTGTACATGAAAACATTACACTGAGATAAAACAAAACATATGCACAAGAAGGTACCCTCTCAAAAGTGAAGCAGTGTACATGAAAACATTACACTGAGATAAAACAAAACATATACACAAGAAGGTACCCTCTCAAAAGTGAAGCAGTGTACATGAAAACATTACACTGAGATAAAACAAAACATATACACAAGAAGGTACCCTCTCAAAAGTGAAGCAGTGTACATGAAAACATTACACTGAGATAAAACAAAACATATGCACAAGAAGGTACCCTCTCAAAGTGAAGCAGTGTACATGAAAACATTACACTGAGATAAAACAAAACATATACACAAGAAGGTACCCTCTCAAAAGTGAAGCAGTGTACATGAAAACATTACACTGAGATAAAACAAAACATATACACAAGAAGGTACCCTCTCAAAAGTGAAGCAGTGTACATGAAAACATTACACTGAGATAAAACAAAACATATGCACAAGAAGGTACCCTCTCAAAAGTGAAGCAGTGTACATGAAAACATTACACTGAGATAAAACAAAACATATACACAAGAAGGTACCCTCTCAAAAGTGAAGCAGTGTACATGAAAACATTACACTGAGATAAAACAAAACATATGCACAAGAAGGTACCCTCTCAAAAGTGAAGCAGTGTACATGAAAACATTACACTGAGATAAAACAAAACATATAGACAAGAAGGTACCCTCTCAAAAGTGAAGCAGTGTACATGAAAACATTACACTGAGATAAAACAAAACATATAGACAAGAAGGTACCCTCTCAAAAGTGAAGCCGTGTACATGAAAACATTACACTGAGATAAAACAAAACATATACACAAGAAGGTACCCTCTCAAACGTGAAGCAGTGTACATGGAAACATTACACTGAGATAAAACAAAACATATGCACAAGATCAGTCTAGGGGGAGGTTTCACTACTTCTTTGATTTACAGGCATACACTAATACTGTCTTACAATGATCCACAAGGGGGGAGTAAAGAAAAAAGTCCTCACCTCTCCAAAAAAAGAGATGAAGGATAATCAGAATGACAGAAACACAGAAATACCCCACCTTTACTAGTAGGGAGTAGTTCAAACTAAAATTAATCTACATCCATAGAGACTTTTAAACAAGAATTGCAAAAGGGTCCCATTTATGCGATGGCAGAAATTCGAATCAAGACATAAATGGGATCGCTGTGTTACAAGTGCATCCCTTCACCTTCTCCTGTTTTCAAGCAAACATTGAACTCATTTACTAGGCTGACAAAATAGGGGAAGAAGTAGCTAAACAACTGCTGGTTCCACAAGCCTTCTGAAACACAACGAATCTAGCTCATAGTCAAGGTCACTTAAAAATAAAAAGGTGAGAGGGACTAAGTCTTACAAACATGTTATTGAGCTTTATTATTTCTACCATAACAAGGCTTTGTGCTGCTTGCCTTGAGTGTCAAAAAACTGTCCTGTGTAAAGCCTTCCTCAGTACTTTAGTACCCCAACCAATTACTAGTGTTCCATTTGACAAGACTCATCACCTGCATCCAGCTCTACCATTCTGTAATAAACAGCATAGATTTGGCCCTACAGAAATACTCTGTGATCACCAACCAACCACATCCTCTGCAGCATGGATAAAGTACACATAAAAAGTGCAGCTTTCATTGACTTATCACCTGCTTTTGGCGTGGTTAACCATTGCATCCTATTGACTCATGTTACATGAACCCTGCAGATTTCTTATACTCTTTTATTGTTATTTATTTATTTAATTAACATTTGTTTACCAGGGAATTCCGACTTGGAACAAAGTCAATTTTCAGCAGAGGCCTGGAGAGAAATGCTCCAGACACTTGCCTTTATAACATGGGAGGAAACCGGAACACCCAGAGGAAACCCACATGAACGCAGGGAGGACATGAAGAGTCTGCACAGAAGGCACCCCAGCCAAGAATCAAAGTTATTTCATTCTTATTTCATCTCATCTTGTCACCCCCTTATTAACTGCCTCTCTTTCATCCTACTTCCCTCGTCTCTTTACATCTCTCTCACACTTTTTCTCCTTTCTCCTCCTCTTCCCTCTGCATGACTCTCTCATCTTTTCTCTATCTTCTCCCTATGGCATCCTTTCCTGCAACTATTCTTACTTGCCTCTTTGAATGTCTTCATACCTCTCGATATAATGATATGCTGCTATTCATGTAGCAGAAGCCATCTCAGTTATTGTGACTATATCCATACCTCTCAACTCTCCAGATTTTTGCTACATATTTTGGTCTGTTCCTCAGCATATGATTTTCTGGATTTTTGTGGCAAATCGGTGAAGACTAAATTCACTAAACAATATTAGGCATTCAAGTTTCAGACTTCATATCCTTCAGAAAATATATGGCAGCACAAAATATTTTATTCTAGCAACTTTCTACGTTTATAAGAGCAATATTTAAAATTTGTTCCTAATTTTGGGGCTTTGTCCCCCCATTATTTTTGACTTTGTTCAGAGTTTTTGTGCTAAGAGGTTGAGAGCTATGGCTATATCTCATCCATAAAGCTCTGCTAAGCATAATTCCAGTTTCCATCTATGTTTAACCATTGTAAACTGCTTCTTGAACTAAATATTTCAGCATATTCTTGCATACATGGAGCCCTATCAAATTTTCAAAGCTTCAAACTTTCAAAGGTCATATAGTCGGGACCATATGATCGAAGTTTTAAAACTTCAAACATTTTGAATGGAGATCGCAGTACAGCACAGAATGGGAAATTTACCCTTTTCCGCAATGTAGTATGATCTCTTAGTTGGTATATTTAATTATTAGCAAGGGGTGCAAGGGGCCTGCCCTCTTGCAAAAAATTTTAAAAATAGAATTTTTTTGTTTTTTATTTTTTTTAAAGTTCGAAG
Organism: Protopterus annectens; assembly: GCF_019279795.1. Classification (NCBI taxonomy): domain Eukaryota; kingdom Metazoa; phylum Chordata; order Ceratodontiformes; family Protopteridae; genus Protopterus; species Protopterus annectens. The sequence goes on from NC_056750.1 coordinate 331,274,397, forward strand.
TTCTGAAACTTTGATCATATGGTCTCGGCCATATGAATTTCGAAGTTTTGGAACTTCGATAATCTGACATATATCCATAATATAGATATGTTTTGTAGTATATCTTTTTATCTGTAAATATGTTTTGTTCATTTCTTATGTGATCATATTCACTCAGGATGTGCCTGCAAATGGTCCACTGAGATCAGTGGACTACCCAGTAAATAAATATAAATAAACAAATAATAAATAAGCATACCTATTTGGTACTGAAATCAGTCCACAGGCTGTACACTGGTCCAAGATTTTCTCATCTATACAACCATCCAAGTTAAAAAATGACTCTTCCTTCTCTCCACATGCCCACACAAATTCTGGTGCCCCCAAGTCTCATACTGGTCTCTCCATTTTCATAAACAAACTCCCACTTGATCTGCATATATCTCACCTACTGCTATATGCCAATGACATCGTGATTTACAGATCTAGTCTGAATCACCTAAAAATACAAAAGCAACCACAATTAGAATTTCTACATCTAAAGAATTGAATCACAACCAAGCAACTATTACTGAATCACAAAGCATTCAAGTTATGATCTTCAGCACTAATGAAAGACTATCAACATGCCCAAAAAGACTACACATCAGTGATCAGTTCAATAACCCACCAGAAACTGTAACATCCTTTAGATATCTAGGGATTTGGCTTAACCAATTCTTGATTTTTCAGGAACACATTGAAATACCAAGGACCAAGATCAACTACTTGTTACTCTGTGCACAAAAGTTATCCCAATTTCAGTCTCCCCATACCAAAACTGCCATTGATAAAGAAGTCGTACTCGCCCAACTGGAATGTGGTTTATTGCTTTTTATAATTGCCTCGCAAAAAATACAGCAATTCTTCAGTGAGTTTGCAAAAAATTTGCAACTTCATCAGAAACTCCACATCTGAAAGATCACTGTGTTAACCTATCAAAAGCCAAATGTCTACTTGTAGAAGGCAGCCCAAGCCTCCTCTTGGTTACCTACTCTTTCAAATTGCCTAACCAAGACACCCCATCACCACTTACTATGAAACTGATCATAATCACCCTACAGTTTGTTTGTTTGTGTCTTTCGGCTTTTCCCGGTTAGGGGTCGCCACAGCGGAACTCCGGTCTGCTAATGATTGGCAGTAGATTTTTACGTACTGGCTTGCCAGGCCTAATGCACAACCTTCAGCGAAGGAACGCCCATTCGCACGTCACCACACAGAACACGCTCTAACTGAGAATCGAACGGGCAATGTCTAAATGTGAGGCGACAACGCTACCGCAGCACCACCACCGCAGTATAATCACCCTACAGTACAACCTCAAAAATTAGGTTATTGCATGACCTACACTCCAAAACCCAACTCTAAACTTCACTGCAATGAACACAATTCTCAGTCCTAGTCCAAAAACTATTGCAATCTCTTCCTGACATATAACTGAAATGTGAGATTACTCTTAACATCTGCCACCATCTCAAACAATTTATGCAAGAGAAATTTAAATATAACTGTATTAAGAGACAGGTCATGTCACATAACTAATCAAATCTCTTACCGCATCTACTGATTATCCATAACACTGATTCATCTATAAACCTCACTAACATAAGATACAACAAACACTTTGTAAATATGTATATAATTCTCACCCCCTACTAATCGGAAATTTACTTTCCCCACTAGCACTGGACTCCCCCATACTTTCCTGATGTTGCTCTGCTTGTTCTTTTCTAAAGATGAACTATCTAACTTGCTTCACCTCTGATTAAATCACAGAATTTTGATAAAATACACTGCTTTCATATGAATTTGTGTCTAATATACAACATTTCATTGCTGTACCACTAGTTATCTTGAATTTGTATGATTTTTTTTTGTTTGGGTTGCAGTAATTGTCCTCTGTTGTAATGTTCATTGCAACACTAGCTGGGCCTGCAGTTGGTCATGCTTATTCAGTGCTCCATGCCAGTAAACAAATATAGATAAAATGAAATAAAAATTATAGCATTAGATTATGCCACCCATTATACAAATGGCATGCCATTACACATAGCTCTAACAAACTTATTGCAAGACAATTAGTGCTTATGATTAGAAGAATATTAAGCCCTAATGAAATTCTAACAGCTCAGAGGACTCCTTTCATAAATGAGGTATAAGAGATCTCTGCAACTTGTTATAAATTAAACAGCTTAGAACGTTGGTACCTCACCCCCAAATGGATGGTTTGATAGACCATTTTAATAAAATCTTTAAACCTTGTTGTGACACTTGGTTGATAAGGATGAGAAAAACTGTAACACCTTAGCACCGTGTTATAGAGGGATAAATCCCTAACTATAGTACAGGCATAACAATAAAAACAAAATAAAATGAGCAGAACAAGGAGAAAACAAACTCACCCACTAAACCTTGTCACAGCCAGATAAAAAAAAAAAAGAGATGTCAAGTTACTGTAATATCCCAGAATTTATTAAATGTTTGTTGATTTATTGTTTGATAAATTCCTGGATGATTTTAGTAATGTGATGTCTCTTTTTTTGGATCCATCTGCGACAAGGTTTAGTGGTTAGTACAGCACTGGCATCTCAGGTTTGAGTAGCACCTTGGGAGTTTGAGGTGTTGCCATGGAGGGATGAGTGCACCTATCCAAGCAGGGGTGTTTGTCTAGGCATTGCTTTCAAGGAGGTGTGGTCCATAGAGAGGAGTAGTCCTCAGAACCAAACAGGTAAATGCAGAGGAGGGGAGGGGAGGAACCAAGTGGTAGGTCATAAATTAAAAACTCCCCCAGTGGAAGCATTCAATAGCAAAAACCCCTAGGATGCTCTTAGGTTCCGTGCTAACCTGAGCCTTTGAATGGAGACAGCCTGCGGGTAGTGGGAGAGGCTAGTAGACCCAGTACTGGATGGGGCCACTGGGGTAAGAATGAAAGAATGATGCAGAAGGGGAACCAAAAAAAAAAAAAGAGAGAAAGAAAAACTGAAGCACCAGACTAGCCATCAAGGAGGTACCCCAGGTATTCCACTGATTTCATCCCACTTGAGTTACTCTACAGAATACACTCTAGAGATTTATCTGATTTAGCAAAAATAAACAAACGAATAAGAAGATAACAGCTATCAAAGTACAGGAAAGAAAAGCAGTAGTTATGCCTGAACTGTCGGCACATATAATATAGGGTCTGACAGCTCAGAAGCACAGGAGTAATAGGAATGTTAAAGACAGAGCATTCTGACCCGGTGACAGAGCATCAGTTCCCATCTCTGCTTTGGACAGTAAGTTTCTGGCTACTTGGCAAGGACCATATGAAATAACTGAGATGGTGGGGAAGTGAACTACAAGGTCTAGTAGCCAGATAAAAGGAAGCCTGAGCAAATTTATCATCTCACTGTATTAAGATCAGAGAGCTTTTGATGGCTTCCACTGTGTCAGGTTACCCCTAATTATACAGCCTGGTCCTGAGTTGGAGATAATTAAATCTATGCAAATCCATTCAAAACAGTTGCAAAATAATTTGTGTTAAAGACCAAATATGCTTCCTCTGTCACCCAGGAGAAGCTACTTCAGTTAATCAAAAGGGTCAGGCTGAAGCATCACAGGGTTGCTAAACTTCAGCTGTCAACAAAGGCATACATGAAATATTAAAAAACTTCCTATAGGAAGCGGCAAGACACACTTGTAGCTATGTAAAAACTCCCAAAGTTTATTGATATTAACGCAAATCAGGATAAATTCACAGCGTTTTTGTCCACAAAATACCAGACTTCATCAGATACATTGAATGCTTGACACCATACTCAATATATACCCATAAGCCCTATCAATTAAACAATCAATTAAATAATTAAATAATGTAATTAATGTTCTTTTTTAAGAGACCATGAAACTAAAAATATAAATTACTAAAAAATACATTTGAAATACTACTAAAAAGTTTTTTATATAATAATAAAAATTTCATGGTTGATGTTTATAAACCTCATGAGATTATGAACAAAAATATACAACAATTCTTGTGATGAAATAAAAGAAATTAAGAAAATACTTGAATTACTTCAAATGTACTAAATGCTAAATAGAAATCATGTCTAATTAACTCATAATTTAGCCAGTCTTAATTTTAATAGTGGTGTTAGGGAGATGTTGTCATTGAGGCCGGGGGGGTTTATTAGCTTGTAAAACAATTTGCCAAAATGTTTCCCTATATGCCACTAAAGATTCCCATAGTCCCCCCCCCCCAAGGTCCTTGGACACCACTTCTACAACAAAAAAGCCATACTTGGCACTGGGACAAATCAAAAGATGTCTATATAATGCGTTATGATTATTTTTATTGCTGATGATATTCATGTGCTCATAAATCCTACGCTTGAGCTGCCTCTCTGTCTTCCCCACATAAAAACTTTGACATACACTACACATAGCAAGGTAGACTAACCCAGAGCTATTGCAATTGGAATAGCATGGGGAAGCTATAACCTTGTTCCTAGCGGCAACCAAAACTTCTTACTTTCTGCATAATATGAGCACACTGCCTGCAAGCACCACACTTATATGTACCCTTTCTTTCGTGTGAAAGGGAATGTATATTGTTTGCTCTTTCCAATAAATTTTTAATATTGTGTCCCCTTCTAAACACTACCTTAACTGAATTTTGTTTAAGGTTAGGCAAGTCAGTCAATTCAAAAACATTTTTGCACTCATTCTCAACTATATTTTTGATGTTGTAAACATTACCACTGAAATTAATGATAAATGCCCTACAATAACCAACGTCGTTCCCATTGAGTGCTCCATGTGTGTTGGAAAAATCAATACCCTTACCCAAAATAGGGGTGTATTTGTCTTTCCTGCCTTCGAGAATTTCCTGTTGAATACTGGAAATTAGTGTATCCGGGTAACCGCGTTCCAAAAACATACCTCTCAGCAGGGAGCATTCAGACTGAAAATCAACCTCATCAGATGTCATCCGACTGGCACGAACATACTGTCCTTTCACAATCCCCTTCTTTTGAAAGAAGGGGTGAGCACTAGTAAAACTAATGTATGTATTTGAAAACGTTGGTTTTCTGTGAATAGTAGATTTAAAACCCTGTTGATGTTTACTAATATGAACATCTAAGTAGTCCACTTCATCAAAACTGACTTTATGGGTGAACTGAAGAAACATGGTAGTATGATTAATGTACTTGATAAAATCTTCTAATGTGTCTAAATTTCCAGTCCAAAAAATACAAGTATCATCCAAAAACCTGGTATATAGCTCCCAGTATTGAATATATGGACAATTATGGATAAATTTATTTTCCCAAGTAGATACTACCATATCAGCAAATATGGGGGCACAATTAGCCCCCATTGCCACCCCAGTTTCTTGCTTAAAGAATTTGCCATCGAAAAACAGAAAGTTGCTTTTCAAAATCAATTCCACAATTTCCATACACACGTAAATCTCATTTTCTGTTATGTTAGAACTAGATCTTAAGGCCTTTTTCATCCAAGCAAGGCCTATATCATGTGGAATAATGGAAAACAAGTTGACCACATCCACTGTAAGAAATATTAACTCAGGTAAATTATATTCCTGTCGCACTTTACTCAAGAATTCCCAGGAGACTTTCAGCAAGTATACCTCCCTACCCCACAACATTTTCATCTTCCATTCCAAAAATTTTGCTAAGGGTGAAATTTTTGCACCCTCCGCAGCAACAATAGGACGTAGGGGGGTCCCTAGTACACTTATGGATCTTGGGAATTCCAAAAATGGAAGGCACCCTTGGGCTGTTGTTATCCAAGTACTGTAGGACCTTGAAATCTATAACACCTTGGTCAAAAAGATCTTTTAATGCCAAGTCTATTTTATTATACGAAATATTGACCTCATTGATGGACACCTTGCTATACCTACTGTACACGCTGAATCACATTAGGTTCCGTTAACTATATCTCCTGTACCCCCTCCCCCCTGTTGATAATTCCCCTTGAAAAAATGGTTATAATTGTAATTTTTATTGCATAACCTGTCTGATCTACGGGGTAGAGGTTCTTGATTGTTATTGGAGGTATAATCCCTTTCATGATTGACCGGGTTATCATTTTCTCTCTCCTGCTGATGAAAATTGGGATAAGAATTATGCCCCACTTTACCTGTCTGTTGGACCTGTTTAGGTAAAGGATAATATATTCCTTCTTGATAATCATTAATATCTCTATATAATTTCCTGTATGTTATACGTAAAATATCATCAGATTTTTTTGTCAACCACATTCCTAATCTCAAAATATTTCTTTTTTTCAGAATCAACAGCAAACAATAAATTCTGAGTGATGCGGGAATTACACATAGAAATTTTTTCTTGTATAATAACAATTTTCCTATCATTGTTTTTAACAATGGCTTTAAGAATGTCCAGGCCACAATTATCAAAAATATTAACCAGTTCTTGATGGAACTCCAAGCCTACAATTACATTATTCGGACATTTAAACAGCCTTAAACCTTTCGGTACAATACATAAACAAATGCACTCGTTTAGGTAATCATTGTCAATGTTTAAAAATTTATACCTGGTTAAGACTTCCTGCAGGAGATTTAAATGGTCTCGGTAACTTTCTGACGGCTCGAAAACCGTAGCCGCAGATACTGGTTGGTTGAACGCCGGCTTGTCATTGATCCATTTCTTAAAGTCACCAATGATATTATTGGAAGAAGACAACTGTCCGTTGTTGCCCCTAGATAAATTAGGTGCCACATCATTGTTAGTGTCATCTCGTAATGCTCTTGGTGTAACATTAAAGTCCAATGAGTTACTTCCTGCTTCCTGTGCATACACACTATGGGAAGAAGATGGAAATGATGAACACAGATTCGTACCTCTATTGGATACTTTTTGGTTTCTAGATGTACTTAAACCAGATAATAGGTCAACCAAGCCTTGACCAAGGGGAGTTAAAAGTTCTACAAGATGGGTCAATTGACCCACGATTTTGCGAAAATTGCCCACCTGCACACCTCTGAGACCATCCATTTCCCCGTTGCTGGTCGAATGCCCTTCACTCTCCATGAAACAAGAACCAACAAAAAAGGAGAGTAATAGTCCAAAAGCTACACAAAACACCAAAAAACAGCGGACTATAGGAAGCGGCAAGATACATTTGTAGCTGTGTAAAAACTCCCAAAGTTTATTGATATTAGCAAATCAGAATACATTCACAGCATTTTCATCCACAAAATACCAGACTTCATCAGATACATTCAATGCTTGACACCATACTCAATATATACCCATAAGTCCTGTCAAACAATCAATTAAATAATTAAATAATTTAATTAATGTTCTTTTTAAGAGACCATGAAACTAAAAACATAAATTACTAAAAAATACATTTGAAATACTGCTAAAATGTTTTTTATACAATAATAAAAATTTCATGTTTGATGTTTGTAAACCTCATGAGATTATGAACAAAAATATACAATTCTTGTGATGAAATAAAATAAATCAAGAAAATACCTGAATTACTTGAAATGTACTAAACGCTAAATAGAAATCATGTCTAATTAACTCATAATTTAGCCAGTCTTAATTTCAATAGTGGTGTTAGGGAGATGTAGTCATTGAGGCTGGCGGTTTATTAGCTTGTAAAATAATTTGCCAAAATGTTTCCCTATATGCCAATAAAGATTCCCATGGTCCCCCCCAAGGTCCTTGGACACCACTTCTACACTTCTATATTTGCATGCAGTGCTATTAACTGTTTCATTTGGAAATTAGTGTGGTTGGGATATTCTGCCTAGATTTAGAAGGCTGTGTATATTGCCTCAGAACAGTATTGTGTTGTTTTGGTTAGTTTACTGTATGATTTTCCTGTCAGAGTTTACATGAAATTTGGTGAGGTTTTGCAGATGCATAAATTGTTGAAAAGTTTTGGTGGGTTTATGCTTATGCCATATTTTCCATGCTTTATCCCTGTCCCTCATCAGTTGTTTTATGTAAGGTGTTAGTCAGGGCAGGGTTAACCTTCACTGTTTCCTAACAGAAGTTTGATTATTTAGAATATTGAGAACATCTTGTTAACTTCTAGTGCAGCTGTATCTAAAGGTAGAGTTTTTAAAAAGTTCCAGTTACAGAGTTTTAGGTATGAGATAAACATATCCTTACTTAAATTGGATAGGTCCCTAGCTAAGCTAAAGTAGTTGTTTTTAGTTGTATAGTTTATATGGCTAATGACAAATGAGGGGAGGTAGTCATTCAGTATCAGGAAGACTGTCACTGTGAGTTTTGTTACTGACGTTATAGGTGAGAATCTGGTCCAGGATTGATTCTTTGTTGCTATGTTTATTAAATCTAATTGTGGTCTTGCTTAGTTGTGAGAAGACATATACAATTATAATAGGTGAAGGAGATGAGGATCATGGGTCATAGGATGCTATCCAATGTTTAGGTCACCCAAAATAAGAGTTTCATGAGGGATGTGAGTAGTTACCCAGGACAGAATGTCTTTTGCTATGGAGATAGTATAATATACAGCACAATGATACATACACTTTTATGTGTATTGTTTTATGAAAAAAAAAATTTCTACATTATTTCTGAGGAACCTTGTGTGTGTGTGTGTGTGTGTGTGTATATATATATATATATATATACACACACACACACACACACACACACACACACACACACACACACATGTATCGAGAGAGAGAGACAGTTAAAGGAGGGTGTCTAATTTGTTAGGGTATATTATTTTAACACCTCCAGCTTTTTTACATTTTTTTTGGGTTGGCTCAGTGGATATTATAGCTTGAAGGGAGAAAGTCTTCCTTGTTGATTTTAGGTTTTAGCTGGTTTAACTAAGTATTTGGGTGTCTGGGGAGGAGACGGTTATCTGAGAGTGCAGATCAGGGATCTTATATTCTAGGAAGAAATAGCCAGGGAATTGTTATGGCTAGGCTTTCATAGGCCCTAGGGCTGATAGCCTAGTACCAACCTATGAGCCTATATGCTTCTTAGTTTAATGATGAATAATTTTAGTCTAGTTTTTTTCCTGAAGAGGGGCAGACTGAGTCAACTGATTTGTAAATAGTAAGTGTTAGCTGGGAATGACCTGGGCTATGGAAAATGTCACCAAATAAGTACTGGGTGGAAGGAAACAACAGCTTGTTTTTTTTTTTTTTTTATATACCTTAATTAAGACATAAAGGTATTACTGTAATTTTGAAATTAAGACAAATATTGTCTATTGTAAATGTTAGCCTGGTTGAGTCCCCGTGGACTATGAAGTTTGCAGATGACATTGTGATATGTAGTGAGAGTAGGGAACAGGTTGAGGAGACCCTGGAGAGGTGGAGATATGCTCCAGAGAGGAGAGGAATGAAGGTCAGCTGGACTAAGATGGAATATATGTGTGTGAATGAAAGGGAGGATAGAGGAATGGTGAGGATGCAGAGAGTAGAGTTGGCAAAGGTGGATGAGTTTAAATACTTGGGATCAACAGTTCAGAGTAATGGTGAGTGTGGAAGAGAGGTGAAGAAGAGAGTACAGGCAGGATGGAGTGGGTGGAGAAGAGTGTCAGGAGTGATTTGTGACAGACGAGTACCAGTAAGAGTGAAAGGGAAGGTCTACAAAAGGGTAGTGAGACCAGCTATGTTATATGGGTTGGAGACAGTGGCATTGACAAAAAGGCAGGAGTCAAAGCTGGATGTGGTAGAGTTAAAGATGTTAAGATTTGCATTGGGTGTGATGAGGGTACACAAGATTAGGAATAAGTATATTAGAGGGTCAGCTCAGGTTGGACAGTTTGGAGACAAAGCCAGACAGGCGAGATTGCGTTGGTTTGGACATGTGCTGATGAGGGATGCTGGGTATGTTGGGAAAAGGATGCTAAGGATGAAGCTGCCAGGTAACAGGAAAAGAGGAAAGCCTAAGATAAGGTTTATGGATGTGGTGAGAGAGGACATGCAGGTGGTTGGTGTGACAGAGCACGATGCAGAGGACAGGAAGAAATGTAAACAGATGATCTGCTGTGGCAACCCCTAACCGGGAAAAGCCGAAAGAAGAAGAAGTAAATGTTAGGCTGGAAGGCAGTAAGAAAAATAAGGGTAAAACAGAAATATTTTTTATTTTTCAATAAGGCAGAGAAAAATATCAGTTGTAATTGTTTGTATTTTTGGTTCAATAAGAATAAGAGAATAGAAATGTTATTCTATGTGAAGCGTCATGTCTGAATGATAAAGTGTACTGGTCAAAGTTGAAACAGATGTGTATGAAAGTATAAAGCTAAGAGATGTCTGGTTTGCTGGGGATGGGAAGGGAGAGATGCAGGTCAACCAGTATTCATGTGATTTTTACAGCTCCTATTAATCTTTTGTAAAATTAAATTTTTCTTAGAACTGCTTTGAAAAACAGTTTGCACATGCAAAAAACTTCTTGAACTGAGCTGCTATATGAAGAATGAATGTGCAAAACTAGAGTTATAAACTAATGTTAAGTGTAAACAGAATGAAGACAGATAGTCAATTCATATTTAATATTGTTACTGGATACAGAATGTACAAGCAAGCTTGCAACCTTCAGCTAGGAACACCTCTTAATAATGTGCCATTTGAAAAGTAAATACCTACAGATTAAATTGCTATGTTTTGCCTATATTCAAGTGCCTGAGTACAAGGCTGCTTAATGGATCTGTTAGGGAGGGCATACAGGATTGAGGACTGCACCATCTTCAGCATGATGCACCACCTTCAGCATGATGTACCACTTTCAGCATGATGCATCACCTTCATCATGATGCACCACCTTCATCATGAAGAATCACCTTCAACATGATGCACCACCTTCAGCATGATGTACCACTTTCAGCATGATGCATCACCTTCATCATGATGCACCACCTTCATCATGAAGAATCACCTTCAACATGATGCACCACCTTCAGCATGATGTACCACTTTCAGCATGATGCATCACCTTCATCATGATGCATCACCTTCAGCATGATGTACCACTTTCAGCATGATGCATCACCTTCATCATGATGCATCACCTTCATCATGATGCATCCCATTGGCCCATATATGGATGGCAAAAATCACAAGATCTTTACAGAAAAATAAGCTTTTGTTTCCCTTATAATGACTGTAGCACATATTATATATACTAACAGGATCTGTTAGGGAGGGCAGACAGGATTGAGGACTGCACCATCTTCAGCATGATGCACCATCTTCAGCATGATGCACCATCTTCAGCATGATGCACCACCTTCAGCATGATGCATCACCTTCATCATGATGCACCACCTTCATCATGATGCATCACCTTCAGCATGATGCACCACCTTCAGCATGATGCATCACCTTCATCATGATGCACCACCTTCAGCATGATGCACCACCTTCATCATGATGCATCACCTTCATCATGATACATCACTTTCAGCATGATGCATCACCTTCAGCATGATGCTTCACCTTCAGCATGATGCAGCACCTTCATCATGATGCATCACCTTCAGCATGATACATCACTTTCAGCATGATGCATCACCTTCGGCATGATGCTTCACCTTCAGCATGATGCAGCACCTTCATCATGATGCATCACTTTCATCATGATGCACCACCTTCAGCATGATGTACCACTTTCAGCATGATGCATCACCTTCATCATGATGCACCACCTTCATCATGATGCATCACCTTCATCATGATGCACCACCTTCAGCATGATGTACCACTTTCAGCATGATGCATCACCTTCATCATGATACATCACTTTCAGCATGATGCATCACCTTCATCATGATGCACCACCTTCAGCATGATGTACCACTTTCAGCATGATGCATCACCTTCATCATGATACATCACTTTCAGCATGATGCATCACCTTCATCATGATGCACCACCTTCAGCATGATGTACCACTTTCAGCATGATGCATCACATTCATCATGATACATCACTTTCAGCATGATGCATCACCTTCGGCATGATGCTTCACCTTCAGCATGATGCAGCACCTTCATCATGATGCATCACCTTCAGCATGATACATCACTTTCAGCATGATGCATCACCTTCGGCATGATGCTTCACCTTCAGCATGATGTAGCACCTTCATCATGATGCATCACCTTCAGCATGATACATCACTTTCAGCATGATGCATCACCTTCGGCATGATGCTTCACCTTCAGCATGATGCAGCACCTTCATCATGATGCATCACCTTCAGCATGATGCACCACCTTCATCATGATGCATTACCTTCAACATGATGCACTACCTTCATCATGATGCATCACCTTCAGCATGATGCATCCCATTGGCCCATATATGGATGGCAAAAATCACAAGATCTCTACAGAAAAATAAGCTTTTTTTCCTTATAATGACTGCAGCACATATTATATATACTAACAGCTATTATCATTGGAGCTATGGCTCATAAAGTAATAGCAAGCATATTCTGGCAACAGTAATACATTTGTTACAATATTCTACAATACAAATGGTTTTGCAATTTGAACTATACATGCCTTGTCAGTGGCATAGAGGGATCAAGCCCCAAATAAAGCAAGCCCATGTGACCCAAATTCCATTAGCCACTTGGGTGTTTGATGGCACAGGCAGGGAGGATGGAGGTGTCTATTTGGGGGGGGGGGGTGCTGGATGTCCTGACAGTGGAGCTCTGGCAGAGGCTGGAGCTGTGACAGTGGATGCCAAGTTGGATGGGGGGGGTAGAAGAATAAGAGGCATGGCTGCCCTATGGACTCAGGGTGAGGCACATGCTCAGACTACTCTCAGTTGTCTGCCCAGTATGACAATAATGTCAGTATGCATGGTAGGGGCTTTGGTCTTCAACCCTTTTCCCTCTCAGAGCCTTGAGCTTTACACCTCTTAAAATCTGCACATAGGGACATGGGGGCCACCATGTATACAGGTTCACCTAGTAGGGAGACTTTCCAGGCAGGGCTCATACTGCAGAGACGTCAGGTTTTGGGGAACTAAGAGAATGAATGGCATGAAGATGAATAAAACTGGAATCCTGACATCGGTGGCAGCAGGCCAAAAAAGGAACAATACATTATACAGTCAAGACTATCCTGATACTTCTTCTATCGGCATGAATGAAATGTTAATGAGGCCTTTAAAAAAGTAAAGAAAATGGTGTGGCAGGTACCTTTACAAGACAGACCCGCTGATAAAATAAGTAATGCTATTGGAAGCAACCTATGGAAAGGAGCAGATTTCCTTCTAGTCTAACTTTCTTCTGAAATTTGAAGCAGGATGGAGGAACTACTTGATTTATGAGGGACTTAAAGCTATATTTAACCAATTAAAAGCAACAGGCAGAGGCCTGAAAAGGGGTGAGAAATGGTCTATTGCTTAATATCAGGAGCTGGCCCTTTGAAGAAACTGGACAATATCTATAGTACCTTGAATCGTTCTAAGAAAAATGTTATTTTACAAAAGATTAATAGGAGCTGTAAAAATCACATGAATAGTCAGCTGTCAGGAGAGGTACAGGAAACTATTTACTTAGCACTCCAAGATATGTCACAAAGTCCAGAGGGTTTCAGATTTGTGCAAGAAAAGTCCTACATAAATTATATTATACCCCAATATAGTAGATTTGTACCTGCCCTGGCATATCTGGGTTGTGCTGTTATCACAATGGAAAGCAAGGATCTTGAGAGCACATTTTTTTGGAAATATGCAGACCTGACAATTGTCAAGTCAGATTTATAGGCCTTTCTTACATGCATTTAGGCTAATGAACTGATTCTAATGCAGAGCTTTTTTTTCTGGGTAGTTACACAAGATGGCCCAGGGACAAATGTAACTTTATTGACTTACTGATAGCAAAATGTCTTTAACTAAAAAACAGAAGTAGACAGATACCTCTGCAATAACCAAAATAAGTCTTTTTATATTTGATCTTGACTTGCGAGGGGTGTCAGAAAAGACTAACTAAACACATGTAAACAAATGGATGGCTTGGTTTCAATATCTAGATAAACACTCTGAGTGTATTGAGTAGGTAGTTAATACATTTAAAAAGTACTTGTCAAAAAGCAGGGTAACAGACAGATGTCTATAACCTATCACTAGCTTATAGACAGAGTTTTTTCATGACTGTTTCTATAATGGATATATAGCTGATTGGGTCTTAGATATTTTTTATGTTTCTTAATCATTTTGTGCCTATTTTTGGCTCCACCACAGATGGACATGGCTGTTGCAACTGCCTGTCCTCATTTACCTGGTGTACAGAACCTGCCTTTCCTCCCTGGACTTCCTTTGAACATGTTTGGATGGTAAGGAGTTCAAGGCATGCTAGAGCAATATCACACTAGCACTTTCTCCTTGTGGCATTTGCATGAGCACCTGTAACAGCCGTGAGTGGGTCATGCAATGGGTATCAGTACCACATGGTTGTTTCCCACTCTCCATCAGGGATTTCAAGCACTGTGTAATTGTCTCTCTAAGTATGGGCATCCTCCCTGCCTCTGTATTCAAGCACATAAGCTGCTATTCAAACTCAGGTTACCTGGACCATAGTTAGGACTTTATCCCACTATGTGCAGGTATAAGCTGATGTTACTTAGTCATTAAGAAGCATTATCCCAACTAAATATTTTTTTCTCTGCTTGCAGCTTTTCTAAATTTATTTTTTTCTAGTGTTTAGCATCAGGTATCCAAATGACAACTAAGTGATCTATTATTTCCTGCCTAACATGTTAAGCATTATTTCTTGCACAGTCAGCTGTTATCTGATACTTCACTATCTGTTAAAATTTCTGGCAAAACTTCAGTGAAGGAAGCTTTAACTAGTGAGGTATCTCAGGGCTATCTGTTGGACTTTTTTCACTTTTAAACACACACAAAATAATGTATGGAATAAGAAGTTTGCAAATAACTACAAACTTGGTTGCATTGTTAATATTTATGTAGTGCATGGAATGCAATAATTATGCTCTGAAATTTGGAAAAAGACGAATCAGTTAAGCACATCTATAGTGCGGGACCTGATCTTAACAATTGTTAAGCATCCTCACTTTACTTGTTAAGATCGGGAATCACGCTAGCCAGTTAATTCTGCCAGTTCTGATCAGCAAACAACAGCAGCAGAATTAAAAACAGATTTGTTACTTTCTGAAAGACAAAAGCACTTGTTACTGTTATCTTTCTGACAACACTCACTATGTGCTTTATGACTTTTAAAGCTAGCAAAACACTTAGTGTTTTTTTTTCCTGTAACTAGCAGAGGTATAGCTGGCTCAAACAGTGCCCTGTGCAGATCCAGAAAACTAGCAGCCCATCCCCTCAGGTCCTCAAGTGAAGAGCAAAAAACATGTCTACGATCCGGTACATAGTCTACTGAAAATGCAAGAGCCAATCAGGTCTGCCCCCAACTTTCCTGCCTCACATTTTAATATTAAAAAAATATAGAAGTGCCTTCTTTTATTGGCACACCACCAAGTGGCCAAATACATTCTGCCTCCTTCCTGCCTGAGATCTTCAATATAAATAAATAAATTTAAAAAATAAGTTACATTCCTTGTACTGGCAAGGTAGCTAGATATATGCCCTCTCTCTCCTGCCCCAGCTCTTCAGTGGAAGAGAAAAAAAAAACACAAAAAATGTCTGCACATAAGACTGGCACACCAACCGGATGGCCAGATACGTGCCCTTCCTTCCTACCCCAGATCTTCAATAGAAGAGCAAAAAAAGGAAAAAAAATGTGTGATCTATCCCTGACCTTCCTTCCTTAGTTAAAAAAAGAAAATCTTTTTTCTGTTTAAACTGTAGCAAACTTCTTGCTACAAAATGTAGCAAGCAGTTGTTACAGTTTATGGGTCTATATCACATTGTCAAACGTTTAAAAGTTCGAGCATCATATGGTCAACACCATATGACTGAACTTTTAAAAGTTCGAACGTTTCAACAGAGATCTTGGTACAGTGCGGAATGGGAAGATTTCCCTTTCTGCACTGTAGTGCGATCTCGGAGTTGGTATATTTAAAGAGTGGGGGGTGGGGGGTGCAGGGGGGCTTGTCCCCCTTGCATAAACCGTTCAGGTAGGTTTTTACCTTTGATTTTTTTTTTTATTATATTTTTAAACTTTTAAAAGTTCGATCATATGGTCATATGTCAACCATATGACGTTCAAACTTTTAAAATTTTGAGTATGTAATACAGACCCACAGTTTACATCCCACATGGAGCACTACAGTACTTAGGCTACACTTTAAAAAAAACATTTTTTTTCACTATTAAACTCTAATAAACTGCTTGGTACAATATAGCAAGCAGTTGCTATGGACATTTAGACCAACCACTAAAAAAAGAGAAAAGAAAAAGAAAAATCTTTTCTTAGTTTTAAACTGTAGCGAAATGCAAGCAGTTGTTCCAGTTTAGATGATACACAGAGTACTACAGAGCTCAGGTTTGACCACACATGCAGTAGTGGCTTTTAAAAGTCAATATGCATTAAGGAATGATCAGGATCAGCCAATCATGCCCCCCCCTACACTTTGCACCCATGGCAGTTGCCCCTCTCACCTTGCCCTAACTATGCTTTTGGTAAAGTACCGTTGTGTAAAATTTTACCATAACAGTAGATGTCCTTCTCTTCACTGTTGCAGTGTTCTTTACATATGGGATATCCTGCCAAGGGTAGCCAGCGTCTGGCCAGTATAACAAAGCCTTAGGAATTTATAGATATTGTACATCACGTGTATGCTCCCCATGCAAAGCATAGGGCATAAAGGTGTCATACGGATATAAATATCTCTGTACTGAAAAGCCCCAGGAGGAATAATTGTCCCTAGGAACTAGGAGGAACATGTGCATCCAGATGGAAAAAAGAAAATAAATCTTGTCCAGGAAGTCAGAATTAATAGGGAAGAGTAGAAGGGGGAGGAGGGAGCAAATATTGCAAAAGCGAAGAGAAGGACATATACTGTTATGTTAAGATTTTACACAACTGTCCTTCCATATCACTAATGCAGTATTCTTTACTAAAGGGAGAATGCAAAAGTTCAAGAGGAAATTTGGGAAGAATAAGGCACAGAGGAGCCCTCTAGAAACCCATGTAGGATAGCTCTGGCAAAGCCAGCTCTTGTTCTGGAAACAACATCCAACTTGTAATGCTTTGTGAAGGTATGGAAGGAAGTCCAAGTAGTAGCCTCAAGGATGGAAATGGTATTCAGTCCTTTGGAAAAAAGCTTGAGAGGAAGCAACAGCTCTAGTGAAATGAGCCTTTACAGAGGTAAAAAGACATTTACCATGAAAGGAATGACAAAAAGAAATGGCCTTAGAGATCCAGGAGTATATGGTTTATTTAGAAACTGCTAAACTCAAAGATCTGGAATGAAAGGAAACAAAGTTGCTTAGATTTGCAAATAGTCTTAGTCTTATCCAAATAATATCCGAGTTGTCTATACCTATCCAAGTTGTCAAGAACCCTCTCACTAGCATACTGCAAAAAATGAAAAAGGAGGGCAAATTAATAGACTGATTAAGAGACAACTCATTAACCACCTTGGGCATAAAAGAAGGGTTAGTATGAAGAGACATCCTGTCCCAATGAAAAATGAAGAAAGGAGGAATAGCCATAAGAGCCTGGAGTTCAGATACTTTCTTAGCTGAAGTAAAGGCAAAAAGAAAAACAGTCTGCCAAGTACAATGTTGCAAGGAAGCTGCAGCATCAAAGGGAGCCTGAGCCAATTTTTCAAGCACAAAACTAAAATCCCAGGAAGGTAGGATATGTTTCCTGGGAGGCCTGATATGAAGGACAACTTTAAGAAATGGTTTGCCCTCAAACCTAGAGGCAAGAGGAGTAGTCAAGGGCAGACTAGCAGAACTAAGTGATTGGTGAGCTTTAGCCGAAGAATATGCCAACCCTTCATGGAGTAATTCACACAAATAAGATAGAGCCAGAGGGACCCCTATTGAAAAGGGATTCTGGTTACGAGAAAGGTATCAGACAGAAAATCTCTTCCACTTGGACATATATGATTTCCTGGCAGTGGGTTCCTTGGCCTCCTGCAGAAATGTAAGCACGTCCTCCAAAAAGAGGTGCCTAAAAGGGATCAAAACCTTCTCACCTGCAGTGTCAGTTGAAGATTAGATAAGTGAGGATGGATAAGAAACCCCTTGTCATGTGTGAGAAGGTCCACCCTCTGAGATAACTTGTGGTGACTGCCCCTGGCTAAGTGAAGAAAAAGAGGGAACCAATGCTGTCTGGGCCAAAAGGGAGCCACCAGCAAGATTCTGGGGAGTCTTGCTTGCTCTTGAGGAGGACCCTCAGAATCAGGGTAAGGGGAGGGAAGGCATAGAGTAATATCCCCTTCCAAGGAAAGGACAGAGCATCCACCTTCCAAGATCGATGGCTTGGGAGTCTGGCACAAAAAAGAGGAATTTGTCTGTTCAGAGGGGAGGCAAAAAGATCTACCTGTGGAGTACCTCACTGATGGACAATGTCCAGAAACACATCTCTGTGAAGCATCCATTCGTGAGCCTGTCTACTGGACCTGCTCAAAGAGTCTGCCACTATATTTTACGCTGAAGGAATGTAAACAGCCTGACGAGTCACTTGATACTGGACAGGTAGATCCCAGACCTGAATAGCGAGTCTGCAAGGAAAGTAGGACCGTGTCCCCCCTTGCTTGTTGATATACCACATCATTGTGGTATTGTCTGTGAAAACTTTGAGAGGCCCTGGAAGAAAGAGGGAATTAATGGCCTGAAGAGCTAAAAGGAGAGATCTCATCTCCTTGATGTTGATGTGATCTGACCTCTGATGGGGAGGCCAGAGACTGTGGACCTTCAGAGAACCAAAGGATGCTCCCCACCTCCTGCTCAAGGCATCTGAAAAAAGTTCCAGAGATGGGGCTGGAGGTTGACAGAAAGCTGTAGAATCCACCACTGTAGCTCGGGTTTGAGACATGGAAGGAAAGGAACTAGGAAATCCAGTGGATGATAGTGTTGAAGCCACACTAACTTGAGGAACCACTGTAGTTTTCTCATATGGAGCCTGGGTAGAGGCAGCATAGGAATGGTGGAAACCATGAATCCTAGAATCCTGAGAAAATCCCTGGCTATGACTGAAGCCAGAGGAAGAATAGATTGAAAAAAGGTGATCAGAGAGAGGGCCTTGGGTGGAGGCAGGGATGCCAGCATTGGAATGGTCTGGATCCTGCAAATGAGAAAAACATGATCCTGAAAAGGAACCAGGACTGACTTCTGAAAGTTTATGGTAAATCCCCAGCTTTGCAATGGACAAACAATAAGCTAAAGTGGCTGAAGCAGCACCTCAGAGGATGAAGCCTGAAGGAGCAGGTCATCTAGATAAGGAAAGACCTGAACCCCTCCCTCAGAAGGAATGACTGGAGCAAGGCATTTGGTGAATACTCTTGGGTTTGTACAGAGGCCATATGGCAAAGCAAAGAACTGAAAAATCCAAGGAGGAAACACAAAAATGTAAAAACTTCCTGAAAAGGGGATGAATAGGGATGTGAAGGTAGGCATCTTTGAGGTCCAGGGATATCAATAAGGCCTGGAAATGAAGAGAGAACAGGGTTTGAAGGGACATCTGAAAGGAAGGGACCTTTACAAAGGTGGTGAGCTGCGAAAGTTCCAGAATGGGTCTCCAGGTGCCTTTATTCCTAGGAATCAGGAACATCCTGTAATACAAACCTTAGCCTTCCTGGGCAGGGTTCATAACTTGAATGATGCCCTCAGTCAGGAGGCCCTGGAGCAGTTCTGGAAAGAAAGAAAGGTGTTCCTGAGAAGGCTGCGGGATGACAAGAAAAGGAAGAAGGGATTTCCATGCCATGAAATATTTCTGGCAGATGATGGACAAAACCCAAGAGTCTTGAGTGACCCTTAACCAATTGGGAAGGGGCAGGGAAAGTCAAAGGAATATGGGACCCTGGCCTAGGGAAAGGTGAAACAAACTGTCCAATAGAACCTGGTTTGTCTTGAAAAGGAGGCTTCTGAGAAGTAAGTCTGAGTAGACTTAGCAGGGTTTACACGTTAGAAAAATATGTACTTAAACATATATAAAGTGCTAGTTTAAAAGCAAATAGTATGTAATGCATTTTATTCTATTTTACAATATGGCAGTAAGAATGATCTTACATGTAATTGCTTGAAGCTTTGGAGCTGCAGTGTGATTGAACTCTGACCCTGGCAGTAGCCAGCTCAGCAAGCTTATGTTTTTCACTAATGATTATCTGCTGGGTTAGGGAAAAAATGAATGTATTAAGCATTGAAATCTTTCTTCCTTCCACTGGGATGGTTGGCCTTGTGAATCTTATCGAAGATAAAGCACAGCTGCTAAAATTATTGTTGCAAGGAGAACAAAGAAGCGTATTAAGAACCAAACTGACTATTGTATTTGAGCAGGACTGAAACCTTGAAAGAGCAACATTTACAGAAAGACATTATAACTGACCAGGTGCCTTGCAAGGCTGTATTATTCTCATGGGAAAACTTTTAAAAAGTATAACCTCAGCACTTTCTTATGAATAGAATATTGTAGACTATAGTGATGTAGGTGCCCTGTGACTGACCACGTCAGTAAGGTGGGCACAGCTTGAATGTATAGTGTATATAACAAGACTTACTTCCTGTATCATGTTAGACAGAATTCTATACTTGTACTGTATGGTTTTCTGCCTCCTGGTGTACACTAGTAAAGTTTCTTGTATCTGAATCTCCTGTGTTGGTGACTGTCATTTTAAAAAGCCTAATGATTTTACAGTCTGATTCTTTGATAATTTATTTGACAGTTTGGTCCTTTCGTGACGGAATTCCCTTGGTAAGCTACAGGTCAGAGTGTATGGGTGGTAATAAATCTGCGCAGGAGAAGTTGCCAAAATGGTTCTTCTTGAGTGAAAAGACCTCCGACTGAATTGTTTTGTGTAAAGAGGCTGTCCACTTTCTGATCTGTGGTCAAGAGCGAATTTGAACACTTTCATCACCAGGAGACTCAGGTAGGAAGAATTTCCCTCTTTACTTTTGTTTTAGATCAGGGACCAGGTTACAGTATATTGTTACTAAGATTTGTTTTAGCAGATCAGGAACGAATTGCAGTACTGTATATTTGGCCATAGATCAGGAAAACAGACTAAAGTAGACAGTCATTCTAAACAGGACTGAACAGAGGGAAGAAGATACCACGTGGTAAGAAAAGGGTTACGTAACAGTCTTTTTTAAGACATGGGAAATCAGTGCACTAAAACCTTGCAAGATCCGCCCCTAACCAAAGAGACAAAATACATGCAATTACAGCATGCTGATATGTTAGGTATTATACAAAATGTGTTAACAAATATGAATTTGATGGTAAACTAGATAAACTTACACTAGTTAAACTCCTTAAACAGCTTAAATCTGATGCAGGAAGTCAGGCAAAAAAGCAGCACCAACTAGGCATACCTCAAGCACACAGGTGGATTGAGGAAGCAAACTTTAGAAAAACAGAAGCTTAGAAATTCAAAAACATTTTTAGACAACAGAGTGAAAGGTCTGACAGACAGAATCTCTGAGAAATGGAAACTTAGAGCAGACTGGACTTGCATTAATCAATGCATACAACAGGAAAATAAAACAATAGATGGATATTATGCTAGATTATTAGAATGCTTTAAACAACAATTAAAAAAATGCATTTTTGAAAGGTTGCATTGCCCCTATCAGTAGCTTTATTACAAAGCATATGACAGATCACCGAACAAGCAGGCTACAAGCCTTACTTGAGTATGCTAGACATGCTGAAAGACACTTTAATAGTAAAAAAAAAAAAGAAGGCGCAAGTCTTCACTGCTGAAGACGGAGCTGAAGTATTTGTATTACAGTCAGGTAAAAAGGGCATCTAGCTAGGGACTGTAAACAAAATAAGAAAGCAATGACAGAAGATAAAGGAAATGAGGACTGACTATATGATAGTGATAACAATCAAAAATCATCAGGAAAGGTTAATAAACAAAAAGAAAATGTAAATGTAGTAGAGGGAATAAAGGAAGTACAAACAGATGTAGAGAATGAAAAAAGTGAAGTTTTAGACTTAGCATTGTTGAGCCTGGAGCTCTACCTAGCAGATTCAAAACCAGAAGTGACACTTCTGGTGGAGGGAAGGAAAGTCAAATTCCTGTATGACTCAGGAGTATCACGGACTTTGATACACCCCTCCAACTTACCAGAACATTCTGAATTACCTGATTATATATTAGTAAAAGCAGCAATGGACAGCTATACAGGGAACCACTCTCCCATAATGTAGCAATAACTGACCCTGTTTCAGGTATGACTCAAAACAGTAAAATTGTAGTTTCTGCAAAATGTCCAGTAAACTTACTGGGAAGAGACCTCATGCAGATTTTTGGCATAGCAGTAGTTCCTACCATGCAGGGTATGGAGGCACAAAGACAAATGGATACTTTTGTGGTGCGATCGGAGGGCAAAGCCTATTATTGGTACAGCCAGGACCTAGTTACTGGTCCAGGGGCAGTAACCGAAGAACTGATGAACATAGCCATCAGTAAGGTACCCTCCCTTGACACTGATCAGCAGCATTTGTTACATTGTACTCTATACTACTGTAGCACACCGGGACCTGATAAGGAATATGAGCAAGAATTGTTCAAAAATCCTGCTAACAGATTAATATTACAAACTTTATATTGGGATACTGAGGGAAACAGTGTAGTAAGCTGTTCATTACCTCAGGAATTCATGAAATTGTATAAGTCCAATAGACTGCCACATGTCAGCTTGACAAAAAACAAAAGTGTTAAATGGGCAGACTTAGGAGAAAAGGTAACAAGATGGGAGAAACAGACTGATTTAGAACTGTCAGGACAAGAAATACAAAAACAAAAACTGAATTGGTTGACACAGACACATACAGCTGTACACTTGCAATCTAGTGAGGGCAGCTGATTAGCATTTTTATTAAAAGAAAAAGAAAAGGCCTTGTGTAAAATTCCAACAACTCTGTGGTCAACAGGCAAGTCAGATGTAGGGCTTATTCAAACAGCAGGACCAGTTACAATTACCCCAAAGTCAGCTTTTAGACCACAAAAAAGACAATACCCTTTAAGAAAGGATGCAGAAGTAGGAATTAAGCCTATAATAGCAGCATTACTCAAAGAAGGAGTACTGGTAGAATCTCCTGATTCACCATGTGATACACCCCTATTTCCTGTTAAAAAAGCAAATGGGGAATGGCGGATGGTACAAGATTTACAAGCTGTAAATAATGCAGTAATACCTAGAGCACCTACGGTGCCAGACCCACATACTTTGTTGAATGATTTGAAACCGCAACAGAAGTATTTCTCTGTGGTAAATATTAGCAATGCTTTCTTTTCAATACCTATACATCCTGATAGTCAATATTGGTTTGCATTTACATGTCAGGGTAAAAGGTATACATATACTTGACAACCACAGGGATATTGTGAGAGCCCAACAATATTTGCACAAGAAGTGGCTAGCAACCTGGCAGGATTGACCCCACCGGGAGGTAGTCAAATTCTACTTTATGTAGATGACATCTTGCTAGCAGCCCCCACCCAGCAGCAGTGCAGGGCGGATACTGTAGCATTATTAAAATTTTTAGCAATACAAGGACACAAAGTAAACAAAAGTAAGTTACAACTTTGGAGAAAACAAGTTAGATACTTGGGATATGTGATATCCAATGAAGGTAGAATACTAGATGAAGAAAAAAAAAACAGCAATTTTGCAAAGCACCCAAACCAACAACTAAGAAAGAAATAATGTCTTTCTTAGGTACAACTAATTTTTGTTGGAGCTGGGTACCAAATTATGCTTTGGAATCTGCTCCACTGACTGATTTGATATATAAGACACCAATGGCAGTACAAGATATTTTACAATGGACAACAGAAGCAGAAATGGCTTTCTGCAGGTTGAAGCAGTTGATAGCTTCTTCATTAGTTTTAAGACTTCCAAATTATCACAAACGGTTCTTTCAGACTGTAGATTGTAAGCAAGGGTACATGACATCAGTATTGACGCAACAACATGGGGATAAGCAATGCCCCATAGCTTACTATTCATCACTGTTAGACCCAGTGGTGCGATCTTTGCCTCACTGTGTACAAGCAGTAGTTGCAGCAGCAATGGAAGTGCAGGCTTCGGCCTCAGTGGTGTTATTCCACCCTCTCACATTGAGAGTGCCTCATGCAGTTGCAATAATTTTACTGCAAGAGAAAATGGCATACCTTTCTCCTGCTAGACGTCTTTCATGTATAACTATACTGCTGAGCCAACCTCATATGACAATTGAACGATGTATGACATTACTTCCAACTCCTGCGGTGGGCACACCACACAGCTGCCTGCAGGAAATTGAACAGTTAGCTTTACCTAGACAAGATCTTACAAATATGCCCTTGGATAATGCTGAGGTGACATATTACGTGGACGGCTCATGCAAAAGGGGTCCTACAGGAAAGAATCTGGTGGGGTATGCAGTAGTTACAGACACTAAAATTTTAAAAGCTCAATCCTTACCACACAACATATCTGCACAAGCAGCAGAGTTAATAGCTTTGACGAGAGCATGTACTTTAGCAAAAAACAAATGTGTAAACATATATACTGACAGTCAGCATGCTTTTTCTACAGTACATGTATTTGCACAACAATGGAAAATTAGAGGAATGATTGCATCCAGTGGAAAACCTATTAATCATGCGCAATTTATTTTAGAACTATTAGAATCTATTCAGTTACCTACCAAAGTAGCTATTTGTAAATGTGTAGCTCATACAAAACAACAGGATAAGATTTCAAAAGGTAATGCACGAGCTGATGCAGCTGCAAAGCAAGCAGCCTCAGACTCAGAAACTTTATTTTTAAATGAGGAATTACAACCCTCTGAGATTTTAGATTTAGACATGTTAAAAACAATGCAGACGCTTACTACAAAAGCAGAAAAACAAAAATGGGTAAAACAAGGTGCAATTCTTGAGAATGGACTGTACATTTCCAAACAAAGAAAACCGATATTGCCGTCTAATTTATTTAGATATGCAGCTTTGTTGAGCCATGGGCAGTGCCATGTCTCAACAGGGGGGATGGTACAGTTAGTAAATCGAATATTCCAAACATATGGATACATAAATTATACAGAAAAATTTTGTGGAGCTTGTCATACGTGTAACAAGCACCATGCACAAGGAGCATTTAAAACCAAGCAAGGAAGTTTTCCTATACCACCATACCCGTTCCATACTATTTGTATGGATTTCTTAGAATTAAATAAATGTAAAGGGTTTGACTCCCTCTAAAATGTTTTTTGGGAGAGCATATTATGTGCCTCAGTGGAAAGCTCTCATGCCTGCAGAGCAGGAGGCTGACAGTTCATTAGCTAATTATATAAAGAAACTGTTAATGAATAAATCTGTTTTGCAGTTTAACTCTTTTTCAGATGAAAGACAGAACAAACCGGTAGAAGCAGTTTTGGAACCATGTACCTGGATCTGGTTGAAGGTGATGAAAAGGGTGAGTCCAAAGTGGGAAGGTCCGTACCAGGTCCTGTTGGCAACGCCTACTGCAGTCAGAGTAGCTGAGAGGACGTCCTGGGTTCATTTGACGCATTGTAAACCGGTAAAGAACTTTCAATTTGATAAGAACTTTGTGACTGATACACAAGGGCAAAATGGCCAAGAGTAAAGCAAACAGAAAAGCAGAGCAACCCCAGAACTATTGCATAATTATTTTGTTAGCTGTGCATTTGTTGACTATAAGTGTGACAATTTTTCTCTTATTGTGGTTTTTTCCCTGCACTCAACCACACAAGTGAAAGTGAGAAGACGTGATGAACTGTTTATAGACTGGCATCCAAATTTTAACACATACCTGGCCATGAAACGTGTGTATGCAGAGACTATGAACATTTCAAATTGCTGGGTTTGTACAGCTATACCAACAGCATATGGAGGACTGTTAATGTCCGCTGTCCCTCTGGGGATAAATGAGACTTGGGAAAATTTGCTTTTTGATACAGGAACTGTGAGATCACAGGACAAAATAGCTTTATTTTTACCTGTCACACAAAAAGGAGTTGTATGTTTCTACAAAAATGATACCCTCCAGGTGGGCTGGAGTAATTGTAATATAACAATGTCTTATAAATGTTACATTAAAGTCAGAAGTGGGGGTGCTGTTTGTAATACTAACTATGATTCATATCTGAGTTCAATGAAAACTACATTAAATGCAGTACGTGACAATCCAGTCTTAACTAAACAATTGTCTATTAAAGATAGGAAAATGTTTCATGCAGGGATAACACATATTAGTACCAAAGTAATGATTTTATTTGTGGGAAAAAGGCATATAAATGGTTACCTGAGAATTGGTCCGGCAGTTGTTTTCTGGGTTATCTGGTTCCAGCAATAAGACATACTGCAGAATTACCTTTGGGTAAGATACAAAATGTAAGGGAAACAGTTCGAAAATCTGAAGGTCCAGTTAAGAAACCTGTGAATCCAGTTGGAAAGATCGAAGCTGGTTGGAGAGACCATAATTCAGTAAAAGACAAAAGTGAATTGACTCATATGGACTTGGGTAACAGTGTTATATCCTGGGCAGGAATACTACCAGCCTATGGAGCAGTCAAATCGATCTGGGAGCTGAGGAAGCTGTCAAGACTTCTCGAAGTAATGAGTAATGCAACTTTTTCCGCCCTAGAATTGGTGACTGATGAACTGAATGCAATACTTCACCCTAGCAGCAAGAGGTGGTACACGAAGAAGAATGCTGTGCTTTTATCCCTGAGAATCGTCACGAGACAAATAATCACCTAGAGGTAATTCAGCAAGTATCAGCAATGACTAAACCAGGCCCAAACCCACTGACGGACTTTTTCCAGAATCTGTTTGGGGGGTGGGGTTCCATCCTAATGAACATTTTAATTGCTATTTGTGTGGGTATACTCCTAATAGGAGCATGTGCTTGCTGTGGAATTCCCTGCATGAAAAGATTAATCAAAGATTTTGTTGATATATCTGTTACTGAAACTTTTTACCAAGATGTTGAAATTGAAAGATTGATTTCAGATGATGCTTTTTCTAAAGTATAGATTAAATGACTTGCCTAGTTAAAAGTCCTTAAAAGGAGAAGGCTAGGGAACGAAATTATATTGTTTATGTTTCTGAATAGAATAAAAAGTATTAAAAGGAGGGAGAATGTTAGATAAATATGTACTTAAACATATATAAAGTGCTAGATTAAAAGCAAATAGTATGTAATGCATTTTATTCTATTTTACAATATGGCAGTAAGAATGATCTTACATGTAATTGCTTGAATCTTTGGAGCTGCAGTGTGACTGAACTCTGACCCTGGCAGTAGCCAGCTCAGCAAGATTATGTTTTTCACTAATGATTATCTGCTGGGTTAGGGAAAAAATGAATGTATTAAGCATTGAAATCTTTCTTCCTTCCACTGGGATGGTTGGCCTTGTGAATCTTATCGAAGATAAAGCACAGCTGCTAAAATTATTGTTGCAAGGAGAACAAAGAAGCGTATTAAGAACCAAACTGACTATTGTATTCGAGCAGGACTGAAACCTTGAAAGAGCAAGATTTACAGAAAGACATTATAACTGACCAGGTGCCTTGCAAGGCTGTATTATTCTCATGGGAAAACTTTTAAAAAGTATAACCTCAGCACTTTCTTATGAATAGAATATTGTAGACTATAGTGATGTAGGTGCCCTGTGACTGACCACGTCAGTAAGGTGGGCACAGCTTGAATGTATAGTGTATATAACAAGACTTACTTCCTGTATCATGTTAGACAGAATTCTATACTTGTACTGTATGGTTTTCTGCCTCCTGGTGTACACTAGTAAAGTTTCTTGTATCTGAATCTCCTGTGTTGGTGACTGTCATTTTAAAAAGCCTAATGATTTTACACTGATTCTTTGATAATTTATTTGACAACACACCTAGAACCTTTTACCTTTAAGAGGAGGACAAGGCTGTCTGCGAACAAAAGCAGATTTGGATGGATAATTCCACTGAAATTTAGGGATAGGAGAAACAAAATTACATTTCAATTCTACAAGGTCTTCTCTGTATCTTGGAGGGACTTAAAAAGCTCAGCAGCAGCAGCAGAGCCAAACAGGTTCTTTTTATCCAATAATTTAGCCATAATATCATCAGGTAAAGGCTGAAGATGAAGCCAAGAGTAACATCTCAAAACAAGAACAAATGCAGCAGCCCTAGAGAAAGTATCAGCTGTATTGTAACTACATTTAATAGAGTGGTGAGCCACTTGAGAAGTAGAACCCAGTAAAGGAAGGGCCAAGGCCTTTCCTTCTGAATCAGGGAGGTCAGAAACTGCCTGAGAAGCTTGGAAAACAAGGGCTAAAATGTACCTGGTCATATGAATCTGCTAATCAATAACCCTAAAAGCCAGGGTTACAGCAGTATAGACCTTTTTTGCCTAGATGTCCCATGGGTCTACTCATTTTTATCTGAAGGAAGTAGTTTAGTAAAAAGCAAACGTTTAGAAGGCTTTTCAGAAGAGACAGACACTACAGAAGGATCAGCAGAAGGACATTTTTACAAAAACTTACAATCAGGCACCTTGTAAAATCTATCAGGTTTCTTAGGGGCTGGATGTTGACAATCAGGAGCCACAGAGACTGCTGAAAAGGTATCTAAAAGGGCAGCCAAGACTGGAGGAACAGCAGAGGGCTTAGGGGACTCCATCTGGAGGACTTCATAATACCTCTTCTGAATATCAAAAATCTGAGAGCAGTCCCATTTGAAATATTCCATCATGTGAGAAATAGTGTCCCCAAAGGAGAGTTCTTCTAAGGGAGAATCTGGGTTAATAAAATCCTCCTCCTAAGATCCATAATCAAAGGGAAAATGGATTGAGAAGAATATGATAAAGACTCTTCCCCAGAATCCAAATCCTCTTATGAAATAAAAACTTGGAATCCAACTGTCTTATAAAATAATATGTTTCTTTATTATACAGAACTGTATGCAGCAAACCATTCAAGTCAGGTAGACTCTTTTTCAGTACTTAAGAACATTAAAACACATCCTTAGCAGGTATTCCAAGTTTTTATTTTGTTGGATTATATCTTTTACTTTGGAACTCCATTAGGCTGCTTGGAGAAGTTATTGTGGTATTTTAATCCAAATCCTCTTCAGAGGATTCCTGCTGTTTGGGACTCTTAAAAGGAATAGATGACCATGGAGGAGCAGGTGCAGAAAATCCTTGAGTAGGCTTTAAAACCATTAAGGCATTTAACAGCCCTTCTGTAAAATCCTGCCATTCACTTTGGGAGTCTTTAACAGCAGGGGAAATATGCTTGTTTTTTTTTTTTTTCTTTTAAGGGACATGTGTCTGAAAAATCCTAGGATGTTCAGACCCTTGCCAACAACATAGTAGGAATCTTCCCCCAAACTAGGATTTATGGTATCCGCCTCGGTCCCTCAGATATAATCAGCCAAGGTTCCCCCTCAATGTCTGGAGTGGACATTTGTAAAGCCTTTGTGGATATACAAGAAGTCTGATCCATGCCAGCCTCCAACAAGGTCATGACAGAAGAATCTGAGACAACAACCGGATGATCCTCTGGGCTTTCAACTGTCTCAAGATGTCCTGGGGAGGCGGGACAGCAGCCAAACCAAACTTGAGGTTTTTTTGGCCTTTTTCTTGGCAGGTGGCTGACCCTTTGGATGGAAAGACTGTGCCATAGCACCTTGCACCAATAATTTTAGATGTTGGTTCTCTAGGTAAATCAACAAGGAGAGACAACTATTTAGGGTCTTAGGGACAAATGCTTGGCAGACACTGTGTATGGTCGTGAGAAGCACCCAAACAAAAGATGCACTGCTCATTATCGTTGTGGACAATCGGCCTCCCACACTGACACTTTCCCTTTCTAGATGACATGTAAATGCACCAACATAAAAATAGAATAAGGAGCATACATGTGATGTACTACATCTGTAAATTCTTGAGGCTTTGGTACATTGGCTGAACACTGGGTTACCATTGGCAGAAGATCCCTTATGTAAAGAACACTACAACTGTGATATAGAAGGACACCTAGTAGTACTTAGAGCAGATAAAGCTCCATGCACTTCAAAGAATTATCAGGCTCTGATCATAACTCATTATTATGTGCTCTCGAGATGGATGCCGAGATCTGTATTTCTTGCATCCACTTTTCAAATACATAATGACCTAGTTATGATTGGAAATATGATCATAAGACTCTATGATATCTGTTGTTGTCAAGGATACATTGATTTAATGATGTCTTAGGTTAAAAAAATAGTTTACATTTAGTGTGCAGTATTACATCTTGGTTCTACCAATAAACAACATCCATATGGTCTATTAGATTGTTTAACTCAGATTCCTGTCATAAAAATAACCTAGCAGCAGTGAATGAAGATGCACTTTTTTTTAATCAAAACACTCATCTTACAGAAACTAAATATTTTAATGTTGTAAGACACTGGGCTGGATTCCAAAAGAAAGTTGCAAACAGTAAAAAGCATTGAAGGAAGATGTCAGTGTATTAGCAGTGGATGAGATTCCATAATGGACATAAAGACAAGAACAAGGAATAATTTATTCAGCATAGGATAATTGTGCACTGCATGGACTCCTGCCAGATACGAAAACACAACGGGTGCACCTAACAATGACAAAACGTGACACAATAGGTAGCTACAACTTTATTGAGGCAGTAGGTGGAGGCCATTAGTGCTCACTCTCCCCTCTACTTCTTTCCATGAATTCCTAAGTAACACTTAAAAACATAATGCAAGCCACATTCAATGCACTACAGCACGCTGGGGTACCACAAGCCATATTAGAGGATGATCTGCAAATGCGTCCCAGAAAACAGCCAGCAAGGCACTAAGCCAGGCTACATTTAAGCCAGTAATCTGACCAGGAAATTTTAGAAAGGTACATGTTAGGCAGAGAGCTGGTGTAGGCTGTGTGCACCCTACATGCCCTTATGCAATTTGCAAGGTAACCCAGTCCCAATAGAAACAAAAGTGTGTCTGATTGTGGGTATACTGACCTCTGGAACATTCCAGCAACATATAGGTGATGCTGGAGGAGAATCCCAGACAACTGCCAGTCACATTTTAGGACAGCTCCTGGCAGTAATGTGCATGAAAGTGGATGAATTCAACCACTTTCCAGCAACAGCCACAGAGTGTAGAACTGCCACAAAATACATCTATGCTACTGACAACTTTCTCTGTGTCTTCAGTGCAACTGACTGCATCCACTCCCCAATCAAAACCCCAGTGTTACCTGAGGATGAATATTACAGCAATACAAAGGGGTGACCACTTCTCAACTGTCAGGTTGTGTGTTCTGCACACAGACTCATTATCAATATTGAGGCAACACACCCCAGTGGTGTGCATGATTCAGCAATATGGAAGGAAAAATGGTCTGAGGGCCAGTTTCCAAAATGGTGAAATTCTTGAAAGGCTTCTACTCAGTAAGTGCAGGACAACAGCTATGATGTAATTTTAATCTAGACCTGTCAACAATCAGCATGAAGACTAAATGTGACCTTTCTTTCCTACAAACAGGTGACTGTGGTTTTCCACTGGAGCCTTGGCTTATGACATCATACAGAGTCCCATCGATGCCTACTGAGGATGCGTACAACACAGAACACACCATAACAAGCATGTGTTTCATGCACTGAAAGCAAGATTAAAATATCTGGACACATCTGGGGATGAATTCCAATACACACTAGAAAAGGTATCATAAATGGTCACTGTGTGTATGCCATGGTGCATAAATACTAATATCAAAACATACCAAATGTACTGTGCTATCTTCTCTCACAAAGAACGAGGAAACACAGTACTAAGCGACTGCCAGAACTTTAATTAAACAAAAAAAAGTGCAGGATTTAAACATAAAAGTCCATAATACATAAGACATAGAGTTAAGCGCTTTCACCTAATCCATCATAGGCTTCTTCAGAACTCATTAAAATTTTTTTCTACTCCATCTTAAATAAACTTTTTGGCGCCAAATAAACAAAATCAGCTCAGATTTAAAGTGCCATTGTCATTAAATAAAATACATAGACTAGTTGAATACAATTTCACATTCATAATGTATTACTTCATTCTACAGTTGTAAACATACATAAATAATGTCAGTTATTTAAAATTAAAACCTGCAATTATCCTCAAATATTATAACATGTTATAATACATTCTATTGATAGTCTCTGTGAATATCTGTGTGCACTTTTTTACCTAATAATAGGGATCTGTGTGCACTTTTTGCCTAAATGAACGATCTATATGTACTTTTTACCTACTAATAGAACTGACTGGTTCTGATGTACTAATGTGACAACTTGAGTAGTATAAAAATAGGTGTTATAATAGATTTTGTGTCAGAAACTGTACAAATTAATTGTTAAGTACTAAATGTTAAATAAATAAATAAGTCTGAGAATATATAATAATGCTCTACTCTACACTTTGAAAAATACGCTTCTAAAAAATACTCTTTAAAAAATATACTTTAAAAATATTCACTGTAATAGCTACATTTTAACTATTGCAATACTCAACACTTTGTGGTAAAAATACATTTCCACTGTGTTTAAACTCTGAGTGGGTTGTCTCTATACAAGCCCTAAAATGTATAAAATTGGATTCATAGTTAACCTAAGTGAACTGT
Source organism: Protopterus annectens (assembly GCF_019279795.1). NCBI lineage: Eukaryota > Metazoa > Chordata > Ceratodontiformes > Protopteridae > Protopterus > Protopterus annectens. Next base: position 331,307,188 of record NC_056750.1, read on the forward strand.
GCAAAGGATGTGTACAGACTACTGTAATGTACTATGTTCTAAAAAATCTATAATATGTTAAAAACTCTTATTTGTAATGTTTTGCTTGATATTGTGACAATTAATTGTATGTAAATTTTGTTGTAACATATGGTAAATATACTTAATTCATATTTTGTTTAAAAGCATAAATTTTTCAGATAAAAATATTGATATACTGATGTATTTAATATAAATTAATGTAAAAAACTGTTAATATATAAATGTTGATGTAAAAAATATTATTATAACCTATCAAAGTTAAAAACTATTATTTATGAAAAACTATTATATAAAAACTATTCTGGAAAATGATTTCATAAAATATTATACCAATGTTGGTGTGTGCTGACTTTGGACTGATGGCTTACCCCAATAAGGGTTTAATAGCAATAGAGTCGTTTAATCCTGGAATCGTTGCAGCATCTGTATATAATTGCCACCAAACTTCTCTGTAACTTAATCATCCTTTTATGTTACCCCCCTTCCAATCGCTAGCAATATGTTCAATGATAGCAAATTTAAAATTGTGTAAGTCACCTTCACTCTCAATATGTCTATACAATGCATTGTTGCAATCTTTTTTCCGAATGCAATATAAGTGGTCATATATTCTTTTTTTAAAAGCCCTCTCTGTCTTCCCGATGTAATAAGCAGGGCAAATTTCACATACAGCAATATAGACCACATAAGTAGTATTGCAATTCCCCTTCTCACACCATATTGTTGTCCTGTTTGTGTTGTCTAGGACAATTTTGTTGTGGCTCATAATGTGTCTGCACTGGTTGCAATTACCACATTTGCCAGTGTGTTTTCCCATTCCTTTGAAAATGTTAACTCCTTTTCTACTATCACCATTCCCACCTTTGGTGTGTGAGGTGTTCCCACTTTCAAGTATTTTTTTCAGATTGTATGACATTCTGTAAACAAACACTGGTCTCTCTCCTACTATTCTAGAAATCTCTGAATTGGTTGTAAAAATGGGCCAATGTTTGTACAAAATTTCTTGAACCATGCTAGCATAAGGTGTATATGGTAATATATATGCCATTTTATACCCTTCTGTTTGTTTGTCTGCTGCCTCTGGAGTTGCTTGCAAGCTTTTTCCTAATATTGGAAAATATTTAGTCTCCCTTTGAGATGTTACATATTGTCTAACATCCTGTAACATGATTTTACTGTACTTCCTATCCATAAATAGTCTAGTAATATACTCAAATTCCAATATCATGTCATCTTGTCTGGATGTCATTCTGGCTGCTCTAATTAGTTGCCCCTTGAATATGTTTTTTAACATTTTTTTAGGGTGATTGCTATCATATTGTAAATAGTCGTTTGAGAAGGTACTCTTCCTGTATAGTCTTGATTTGAATCCTTTTTCATCTCTTGTAACTATTGTGTCCAAATATGGCAAACCTTCCTTGTTAAATTCATGGGTAAATTTCAAAAACGAACTACTATTGTTAATAAAAATGAAGAAGTCATTTAGTTCATCTCTATTTCCTTTCCACAAGATGTAGATGTCGTCCAAAAACCTTGTGTAATGGGAAATTAGAGGAAAATATTTACTCTTAAATAAGACTTCTTCTTCCCAATGTAACATAACTAGGTTTGCATAAATGGGAGCACTAGCCGACCCCATAGCTACTCCCTTACTTTGTTTGTAAAACTCTCCCTCAAACGATATAAAATTATTTTCCAACACTATTGACATACAGTCCATAATTAGGCAGATTTTGTCCCAGTCAAACTCAGTGTATTTTTTAATACTTGCACAGAACATTTGTAAACCTTCTTCACTAGGTATACATGAGAACAAATCAATGACATCTATAGTCACATAAGTTAGATCACTTGTGAAGTTATCTGTAGGGAATTTTCTTAAGAAATCCCAAGAATCTTTCAATACGTGAGGTAGATTTTTGTAAATGTCTTTTAACCATACATCTACTAGTTTACCTAGTGGAAATGTTTTTGATTTGGTGCCTGAGACTATGGGTCTGAATGGTGGGTTACCCAGGTCTTTATGTATTTTGGGTATACCTACCAAGGTCGCAGTAATTGGATATGACACCTTCAAGAAATTGTATATATCATTGTTAATTCTGCTATCTATCCAAAACTCTTCCAAATAAGAATTTATCCTCTGATAGGCTATATTTATTTCATTCAAAGAAATTGTAGTGTAGTTGCCTGATTCTGTCAAAATGGTTTGTATTTTGGATAGATATTCCAATTGGTCGTATATAACTATCCCACCCCCCTTGTCAGGCTTCATAATGCGTATACTTTTGTTTTCCTTTAATTTCTGTAACTCATGTCTCTCTTCAATAGTCAAATTATCTCTCACTTTAAAATTTCTAGAGTTGTTCTTTAACTTGTAAATTTCTCTCTGTACTTGTTTTTCAAATAGTTCAACTACAGTGTTCATGTGTGGAACAAAAGTGCTTTTGGGTTTTAGCAAGTAGCTTTCTCCTTCATAACTGGGTTTGTCATTCTTTTTGTTCTGAAACATAATTGATAAATTCAATTTACGGGTAAACATTTTAGTTTCTATCAGATGGTCCACTAAACCAAATTTCGGGGTGGGAATAAATTTCATACCCTTAGATAATAGTTTGTAATGAACATCTTCCACCTCAAAATTGGTGTAATTGTATATTTTGAAATCCCTTAGTTCTTTTGTTTTATTATTGTGGTCACTTTTATTCATTACTAAAGATGCTTCACTATCATTTGTATGAATGAATGTTAATTCCATTTGTTCCCCTTGTAAAATTTTGGTCTTGCGTCCTGGGGATAATAATTTTTCATCCCCTTGAATTGTTCTTTCTTCCAATACTGGGGGTTCCAATTCCTTCGAAAATTCTGATTGTGTCCTTCCTCTTCTTCATACCATTCATTTTTTCTCTCATCCTCGTGTGCCCCCCCTGCTACATCGTTCCCACTCTGCTGTCTGAAATACCCGTCCCCATGTTCATAAAATCCTTTGTTTCCATTGCCCCTATCTTTGTTCCATCTGTAAGCCCTTTTATCCTTATACTGTGTCATATCTCTATTTATTTTTTTACACTTTCTTTCGTGTGTAATGCTGGATTTCCTTTCCACAATAGAAAACTGTTTACTGTATAAGTTGTTCCATTCATCAAACAATAAATCACTTTTAATTTCAGCATTCAATGTTTCTACCTCATTAATTAATTGCACTAAACATTCGTCATTATACTTAATCAACATTTTCATAAACTCAAATCCACATTGGTCAAAAAAATTGTTGAAATCATCCATTACTGTTTCCTTAATGTCTACTCCTAAAGGTACTTTAAAAAAACGGAGTCCCATTGGGACTATTTTCAAATTTATGCATTTATTTAAATAAGCATTTTCTATTTTAATGTTATCAAGCTTGCACATAATGTCTCCCATCTTGTAAATCTTGTCCTTCAAAACTAAATTGTTAACATTTCTATTGTTTGGGGTTCTTCCCTTCCCCTTGTTCACCTCATCAAATTTGCGTTCACTGGTTAAAAAATCATTCATATTACTTTTGTCTCTGTAATCATCTTTAGGCTTGTTCAATGGTCTAGAATGTGAAACAGTACCTTGATTAGCCTTGCAAGTGCCCACTGATTTGGCGTAGGTCTTTACAGGCTTGATGTGTTTGGATTTGGTCCCAGTTCTTGCCATGTAATCTTCATCTTCTTCGAAATCGTAAATAGAAAAATCGAAAGTAAATCCTGTAGAGTCCATACGATTGCTGCCAGTGATGTTCCTTGTCAGCTGTCCTGCTGGTAAGTCGATATCGACGCTGTCCCCAGAAGGGTTGATGTGTTTGGAATAAATCAACCCTTCAGATAAACCATCCGGTGTTGAATTAAGCTGGTTGTTGGAGCTGTTAGATAAATTGTGCTTGTGTAATGCTCCACATTCACCAGTCTGTGCATCAGAACCATGTCGAACTTTAGCTTTTTGTTAGATGTTCCTGAGCTCGTCTTGGCTTTTTCATTATTATTGGAAAATGTGTGCTCCTTACTTATGCTGTAAACTCGTTTGTTGTCGTTGTGAACCGGATTGGAATCACAATCCGTGATAGGCGCCAATTTTTTAAAATCCTCTTCCACTTTGTGCATAAATGCAGTAAGCGTCTGCACCAAATGTTTAAGTTCACCTCTGATTTCCACCAATTCTGCCCCGTGGGAGCACTCGTTAGATCTACAGGGTGTATCGTTCTGTAACGCTGTCGCCGGCACTGTGTTGCCCTCCATGACAACTGCTGAACTCATACGTTGCGAGGGAAACCACCAAAAAATACCAAATGTACTGTGCTATCTAACAGCTCCAACAACCAGCTTAATTCAACACCGGATGGTTTATCTGAAGGGTTGATTTATTCCAAACACATCAACCCTTCTGGGGACAGCGTCGATATCGACTTACCAGCAGGACAGCTGACAAGGAACATCACTGGCAGCAATCGTATGGACTCTACAGGATTTACTTTCGATTTTTCTATTTACGATTTCGAAGAAGATGAAGATTACATGGCAAGAACTGGGACCAAATCCAAACACATCAAGCCTGTAAAGACCTACGCCAAATCAGTGGGCACTTGCAAGGCTAATCAAGGTACTGTTTCACATTCTAGACCATTGAACAAGCCTAAAGATGATTACAGAGACAAAAGTAATATGAATGATTTTTTAACCAGTGAACGCAAATTTGATGAGGTGAACAAGGGGAAGGGAAGAACCCCAAACAATAGAAATGTTAACAATTTAGTTTTGAAGGACAAGATTTACAAGATGGGAGACATTATGTGCAAGCTTGATAACATTAAAATAGAAAATGCTTATTTAAATAAATGCATAAATTTGAAAATAGTCCCAATGGGACTCCGTTTTTTTAAAGTACCTTTAGGAGTAGACATTAAGGAAACAGTAATGGATGATTTCAACAATTTTTTTGACCAATGTGGATTTGAGTTTATGAAAATGTTGATTAAGTATAATGACGAATGTTTAGTGCAATTAATTAATGAGGTAGAAACATTGAATGCTGAAATTAAAAGTGATTTATTGTTTGATGAATGGAACAACTTATACAGTAAACAGTTTTCTATTGTGAAAGGAAAACAGCATTACACCACGAAGAAAAGTAAAAAATAAATAGAGATATGACACAGTATAAGGATAAAAGGGCTTACAGATGGAACAAAGATAGCAATGGAAACAAAGGATTTTATGAACATGGGGACGGTATTTCAGACAGCAGAGGAACGATGTAGCAGGGATGAGAGAAAAATGAATGGTATGAAGAAGAGGAAGGACACAATCAGAATTTCCCCAGTATTGGAAGAAAGAACATCAAGGGATGAAAAATTATTATCCCCAGGACGCAAGACCAAAATTTTACAAGGGGAACAATGGAATTAACATTCATTCATACAAATGATAGTGAAGCATCTTTAGTAATGAATAAAAGTGACCACAATAATAAAACAAAAGAACTAAGGATTTCAAAATATACAATCACACCAATTTTGAGGTGGAAGATGTTCATTACAAACTATTATCTAAGAGTATGAAATTTATTCCCACCCGAAATTTGGTTTAGTGGACCATCTGATAGAAACTAAAATGTTTACAAATTGAATTTATCAATTATGTTTCAGAACAAAAGAATGACAAACCCAGTTATGAAGGAGAAATAAAACCCAAAAGCACTTTTGTTCCACACATGAACACTGTGAACTATTTGAAAACAAGTACAGAGAGAAATTTACAAGTTAAAGAACAACTCTAGAAATTTTAAAGTGAGAGATAATTTGACTATTGAAGAGAGACATGAGTTACAGAAATTAAAGGAAAACAAAAGTATACGATTATGAAATATCTATCCAAATAATACAAACCATTTGACAGAATCAGCAACTACACTACAATTTCTTTGAATGAAATAAATATAGCCTATCAGAGGATAAATTCTTATTGGAAGAGTTTTGGATAGAGCAGAAGAATAACAAATATATATAAATTTCTTGAAGGTGTTAGTCTCAGGCACCAAATCAAAACATTTCCACTAGGTAAACTAGTAGATGTATGGTTAAAAGACATTACAAAAATCTACCTCACGTATGAAAGATTCTTGGGATTTCTTAAAAATTCCTACAGATAACTTCACAAGTGATCTAACTTATGTGACTATAGATGTCATTGATTTGTTCACATGTATACCTAGTGAAGAAGGTTTACAAATGTTCTGAAAAAAGTAAAAAAATACACTGAGTTTGACTGGGACAAAATCTGCCTAATTATGGACTGTATGTCAATAGTGTTGGAAATAATTTTATATCGTTTGAGGGAGAGTTTTACAAACAATTTATGCAAACCTTATGTATACATTGGGGAGAAGAAGTCTTATTTAAGAGTAAATATTTTCCCTAATTTCCCATTACACAAGGTTTTTTGGACGACAATAGTTACAAGAGATGAATGAAAAGGAACAATACAGGGAAGAGTAGGAAAAGTAATTTCTCATTACAATATGACAAAATGATAGCAATCAAAAAAAAAAAAAAAAAAAATATTCAAGGGGCAAACTATTAGAGCAGCCAGAATGACATCCAGACAAGATGACATGATATTGGAATTTGCAAACAGAAGGTATAAAATGGCATATATATTACCATATACACCTTATACTAGCATGGTTCAAGAAATTGATTGCAACAATGCATTGTATAGACATATTGAGAGTGAAGGTGACGCCATCAGTCCAAAGTCAGCACACACCAACATATTTTATAATATTTTATGAAATCATTTTCCAGAATAGTTTTATATATATTTTTTCATAAATAAATAATTTTTAACTTTGATAGGTTATATAATATTTTTACATCAACATTTATATATTAACAGTTTTTTACATTAATTTATATTAATACATCAGTATATCAATATTTTTATCTGAAATACAATTAATTGTCACAATATCAAAAAAACATTACAAATAAGAGTTTTTAACATATTATAGATTTTTTCAGTTAAAGAGTTTGGAAGTAATATTTTTTGACAAAGTGTTGATATTGCAATAGTTAAAAATGTAGCTATACAGTGAATATTTTTAAAGTATATTTTTTTTTTAAGCGATTTTTCAAATATATTCTCAGACTTATTTTTATTTTTAACATTTAGTACTTAACAATTAATTTGTACAGTTTCTGACACAAAATCTATTTACATATATAGTTCAAAAAGGCAACAGTGATCCCTATATTATTTAAAAAAAAAAAGTGCACAGATATTCACAGAGATATCAATAGAATGTATTATAACATGTTATAATATTTGAGGATTTTGTTTAATTAAAGTTCTGGAGTTCAGTAATATCAAAACATGGTGGCCTGCCAGCTTTAGGTCTGGGCAATCTACCTCAAGCACCACAGATGTCTGATATATAGATATCAGAGCTGTCATAGCATGGTCAGGAGGATATGAGTGAGAAGAAGTAGGCATAGGTGACAGAGGCCGCGGCTGTATATTCTAGCTCAGGCAACACACCAACATCCTTTTCATAACTTTGGGTCATGATAAGACACATGGACAGAAGTACAGATAAAGCAGTGATGTTCACACAGTGTTGGCCCATTACAGCAGCATAGAACACAACTACTGGAAAAGAATGTTAGGTGTCCAGATTGATCATCATAGATACCATAACCATAATATCAACTGCAAAACCTTATACTCATTTTTGTGCTATAAAAATGAACATATATGGATGGCTGCAGAATAACATTCACCACAGGACCACTGTAGGTAAGGTATATCACCAAAGGTGACCGTATTGGCATATGTGTTGCATGCCTAAGGTGTGCACAACAGAAGATGTTGTTGGGCAGGTAAGATGTGTCTAGGTAGCAGTATAACTGCTATAATCTGAATAATTGCAGGATCATGCACTGGGGTATGTACCGTAACCAACAAAACCTAACTGTGGGAGTTGTACAATAACAGTGAGATGCATTACACACATCATAGGAATGTGTAACAGTGTAGTATTCCATCCAGTGAGCAGACGACAGCTGCAATAGTATTAACATGGCAAGAACTGACAACAAAGCCAAATACCTGACAAGGGACACACAAGTACTGTTGAACATGCGTGACCTGGACTGTCACACATAAGGCAATACTATAATGCACAGATGAGTACAACAAAATGGGTCAGCCAGATGCACAAATATGTGCAATTCCACCATGCATCAATGACAGGTATTACAGAGCAGCCATGGAACATGCAGCATTGTAGTGGATATGACAACATGGGTATAAATGTATGTGTGCAAGCAGTTACTTATGGAAAGGCGCACATGGAGAACACACTTCATCAAGAGTTTATCAAAGTTGTAAATGGAAATCCTGGTGTGCATTTGCTTGAGGGGGAGAAATGTGCAGTACCAGAATAAAGTGCCACAAGTACCACCTGTATGCACAATGAAATATAACTGTGCATGCAGGAATGCTAGACAGCAATGGTACTTTTAATGTAAAAATCAGTGCTGTACGAATTAGGTAATATGCTGATGACTGGGAGAAATGTTTGATGTATGTCAACTAGCAGCAGCAGGTCAAATGGAAGCAAGGAAATTATCACACTCAGCAATACAGTTGTCATTATATTACAACAAATATCACAATGACAAATATGTACAACATAACACAACATGGAGGCAGTCTCTTATGTCAGCTAAATGAACAGAAAAAGTCTGTGGCATCAGACAAGTGAGAAACTACTAACATGTACAGCAAGCAGTGTTCAGCATTGGCTCAGGGTTAGAATAACACAACAGGACACACGTGATCGACTGCCAGTGTTACACTAATGCAGTCCAAGGACAGCTCACACTGCAGTCTTGGCTGCCCCTGCCACATCCAGAAACATTATGCCCATGGTGCTGTAGTGAGGAGCTGGATATAGTGATGGTAACAGGGTGGGATATTGTGTAGGTATAAACAGTACTGTGATGTGTCTGTCTGGACATACCTGTTGGGTTCTGAACAGGGCAACTAACAGCAAATATGAGTGCATATTACAACAGAGACAATGACATATAAGGGCCATGTAAGGGTCTACTGAGAGAAGATCTGCCTATCCCCACTGTAGGTAATCTGTTCATGAGGGTCAGGGCACATAACACCTGGTTTGTACTACAACATTGCTCAAGCACCGCCTTAACAAGGCTTTTAACAGAATTTGCAAAAGATACCATGCTATCATGCTGTGCAGCCAGTGCTGCTATGACTTCCCCATGTCTATGCCCCTGACCTCCATGTAATACATGCAGCTGGTGTGCTACACAATCAGCAGTATGAGCAAGTCTATGTAGGGCATTGCCATGATGTTGCTGTGAATGCTCATGTGCCTGTAACAGTAGGAATACACCATCTGACACACATCCAAGCACATAGATTCAGAGACTGTTATTGGCTAATGAACCAAAGGGCCTTTTTAAGCCTAGCCAAGTTTTCCCAAAAGAATAATGATGTCCTGCATCCAAATAGGACATTGAGAGACAGGCATTTATAAGCTACCTCTGTCCATAAGGGACATGGGTGCCAAGCTCCGTGTAAAATTTCTATTCCCCATCCACTTGTCTAGGTTGTGCTTAAACTGGGTAATAGATAAACTCAGCTTCATATGGCTGGGAAGCCTGTTCCATAGGAGGGTCAGTCTCTGGGACACACACCTGTCTCTCCAGCATGTTATGTGTATGTCACAGACAAACTTCAGGTCCATATACCTTGTATTGCTGGTGCTCCTTGACTTATGAATATGTAGGAGATTCATGTGGATGCCTAGTAAGCCAGGCATTGATCACCCCTCAGCAATCTATAGAAGACTGAGTACAAGAAAAAGGCTTTAAGACGCTCTACATAAGGCAAGTTTGTTATGCCTTGTATTCTTTTTGCAAGGAACCTTTGAGGTCACTCTAATTGCTGCATATGTCTGGTCAAGTACATAATAAAGGGAACATTGTACTCTATGGCTGGTCTGATAAGGGTAGAGTATAGTGGGATAGTGACCTCTTTGGACCTAGATGCCATGCCCTTACTTATAAGTTGCACAACATAAAAGGATTTCCTCACCACTGTGGGCACATGGTGGTCGAAGGTAAGGCTGCTGTCTACATGAATACCCATGTGTCTGACCACTGGGTCAACCCTTATGGGTGTATTATCAACATGGCAATTAGTCTGGATGGCTACATTCCCACATTCAGTCCAATGGACATTATCAGCCGATTGTGGAGTAGAGTCATCATCACTACCAGACTCATCTGGTGACACTGGGTCACAGTCATCATCATGACCAATATCTGATGCCCCTAAATCATCAGACTGGCTAGCCACACTATCCTCCTGATCACAGGCTATTCCATGAATTGCAGAACTGTCCCCTTCTGGGCCATACAATGCTGATTATAATATCGTGTCCTGTGTGCCATTGAACATCGTATTAGAATGAGGCACATCACATTCCACCTTAGGATCAGGGAATGGGCTTGTAGAGGAGGCAGGGACTGGACGTGCTGCAAATACAGAGAGATGATACATGTCATATACCTTTACAGAGGGCAAATGAGTCAGGACATGACTGAAATAATTTGACAAATATCTAACAACACTACCTAATTATGGTGATATTGACTTACTTGGTTTGTGTGGCCTTGAGCAGTGTAGTGGTCCCTAGGGAGCAATGAAAATTCATATTAGTCAAAAATCAAACAAATGTGTAGATTAGTATAAAACTACACATACAGATGGAAAGCCAGAGATGTCTTCTACTGTCTCCAGCTCTCGTACTGAGAGTTAAAATGTCTCTGTGGTGTAAAAACAAATACATACACAATGACTTAGTAGGAAGCATGTACATGTCATCATGTTGCTTGTAAACTGATGCGTAAAACACAATCAAAGAAGGCAGTCACATACCAGATAGCTGACACTGTTGTCCGGAAAGCAAGTGCTCTTTGCAAGTATAGTAAACAAAATTACACATAAGGTCACAGTGATATGTAAGAATATTGTGATATAGCTGGTATACAGACTTTTTTTATCAGGTCTATCATTTTCGGATGAGGATACCTATCATCTTTGTTGTGCTGAGCCTGTTGGTTAAAGTGGAATACAAGCAGCAATTGAATACATATCACTGTTAGCATTAGGGAGTGGCAGGATACACACCAGCCTGAGTACAGAGACACAAGTCTGACATTTGACAATGATAGCCTGCTTGTGATGGCCTTTTGCTGGTGAACAAAACAACAAAGGTCACAGTCACATGTAAGAATATCATGATATAGAAGCTATATAGACTGTCTTACAATGTCTATCATATTCAGATGAGGCTACCTGTTGTTTTCATTGTGTTGAACATGTAGGTTAAAATATTAGACAGTGGCAGGACAAGAATACACACCAGCCTAAATGAGTATAGAGACCTATACCTGATGTGTGATGATGGTCTAACTGAGTACAGCAACATATAACTGATGTGTGATGATGGCCTGGGTACAGAGACACATACCTGGTGTGTGATGATGGCCTGAGTACAGAGACACATACCTGATGTATGAGGATGGTCTAACTGAGTACAGAGACCCATACCTGATGTGTGATGATGGTCTAACTGAGTACAGAGACACATACCTGATGTGTGATGATGGCCTAACTGAGTACAGGGCCCCATACCTGATGTGTGATAATGGCCTAACTGAGTACAAAGACCCATACCTGATGTGCGATGATTGCCTGAGTACAGAGACATATACCTGCTGAGTAATGATCCCTACTGAGTGCAGAGACCCATACCTGATGTGCGCTGATGGCCTACCTGAGTACAGAGATCCATACCAGATGTGTGATGATGGCCTGAGTACAGAGATCCATACCTGATGTGTGATGATGGCCTGAGTACAGAGACATATACCTGATGTCTGATGATGGCCTAATTGAGAACAGGACCCCAAACTTGATGTGTGATGGCCTAACTGAGTACAGGGCCCCATACCTGATGTGTGATGATGGCCTAACTGAGCACAGAGACATATACCTGATGTCTGATGATGGTTAGCTTGTGTAGGCCCTGTGCAAGTGAATAAAACAACATTACATCCATGGTCACAATGACACTTAAGGGTATCACAAAAAAGCAGCTATATATAGACTGCCTTACCAGGTCTGTCATCCTTGGATGAGGCTGTCTTCATCATTGTGCCAAAATAGGTTAAAGTGTAACACAAGCAACAATTGAGTACATATCACTGTTAACATCAGGCAGCGATAGGACAAGGATACATATACGCCTAAATGAGTACAGCAACACATATCTGGTGTGTGCTGATGATGACAAGATCATGATGGCCCTAACCAGGTTTATAAAACATCACTACAAATGATGCTTACTGTGTCACCTAAACAGTGTCTGTTTAATAGAAGATGTAACCAGTCTTATTGAGTCTTTCCTCAGCTGTGATGTTCAGTGCTACATGACCTGCCACTGTGACATGAGTAAAAACAAATAAGACATATGTGAATGGATGTCCATGAATGACAACTATATTTTGCTGCTGAGTTTATGAACAGTGAACATACCTGTACATACTGGAACAGCAGCCTCACCCCATCCTCCAGGAATGCAATGATCCTGACAGGTGATATGGTGGGAGGCCAGGGCTATTATCTTTTCATCCAGGGGAGGTGCAGGTGGCCAACCACCAGTATAATTTCTGTTCCTCTCATATCGGTGAAGTCTGTTGGCTTCACACATGATCATGTCAGAACATTGTTGATGCCAGGCCTACTATGAGCAGTTATGGCCACCCACAACATTCACCACATTTGTCATATCCCTCCACACCTGGTTCCTCAAGAATGTATCATCTGTCCATCCTAGCAGATTCCTGCTGTGTTGAAGTAGGACCTCCAAAATTATTTCCTTGTCCCTGTGAGAAAAATTATTATGTCTATTTCTCAAAGGCATCTTTAAAAGGTAAGTTGCACATATGAGGAGGTATATATGCTGTGCACATATTGACAGATCAGCATTTCTATCATATGTTTTTGTAATGTTCCTCACTACACTCTATTGCTATCCAAAAGAATACATGCCATGTGTATTGCCATTATGCACAGGTAAGCATAGTAAATATACATAACATGTAACAAGTACTGAGTATATGTCATGAAATATAAAGCCTACATGTGCAGCACACACCACCTATTCCATGTTTAGGATATGTCATATCTGCAGAGGTAGGATTAGAACCCATTTCTTTGGGAATGTTGACAATTATGAACCATTCACATAACCACTATACCACCACTTCAGCAGAAACAGCTCTGGGATATTCACAGCTTTAGTCATATGCAGAGCCAACTATTCCTACCATGTTACCTACAGCCACTGGGAATATCAAACAGGTGTCAATGTAGCCATTAGCAAGGATCAACCCAATAGTGTCATGTACCCAAATATGACTAACATATGTAGTTTTATATGTCAGACATTAAAAACATATTAACATGAGCATCTTAGCTGTGATGGCTAGTGTGTAAATAACAAAATGGCAGGCTAATTCAACTGGATGTCCTTCCAGTCCTACTGGATGGTACAACAGCTTCCAGTGTAGGAGTAAACATCATAGAATATCTGCAAATAATTCTTTGTACATACGATTTGTGGACACTGTCATAAACCACCATCATTATCTGCAAACAGTACTATAGACTTACAGGCAGAACTGTAGTACCAGCAGATATGCTTGGAATCTGTCTGTATCCAGAGTTCACTGGGGGTGATGAGATTGTATCTGTATAGCTTCATATGGAGAAAACCTCACTGGCACTGATGGACATATATCCATATGCATGCATATGGGAGAAGGAACCCCTATCCTTCATCTAACTGACATAATGATGTTCAGATGATTTCACATTGCAAACTACTTGCAATATGACTTACAAGGTACACACAGGACATTATAAACATTGAATAATGCTAAGCACAGTAGTTCATAACAGTAACACAAGCAGCTCACCCTATGAAAGCTTACCTTATGGTTAGATATGCTTTCCTGAATTAAGCTAACAGCAAGGGCATCTCGGCACAAACAGCTATTAAGTACTGTTTGTAGCATACATAATGACCTTCATTAGCATGTAATATCCCATCTGTGAACATCCTTCTAAGTCCTCTGATCTCAGAACATTAACCAATAGCTCTGTGTAAGTGTATGGTGCTCAGCACAAATGCTCACTAGTTGTCACTGAATATGAACATATGGAACTCGTGCCTGATGCCCAGCAAAATACTACCACCCTATGCAGATACTTTTAAAATGTGATACTGACACATTTTGAGTTCCCTCCCTTCCTAAATGTGCACTGAATGGTGCCTCACTAAGCATTTTGTACAAAGCATTCTATACAAGGTTTTTTTTTCATTCCAAGAAGATGTCAATGTAGAGGACACTGCAGCATGTCCGAGCATTCAGCTTAATGGATGAGAAGACATTTCACGTGTTGGCAGTCTTATGTAGGACATCAGCAATTGATGCAAGCATGCCAAAAGAACTTCACCCAGATAGACGTATGCAACCAGGTTGCAAGGGAGCTCCAAGGATGCACTTGTGTCTTCAGGACTGGCATGCAGGTCTGTTACATATACTAGGACCTTCATTGTAGGGACTGGGATCAAGTGCTTGAGAGGATCACTGAGGTTCAATGGCAACCCCAGATGCTTACAGTAATTGCCATATTCCCCACCCTAACACTTGTTACATACTCCTAGCATCTACTAAACAGATATTATGCTACACTGATTTGATATTCCTAAGTATTTATTGTATATATGTGCTTCTATCAGTAAGTTAGCTGTAATGAAAAATACAGTGGAGTAGTAAACCAGTAATTGCCATACGACTGCACATTTTGAGGTCATCTGCATATAAGCAAGGCCAGAAATGCAGGTGTGCACGAATGTATATTAACAGCAGTTCTTATTAATGACTGTATGTGTATGAGACATCTAATTATCAGTGGAATTTTATTAAGAGTCCTTAGTACACCACTGAAAGCCTGTGTTGTCCATTAGCTCACTGGTCAAGCAGTCTA
>NC_056750.1:331624884-331757384 GCF_019279795.1 Protopterus annectens
CCAGCTCCTAGGCCAGTTCCCATGACACCATGGTCATCATGACATTATGATCATGTCATGCCTGGCAAATAAAAGCATGTCCCTCCTTGACTGCTGACATACCACTTACAGAGTCCTTCGGTACCACAGACAGACTTGAATACTTATACGGCTTAAGCCAGGATTTCACATCTCATATTTAAGTGCTTTCTCTTACATTTGTTAGTTCACTTCCCTTGGGTTTTTATGTGGTCTGTGTGCACCTAAGCAAACTATGACTCATATATGATTAAAGTGAAGAAAGTGTCTGGAACCACAAAAACATCCATGGGCTGATATGAACTTAGTAAGCCCACTAGCTGCAACCCTAGTTTATTTAAGGTATGAAGACTGAGGCAGTGGCCCATTTCATCTATAACTTTGTTATGCATAAAATAAAAAATGACAGAATTATAACAGTTGGAAGAAGAGTACATGCAGTAGGCACTACAATATACAACAATACACAGTTAAGTGTTAAACAGTGAAATAATATAATCACAATGATTAATATGCAGTTTAATAAAGAAATTTAAATGTATAGGAACCCCACTATATACAAGTACACACAGTGTTAGTCTAGTTAAGAGTGTCAGACAAAAGCAAGTGAGCTCTTTACAGTCGAGGGCACAGAGTACCACAATTTAGGACCACAGTAAAAAAAGGCTTTTTGAAGCATTCTGGTGTGTAGATAAGGGCTAGCAAGGTGAAAGGGCTGGAGATAAATGAGCATAGGCTGAGGTCTGACATCTGTTTTTTAGAAAGAACTACAGGGTAGAACTGGGAACTAATGGCAGGTGTATGTGCTACTTGCACGACTTAACATTTGCAAAGATGATAATAGTACATTTGCTGGCAGTAAAATTATTGAGACTTGACATTACTGGACACAATAGGACAATCTTGTTCTTTCCTCTGCACAGTGTGTTTATGACTGCACCTGCCCTCAGTGGAAATATCTCCACAAAAAGTCTTCAATTAATGCAATGCTGTATTTTCCCAGCATGCATGGGAAAAAAGAACCTAAAAAAGGGTAGAAACATCCCAGCAGGCATGGGAAAAAATAACCTAAAAACAGAGGGCAGAAACATTATTTAATGATTTTTAACAAAGAGTACAGCTTTTACAAGGTGTAAAGAAATCTTACCTGAATAAGTAGAGTGAAGACTGGAGTACTTGTTAAACCGATTGTTTCAAACTGTCTTCTAACATTATTAGCTGAAAAACAAATACCCCAAATACGAATTAAACGAACTTAAAAGAATCCAAAAAGTTTTGCTAAAGCAGTAAAAAACAGCTTAGGTGATCTTTGGTCCATAGGTACAAGACTTCAAGAAAGCAAAAATGCTGATCTGTTGACTGTGGTGCAATGAACTGGTTAATGTATATCAGCATCTATAAATGTGGACAAAAAGCAACCATCAGCTCAGACATTTTCTACACAAGTGCAGAGGCACTTATGCAAAGAAGGTGGCTGCCATTTAAATACAAGTAGTAAAGCACCCTGTGATTAATGACTGTGAAACTGTCAGTACTAATAAAGTCTCTACCACACTGTATTTTTTTGTTTTTATTTTTTGTCGTCCCCCCCCCCCCCCCCCGGATCTGGCCTAATGGATCCTCTTCCTCTGCCCAATCAGCCCAATCTTTCAAGGGGAAATTTGGGAATGACATTCCTAGATGAGAGCAAGAGACTTACAAGCTCATTCATTCCAGCCCAGGATCCCCAAATGTCCCTCATCCCATGGTGAAAGTCAGCTGTTTCTGTGGGGCATGGCCTACCCCTCACTCTGTGGGAGCACCCTCCTTAGAAACTCCTCCAAGCCCACAAATCTCTGTATCCAAAGGAGAAGCATGTTCCCACATGCCATGTTCCTCCTGGCTTCCTAGTGTTTAATACACTACAACACAGTGGTCTTGAATGGCTTGGATTCCACTGGGTAATGCCTAGTGCTCCTGCTAGGTATCATTCTTGTGACGAACCACAGCTGCAACTATTCCCCCCAAGATGACCCAGCGGCTCAGTCTCATCCTTCCTAGCCAACTCTTATGGGCATCTAAGCCACTAACTGAATTTGGGCCATTTACAGTGTAGTCACAGTGTATCTTAAGGGTATGGAGTCCAAATGTCTACAGGGGCATGCAGTCACACAGCTGCCCTCTACAGCCAGCTATTGGATTATTTTCTTAATAATCTTGATCCAAAACATATCACCAGTGGAAGTGGACTTGAAGGTTACAAACATTTCAATGTGGGGACAACTGGTTGAGGACACATGACTGACTGCAATTCAGTATCAGAGATACATGGCTACTCCAACATTCACTGAGGGTACAAAAGAGCACAAAGTACCATGCCCACAGCTGAAATAGTCAAGTGGGGGGGCAATGTCCATTCCCTCCCCAGGACACAGGCACAGCAGGCATTAAAGCAGGTACCAGCAGCATGATTCATGGAGGGTATGTCATTTGCAGAGAAAATGCAGTATCTAAAAGACAATACCATTATTAATGTGTTAGGGGAAGTGATGGGGGTTGTGTTTGATGTACAGTACACACCTAAGTACCTACGACTTGCAGTAGTGTGCAACAGCATGGAGAAAATCCTATGTGTTGTTTGGTGCAGTTGCACATATGTTGAGGCATTTTAGGCAAAATTCCCTAGACACAACGGCTTTCCTACAGGGAATAACAAGCATTCCCCATAGCAGGGAATCCCTGCAGGCATTGATCAAATTTTGCTCTTGCTGCAGCATGGTAAGTAGTACTTCAAGGAGACGTTCATTAGGATGTCCTAGTAGCAGATTCAGCCACCAATGCCATGCCTTCATCTGACTATTCATCCATGGAACATCCAGGTTAATTAGGGCACATACATTCCAGTCCCCCTCCTTTCACATGGTTATTCCAGCTGTTGTCATGGCACCATATGCTTTTGTGTGCCCAAAGTGAATGGGCTACAGCCATGCGTCTTTGCAGGTGAACCACAATTAAGCCATGTGTTCCCAACCAAGCAAAGAAATGTCCCACAGCCTACAAGCCAAAACCTTTACCAGAAATGTGTGCATTTGTGTTTGCAAGAGGAGGCTGGGGGACTTTATTATGCAGATATTCAAAGTGCAATATCTCAATGAAAAGCAGAAATTGTCTTTTTCAAGCAAAAAAAAAATAATAAAGAATCAGTTAAACACACTCATTATAATAAATCACTTTAAACAACAAACATTTTAAATTCTAGTTCTGCTAATTACAGAACAAAAAAAATTGTTGCAGATTTAACCTTGACCCACCATCAACTGCATACCTTCTACTGAAGTTCGTCTACCAGCCACTGTGCAAGGCAGAAAGACATTTCCTACCCAAGGGACTACTGCTAACAACAACTTTCGGTTTAGAAATTCCTCAGATGCATATGGTGACAACAGATTTCGGCGCATCTTTATTAAACACTTTGGTTTAGACCTTTCTTGTACTTGCTCCTTGTTCACAGATTCTGCAGGTCTGATCTCAGAAGGCAAAGTAGACCTGGAAGCTTGGGTCTTCTTAATCTGTTCCCTCTGGGTACACAAAACAACATTATCTGCTGTTAAAACATGTAAAATAATAAACATACATTAATACACACATACCATATATCATTTAGTTTGAGTTTCCTTCAGTCAGGCCTTCATACCTCTCTTGCTAAAATCCTTATCTAATGGGTTGATAAACCTCATTATACACTTTCAACCAAAACTAATGCATACCATAGACCACAGATGTTGAGGGGATAAAAAAAATAATCTCAAAATTCCTACAGAGAAATCCAGCTATATGCAGCCTTTAACCTCACATCTTTCAGTCTTCATTATAGGAAGGGGGTTGAGTTTTATACAATGGCGTATAATACTTCATTTTTTGTCAGAGTATGGATCTGATTTCAGAGGTACAAAATCTCATCAAGTGAATGATCCCCCTTAAAGGGAACACAGTGAAGATTCACTGCTGAGTTTCCCTAGCCACATTCTTCCAAGAGGATAAACTCAGTTTACTTTACATGGAAACTCTCTGCAGAGGAATACAACATGGAAGGAAGCATTTTATCCTGACCTAAAAAATTCTGGCAACAGATAATGATCACTTGGCCCACCTAGTTTAACCATTCCTTAGAAGTAGATCCCGAAGTATTAGTTTTGCCAATGGAAATGATCAGTTTAAGATGGCTCGAACATGGTCTCTCGATGTCTGTATGTGATGAGGGGGTAGCAATGCAATCTGATTTGATGGGTCGAAAAAAGCCTTGATGAATTCTAAGTTCTATACCGGGAATAGATGCAAATTTGCCAGGTTTACTGTGATGCCAAAAAGATTGGCAAGATTGAAAAAGTAATCCCTTGCCTGGATGGGGCAGTGAACAGGAAGTCATCCAGATATGGAAACACCCGGAATCTTTGCTGTCTCAGGTGAGCTGCGACTACTGCCATGCATTTGGTAAACACCCTGCGGGCTGTGGTGAGTCCAAAGGGCAGAGCTCTGAACTGGTAGTGACTGGCTCCCATCCGAAAGCAAAGTTGACTTCTGGAGCGTCTATCTATTTTGATGTGATAGTACATGTCCTGTAAGTCCACCGAGCAGATCCAATTGTCCTTTCACAACAGGGGTAAAATGAACTGAACAGTAATCATTTGGAACTTTGCCTTGTCTGTGAGTCTCAGGTTCCCTGTTTTCTTTGGCACTAAAAAGATGTGCGAGTAAGTTCTAAAGCCTTTTTGTTTGGTTAGGACCTCTTGGATGACTTTCTTCTGCAGTAGTTGTTGAATTTCTAATACTGCGTACTCCTCTGACTGGGTGGAACATCAGGGAGTTTCTTTAACCTCTCTGATGGAGGAAGGAAAAAAGTGAATGTAATAACCTCTGGATATAATCTTTAGCACCCATTTGTTTTGTGTTAGATTGGTCCAGGTGGTTGGGTGCAGCAAAAAACAACCCCTGACTGCCTCCAGAGATGAGCAGTCAGGCAGCACTTCCGCAGCGCTGATAGGACTTATCGGAGAAAGGTTCTCTGAAGTCCTGATTCTGTGATCCCCTTCTGCCCCTGGGCCAGTGTCTCTCATCAAAACCTTCTCCTCTGCATCTGGAGGAAGAATCCCCATGCTAATCCTGGGAAAACCCCTGACATTTTCAGAACAACAATTTTTGCCATTATACTGGTTTCTAGAAAAAGTGTGCTGAGGAGTTGAAAACCTGACCCCGACGGCAGACAAGGTCTTCCCTTCCTCCTCGCTGCAGGTTAGGGTATCTTTGTCAGATGGACCAAATAAAGAGGAGCCATCAAATGGGCATTCACAAAGGATGCCTTAAAGGATTCCACAAAATCACAAAAGCCTCATCCAGGCATGCCTTCTAATAGCAATACCAGAGCTGGCTGCCTGTGAGGCACCCTCCGTCGAATGGGAGATGAGCCTCATGGAAGAACTGGACAAGGAAGAGAGAGTTGCCAGTTGGTGAGAAATTTCTTGAAATCCTCTGCCGACATGGTCTCTTCTAGAAAGTCAGAAAGTTCCTTAAACAGATCCCTCTGCAACTGAGTAAAATGTCCCAGGTAGTTTAACGCTCTCAGCGAGAAAGTGGCCAAGGTGTAAATGAGCTTACCCAACCTGTCCATAGTCCTGGACTGCCTGTTTGGCGGATGGACAGTGGAGCTCTGCTCAGCTAGGTCCTTTTTGGTAGATACTGCCACAACCATGACATTTACTGGAACACCCTTGGTCTAGTAGAGTCTGTCCTTAGGGGGACAAGAATTTATCTGGTCATTTCAGAATTGGTTCAGTTGTGTCTGTCTCCTTCCGGGCCCAATGGGACACCAAATCCATGAGTTCATCCACTGAGGGGAGGGGGGGTCACCCATGAAGTAGATGAGGCCGTCCTGAAAACCTCCAAAAACATGGACTCTTCTGAGGAAGGAGGCTGGGCCGACCAACCACCTCTCTACTTCAGGATCTCTAAGATGTCTCCAAAGGAGACATCCTCCGATGGTGATCATGGGATCCTTCTCCTTCAAAATCCATGGCCTCTGTCAGAGATTTCAAAGGACAGTCAATATGCCTCCTTTTGCATGTCTTCTTATGAGGAATCTCCTCTGTGGGATGTTCAAGGGAGGTCTCAAAAGAAGAGGGGATTCCCTCTAGGGGAAGAGTTTGAAAGCTTGTCTGGACAGGTTCACTCTGGCCAGTCATGACAGGCTGAAGTCTCTGATCCAAGGGGGGTTGACAGGGAGATTCATAGTTCAGAGAGACCGGATCCCTATGACTGGAGAAAGCCCCTTCTACAACTTGGAATGCCGACGAACCCGGAGAATCCCTCCCCAGCTCCACCGAAGCTGAGGCAACTGAAAAAGAAAGGGTAGAGACCCCATATCTGTGGACTCCAGGTAGAACCAGACTCAAACTGTCCATTGCCAAAGTGCCAAGAGGAAAAGACAGCTCCAACAGAGTCAAAGCTGAACCCTTCTCCCCAGATCCGAGACCTGCTGCGATCCGATGACTTTGGAGTAGAGGAAGTCATGGCAGCAGTTGGAGAAGAGGAAGGACAGCTCCTGGGATGAAACCCCAGTTCTCTCAGGTGGCTACGATTCTGGGACTCCGATACTGAAGGACGGATCGGAGAAGAAGACTGCAATGGAATGGAAATGCTCGCAGATCCTAGAGGGGATGGAACAGACAAAACCCCCATCTGGATCTGAGTCTTGAGGATCCTCCTTATTATCCTGTCTACACTGACCTCAGAAAGGCTTCTAGAAGACCTGGAGGAGGTTACTGATGGTGGTAAGGAATGTCTAACGGGTGTCTGCAGCAGTTCGGAGAGAGATGAAGCCCCCACATCCAACTCCGGAGTTCGACTCCTCACTGTAGGATCCAAAGTGGCAGTTGAAGCTCTGGGAGAACTGGTTACATGAATAATACCAGTCGGATGCAAGGAGTGCTTCGGATCCACTGGCACTGAGATTGGTCTCTGATCTGATCCTGTCCGATCCGAAGATCTTGGTAACTTGGTAGGTGGCTTTGATAAAGCCCTGGCAGCTTGTGAGAGATTTCTTTGGATTAGCAGATCCTACCACATTCTTGAAGGGGGGTTTGAGCATCTGGAAAGACATCACAAGAAGCAGGTGAAAAATTTGTTCTTGCTGTCAGCAATAGCGCTCAGATTAAATCCTTCACAAATGGAGCAAGCTGACCGCAGATGTTTAGGCCTAAGACAATAAATACATCTGTTATGAGCATCAGAAAGGGATATTTTGTGCTTGCATCCTGAACACAGTTTAAATCCAGCAAGCTTATTAGACATTGTTAAAAAGAAAACACACATGTGCCCACCAGAAACAACAGTAAGGCTACTTCAAACAGCAAGCGCACTCAATCAAAGAAAGGAAACAGCACTGAGCTAAATATCTATACATCTAAATATCTAAAGTTATTTATTTTTTGAACAAAAATGTAACAAACAGCAGAGAGAGAAAGCACAGACCAAGGTCCAAAAGCAGAACAAGGAAAAGGGATAGAAAAGTTAACTACTAACCATGCACTGCTAAGGAAGGGGAGGAAGGACTGGAAAGAAATCAAAATGACTAATCTGAGTTATGAAGATTGCTGAAAGATTCCTACTAACAAGTAGAAGGCTAGAGACTCCAGAAACCACGTCTGTCACTGCTGGTGGCAAATGAGATCTGAGGAGCTTAGGCAGAGCACACAGCATTATGGGAAGAGGGAGGAGCTTGAGACTTGGATTCTAGTCTGTAAGAATGCAACCAACACGGATCCGTGACCTAACCGTGAGGATGAATGAAAGGGACAACATCAGATCAAAAAAATTATCTGCAGTTAAAACATGTAAAAGAATAAACACTTACGACATATCATTTAGATTATGAGCTTCCTCCATTCAGGTCTTCATAACTGTCTCTTGCTAAAAGCCTTATCTAATGGGTTGATAAATCTCATTATATACCTTTTCCCAAAACTAATGCATACCATGGCATACACTATAGATGCTGAGGGGGTTAAAAAAGAATCTGAAAATTCCTACAGAGAAATCCAGCTACATGCAGCCTTTATCATCATGTCTTTCAGTCTTCATTAAGGGAAGGGTGTTGAGTTTTACACAATGACGCATAATACTTTATTTTTTACCAAAATATGGATCTGATTTCAGAGCCATAAAATCTCATAAAGTGAATAGTCCCCTTAAAGGGAACCAACTGGAGACTCTCTGCTGATTTTCACTAGCCACGTTCTTTCAAGAGGATAAATTCCGTTTACTTTACATGGAAACTATCTGCAAAGGAATACAATGTGGAAAGAAGCATTTTTCCCTGGCCTAAAACATTCTGATAGCAGATAAGAATTACTTAGCCCACCTAGTTTAGCCATTCCTTAGAAGAAGATCTCATTTAAGAGCTTCCTTTTTTTTTTTTTTTTTTTTTGGATAACTGTAGCACTTACATCCAACACTGTTCTTTTTTTTAGCAACACTTTCAGTATTTCTTTATCCATCTTCTGATGAAAAAGTCCTAAAATCTGCATACAGTATCCCATGTGGGGTCTTGTTTGGTTGTCTACAAAGAAACATAACTACTTGCAATGCACAGTGCACTCTGATTATACTTCTAAAATGAAAACAAAAAATAACTGTATAATACCAGGGTTAATACGCAAGAACCACGCTCTAACAAGAATGAGACAGCAAATTCCTTGGGTACTGTGACCACTGTTAAAACACAAAGCAAATCTCTAGCTGCTAATCAAATAACAGTTGTGACCCACCTTGTTTGACCACAACCTTTTTTAATGACTAGATTACATGCATGCAGAACGTTTATACAATAAAGAAGATTGTCTAATTACTGACTGACTGACTTATTACACCCTTAGTAATTATCCTTTCACATAAGCAAACGTCATTGCTACGGAGCTCTGTCTCTCTTTTTGTGTAAGTGGGCCAATCTTTTATTTACATGAGCAATTCAGAACTAATCCAAGATGGTCTTATTCACAAACGTTTTATGTAGTACTATGTCAAATGGTTTGCATAAATCCAAATATACATACGCATTTTCTTCTGTTTTACTATCCAGGCTACTCATTCAAAGGATTTTATTAACTTTTTTCAAAATATACTCACTTCTTCAAAAGATAATGTTTTGTAAATCCATCAACAGAATAATAGGAATAATCCTTTACTATGTTTCTATACCTTGGTGTATCCGTTTTCTAATATTAGGAGATGCATTTTGAGAAGATTTATCTTAACAATCTGACGTAATTAAAAATGCTTCTTAACTAGTCATTATGGGCTCTGCTATTCCTTACACTAGAGGGCTGATGTCAGTAAGCTATGTGCACTATCTCTCAATATGGGCCCGGATATTCATATCCGTAGTGGGCTGACAGGGACAAGCACTATATGCACTGTGTGTGGTGTGCTACTAGGAACTACTGTGATTCATAGACATGGATTATTGTACTCCATGGCAACAAAAACTAGGCATCTCACTTTGTTGGACTGCACTCAAGTCAGAGGAAAAGTATTATGCAACATGACAACACTACCCACTGCAGCTCGGAAAGGCAGCCTAGTAAGGTAAGTTACATTATACCTTCCTCAGCTGCATTGCCCCACTGTGCTGAACTCTGCTATCATATTCAGGAGTAACTCATATAGGTTTTTACACTCCTCAGACATAATGGTGGAGCTAGGAACATTACTACAATGTGGTAATGCGGGCTGTGAGAACTACCACTGGCAGTTCACCAGCATCACTGTGTAGAGGCAGGACATACAGTTGTGGTAGCAGGTTTGTCTGCACCACAGGGAACTCCGCTACCAGCAATGTGTGTTTTTTCTTGCCATCCAAAAGATGAAGCCTAGCACAACACTGGACTGCACAAAGTTGGACTCCCATATAATTTACCCCACTACAACCAGCTGGTACACTTTTACACCACTCCATTGGATTTACACCAATAGTATTGCATATCTGAATCGCATACGACAGGGGAATGTCATTTGAATTTGTACTCCGTACATAAAATACCAAGTTGACACACCACTGTATGGCTGCATATTGTCTTACCTCATTGTGTGCCAGATTTTATGAATTGTAAAGGGGCTTTGATACACTTTGGTACAAATGTTTATGAGCAGCAATCAATCTTATCTGAAATCAATTACAAACAAGATCATTCACATTACAAGGAAAGCAAAAGAAGGAAGACAAAATAAACCAAAAATAAGCTTATTAATAAATAACTAAATAAATCAAATCAAAATCCATGTGCCCTATGCAAGCAGCAAGTAAAATGCGAGCCCATGACGAAACCAATACAAACACATATACAAAAATCACACTACCAAACAAACCCATTATTTATTCCTCCATGTATCGGTGCATTGTATATCAAAATAAATTGCATTGTTTTTCTGAACTATTTTTTTTAAATTTCTCTGCAGACATGAGGGAGCCAAGATAATACAAAACAGTGAATCTCAGCTCTGCTTCATTAATCTATTAGAAGTGCTTGAAAAAACTACGATACTGGACCAGCAGCAATTGTCCTGTAATATCCTTCAAGTATGCAAGATGTACAAATTATAACAAGAATGTTAATGTTTGTAAATGACTCCCATTAAGGTCTCTGCAATTACTGGTTAAAAGATGCTTTTAATTTAAAGTTTTATTTAAGGCTTCTCAGACTGTATTTCCTAATTTCTTAGTACATGAAGTTGCGCTGAGGTATTTTACTATTTATTTTAGTTACTTTTGTTAACTAGGTTAGTTTTACTTGACATGGCCTACTTTCAGGGGAGACCCACAGCAGCATCCATAATGCCTACAGGGAGTAAAATCCCTTTTCTAGTTGAGAAGAAGGGACAGGTTGAATGGTCCTCTGGTCTACTGTAGAACCAAGGACCTGTGAGAAATGAGGAAGCTGCTCTAGAGGAGGCTGAGGAATTCCTAAAAAAGGAGGGTGAGACTTCCACACTATGAAGCAACCCTGGTGGATAACAGACAGAACCCAAGAATCCAAGGTGATGAGCTGCTAGTTTGGAAGACAGAAGGAGAACCGAAGGGCCAAGCGAACCTGGACAAAGGTAAGGGAGGGCAAATTGTCAAACAGAAGCAGGCTTGACAGATAAAGAAGGGTTCTGGGACACAGCAGCTTGAGAAGACTTAGAAGCAGCTGGCCTACTATACTTTCTGCCTTTAGCGGCCTAACGAGGCTGCCTGTGAGCAAAAGCAGACCTAGTACGATAGCTCCTCTGGAACTTAAGGACAGGGAATACAAAAAAAGAAGTTATGTACTCACCATAACGTTCCATGTGTGTTGTCCACTCTCATTCTTCCTCAGCTGATAGGTTCAGATCCAAGAACTCGGATCCGACTCAGTTGCTGCAAAAGCTCTTGGCAACTTTGAGCTCTCAAGTCTCTCCTTTACCCATAATGCACCAACCCCCATAACCTCAGATCTTGTTTGCAAGCTATTAAAGAAAGACGCAACTCTTATACAATCAGATATAACCACAAAATATATCAGTAAAAATTGGAAAGCCAAATCTGGAGCTCTGTAAAGCCTGGAAGAGACAGATATTTTGCTATATCCGCCCGCTCTTCTATAAACAGAATGTTGGGGTCCGGTGGGTGGGGAGTTGAGGAAGAATGAAAAAGGACAACACAGATGGAACATTATGGTGAGTACATTTCTTCTTTATCTGATGATGACAATTTTCATTCTGTCCTCAACTGATGGGACAGAGTCCCCAGCTACCTAAATCCCAGTGTGGACTCGAGGAAGGACATTTCTAACCACCAGTGAGCCAAAAGATGCCCTACCTCTGGATACCAAATCCAGTTTGTAATTTAGTAGCATAAAATTTCCTTGTGGATGATTTAAGGGAAGATAACATTTTATGGACAGGAGATTAGAGCATTGGTTGTCTGGCTATTACTGGAATTGGAGAAACCAAGCTGTCAACTTGAGATTCAGTAGGTCCAGATGTATCAAGCCTGTCAGGTAAGACAGGAGATCTGGAGCTGGGTCCAGAATCCGGGATTGATGAATTAAATGAGGCCACAGGAACGGAAACCAAATCTGTTGAGGCCGGAAAGGTCCAATGAGAATGAATGACTTTACTCTTCAACCTGGCAGCTCTCTGAAGGAACTTTGGGATCAGAGGATATGCATAAACAAAACTGGGGGGGGGGGGGCACTAGGGCAAAGTAGCTGTGGCACTTGTTGCTCAGGGGAGATGCAGAGAGATCACAGCCCCCCTTGTGGAAAATCAATTCCGCTATCTTCTGGTTGAGGGACCATTTGTGAAGTAACAGAATGCACATGCTCAGTTTGTCTGCTAGCATGCTGGATTTCCAAGGAATCTGCATTGCTAAGAGAAAGCAGTTGGAAGGTATTGCCCACTGCCACACCCTTAGTGCTTTCAACATGGGGGGTATGATCTGGTCTCTCATGTTTGTTAATGTACCAAACCACTAACATGTTGTCCATTTGTAAAGCAATCTTTCCTGATGGGAAAGCATTCTGAAAGGCTTGCAACACTAAAAGCACTGCTCTCAACTCCAGGAAGTTGATATGCAAAGTGGCCTCTTCAGGAGACCATATGCCTTGGACGGTCTTTCCCAGGTAATGCCCCTCCACCCCAGCTGGGAAGCATCTGTGGTCACTATGGCCTTTGGCTGAGAGTGGACAAATAAACGCCCCTGTACAACTTCTGATTGGATCCACCATGTCAGATCCTTCTTGCACATGTTGGTGATTCATAGTTGAGCGGATAAAGGAAGCTGAAGTATTGATTATTGAGATGCCAACATCCACTGAAGAATTCCTCATATTGGGCCAAAGGAGCTAGGGTTATTGTTACCACCATTTACCCCAATGGTTGAAGAACCAGGTGGGCCGAGACTCTGGTATTGCAAATTATCTTTTTTACTTTTGATTTTAAAGTTTGAACTCTGGAAAAAGGAAGGGAGGCTATCGCTGATTTTGTGTAAAGTAGCACCCCTATGAATTCTAGACTTTGACTTGGTTCTAGATGGGATTTTTCATAATTTATGGTTATTCCTAGCAGTGCACAAGTCTGGATAAATGTTTCTCCTGCCATAATAAGCTGATGCCCAGTTAAGGCAGAAATGAACCAGTCGTCAAAGTATGGAAACACCTGGAATTCCTGCAGTCTCAAGAGAGCTGCTACCACTGCCATGCATTTGGTGAACACCCTGGGGATTATGGTAAGACCAAAGGCAGCCCTTTGAACTGGTAATGACTGGTTCCCTGCCTGTTCATCTTTATATGACAGTAGGCATCCTGGAGATCTTTTGAGCATATCCAGTTGTCCTTTTCCAAAAACGGAAGAATGAACTGAACTGTGAAAATCTGGAACTTGGTCTTTTGAACAGATTTGTTTAGGTTGCTGAAATCCAGAATTGGTCTCCAGTCCCCTGTTTTCTTTGGCACTAAAAGAATCTTCAAGTAAGTACTGGATCCTTCCTGGTCTGGGGGGACCTCTTGGATGACTCTTTCGTCTAGTAGCTTTTGTATTTGAATTGCTGCTTGTTCCCTCTAACTGGGTGGAACATCAGGGAGTTTTCTGGAATTGATATGAGGAAGGGAAAATGGTATTATATAACCTATGGATATGATCCTTTGCACCAAAGTATCTTTTGTTATTTCTAGCCAGGCTCTCTGGTGCAGGTATAAATGACCACCGATTGACTCCAGAGGGGGACAATCGGGCTTTCTTTTCAGGAGCGCTGGGAGGGTTTGCCAAAGAAAGATTCTCTGGACCCTTGATGTTGCAGGCCTTTTGTGCCATGAGGGCGGCATCTACCATTTGAATTTCCCCCTCTATCTCTGGGGGAATACTCTCTGTGTGTACTGGAAAGATCCTTGTGATTTCTTGAACCACATCTTTCCACTGCTTTGATAATTCCTCAAAAAGGATCTTGGAGGGGTGGAAAAATGTAAGCCCATGGCAGAAAGAGTCTTTCCATCCTTCTCACACCTGGACAAGGTGTTTTCTACTTTAGGGCCAAAAAGAGACGTGCCGTCAAAAGGAGGATTGATGAATGTAGACTTAAAAGGCTCCGCAAAATCACACAAATGTATCCATGCATGTCAACTAATGGATACACCTGAACCCAATGCCTTTGAGATTTCTTCTGCTACATTAGAAATAAGCCTCATGAAGAGATGGATATCGATTGTAGGGTTGCCAAATGAGAAGTGATGGAAGCCTTCACCTTTTCAGAAACGGTTCCTGCAAGGGTATCTGAAAGTTCCTTAATCAGCTCACTCTGTAAATTACACATTAAAGGAAATGATCCACAAAAACACAACGCTGTTCTGATGAAAGGAAATACACAGGAGTAAAATGAATGATGAAATGTATTCTCTTCTGGTACCTCGGCCTTTCACCTTCAAGGAATAATACAGCAATGAAATCACATCCTTTTATGCTCCAGGTACAAAGTGCCATTGAAGGATTCAATGATTCAATCATTACATAAATTAAATAATTAATGAATAATTAACCAATTGGAAACATGGTAAACTAAGGAAACCCACAGTCAAGTGTTGTCCAAAACAGAGCATATATAATACTTGTTCATTCAAATACATTCTTACACAGTATCTGCTTTACAAAGTAATATTACTATCCAAATTCATGCTATGAGGGAACAGCATGTGAAAATTAATAATCATCCTGCATTCATGTCTGTTGAGGTTCCCTTATCATTTATAAGGGCACTTACTGTGGGAGCTGTTCAGTATGTAATCTTGTTAGGAATTTAAATGGATACAAAATCAATGGGAAACTGTATTCAGGAACTGAATTTTATAATTGTAATTCTTGTGGTGTAGTTTATATCATTGGTTGTGGTTGTAGTAGTACGTGCTGGTACATAGGCAGGGTTTACCATTGCCTTTACCTAATGGAACTATGGATTTTATGGGATTTCCCAATATTTTTACAAACAAACATAGCGAAACTTCGAACGGACTCGGAAGGTCTGTAGAACGCTTGAATCTATGTGGCGACAGTAACACTGCACAAGGTGACTGTCTTAATGTTTTTAGACCCAATTTGTTACATTTCAAAGATATCATTGATAGAAAATATGATTTAAATAACCACGTTCCACCAGAACCTATTATTCAAAATGTTCCTACTTACAAAGAGAATTTAGACTGTTTGTATGTTTTGATGGACAAATTCAAGGGTGTTGAATGTGACAATGTTTATTTTAACGAATGTTTACAACACAAAATAGTTCCTACGGGATTGAGAATTTGGAAATTCCCTAACAGAGTTCAACCTGGGTCCGATTTTCATACTACCCTTATTAAAATATTGGACAAATGTGGACTAGAAGTAGTTAGGGCCATTAAGGAAGAGAACGAAAGGGAAAAGACTTTTTTGTTGAAGGAAATGGAAAAGTTGAATGACAACATTTTAAATGATTTATTGTTCACCAGGGAAGAAGAGAAAGCTAAATACTACGAGATTTTTGTACAAATTGATAAGAAATGTACAATTAATATGAATAGAAAACATGGCAAAATACAAAGGGATTTAAGGGAATATAAGGAATGTATTGCCTATCCACCCCCCCCCCCCAAACCCTTTAAAAAGTTTCCTATACAAGAAAGGGATAATTTACAAGATATGAATGATAGGGAAGGGGACAGATATACAGATATTGATTCTGAACAACATGAAAGACAGGGGGAATTCCCTTTGGATTACTCTCCTCTTCCAAGGAGGTCCGACAGAATACGAAACAAGCCCCGGACATTTTACAATTACAATCACCCTCAATATCGATAGTGAATGAAATAGAGATTTCGAATAATGTTAGAGATGATTTTATTTCTGTGTTAGATAATGTTTATACATACCAGGGATACAACATTTTTAATTATAGCCACATTTCTATAGATATAGAGCATTTTAATTTATTTTCAAAAGGTTTTAAATATGTCCCATATAGGAAAACAGATCTGGTAAAAACCATTATAGATTTAAAACTGTTCATTAGAAAAAAGAATCTAGCTTTATTTTTTGGTAATACAGACTCAGAATTGGTTTTAAATCCAGTTTTAAAGAGAAAATGAACTTTTAACCCTCCGTTACACCCTCAATTGAAAAATCTTGAAACTATTTTAGAAAGGGAAATCAGAAAGGAGGTACAAAATCATAAAGATAGTTACAATTTAACACCAATAGAAAGACAATACTTGGATGAGTTAAAAGCGGACCGTACCATCAGAATTATGCAACCCGACAAAGGGGGCGGTACAGTTCTGATGGATACAATTATTTATGAATCTAAAATGAAAGAGGAGTTACAAAATACTAGTAAATATAGTTTAGCATCGGTCAACGAGGTGAATATAGCCAATTCAAAAATACACATGTTATTGGATGATTTATTACTTGAAGGTTCTATAGATTTGGATACACAAGTTTTTGTATAACAAATTTCCTAGAGTGCCTTCAGTATTTGGAATTCCTAAGGTCCACAAAAATTCTAAGGACCCAGCTTTAAGGTTGGTAGTTTCTTCTGAAGGTTCCATAACTTCTTTTATTTCACAGTTTTTGGATAGTAAACTCAAAAAATTAGCATACGAGGGTTCTACAGTACTAAAAGATTCATGGGATTTATTAAGACTTTTAAAAATGGAATTAAGTCATGATTCGTTGATGTTTATTACAATGGATGTTGTGGATTTATATAGGTCTAAATTGGTTGGAAGAATATATGTTAAAGTTCGGAAAATTCTCTAATATGGATTTTAACAATATTCTTTTATTTATGGAAATGGTTTTAAACAACAATTTCATGTATTTTGAGGGAGAATTTTATAAACAGATCAAAGGGGTGGCAATGGGAGCAGGATGCGCTCCTACATTTGCCAACATTGTACTTTCTTGGTGGGAAGATCAATTCATTCTAAACAGTGAATTTAAAGGTTGTTGGACACTATACAAACGTTTTCTGGACGATATATGTATATTATGGACTGATACAGAACAAAAATTCAATGAATTTTTGAATTATATTAAGACCACTACACATTTTTTGGATTTCACATACAATATTGACCATGATACTTTAAATTTTTTGGATATCAGTGTTTCAAAGGAAATGGGTAGTTTTAGTTCAAAAATTTTTAGGAAACAAACTTTTTCTAATTCTTATTTGCATTTTAATAGTGGTCACCCTTACTTTCAGAAGAAAAATCTTATTAAGGTTCAACTGGTAAGGATTAGTCGGATGACATCAAAGGACATAGAATTTACAGTCGAAAGCAAAACCGTCTGTGAAATGTTCAAAAGTAGGGGTTATCCAACAGACCTTATATGCCAGGTAGAAAGAGAGGTTTCTGAAGGTAGAAAAGGTAGGTTTGGACCTATTTTAGGAAAAGACTTGGTTAACCTTCCTACAACTAAAGATTCAATTCCAAGAAAAGATGAAAAGGAGCCTAAAGGGACATACATTTTTGATTATAATGGAGACTCCAACATTATAAAAAGAATAGTGAACAGGGAATGGGATAGATTTCAACAAATTTCTGATACTGATCCTAATGTGTTAGGGCCTTACATTTTATATATAGACGGGATTTGAATTTTAAGAACATGTTTGAATTTGGAAGTAGAAAAACTAACACCAGTTGCCGTTTAAAATACGGCACATATTAGTGTGGGATGTGTTCTCAATGTTTCTTTATAGTGAATGCTCCTTCTACTGAAATCCCTAGTAGGAATAGGAATATCACGAACAAGGTGCATGCAAATTGTAACAGCTCAGGTTTAGTTTATTTAGCTACATGCAAAGTTTGCAATTCATTTTACGTAGGGAAGACGGAATGGAAACTTAGGACCAGGATTTACGAACATTACTATGAGATAAATAAGGCCAATTCTAGAAATGCATTATTTCGTCACAAGATGACCTGTCCACAATCTATATTTTTCTTTTTTGTTCTTGAAATTGTTCCCAGGGAAATTACGGGAGGTATGTGGGAGGCAAAACTGGAATACAGGGAACTGTTTTGGCAAATCACGTTACAGGCCAACAGGAATCCCGGTTTAAATGAAATGTTGTCCATTGTACCTGTTTTAAAACTTAGATCAGCTAAATTGTAATAATTATTAATGTCATTTTATCATGTACCACTAGAGGGCATAGGTATACCAATAATTTCCTTCAACATGAACAAATATATATATATATATATATATATATATATATATATATACACATTTTTTAACTATTTTTAACTAATTTTTTATGAATAGAGATTTGTTATAAATATATATATGTACTATTATTGTTTTATAGAAGATTTTAGGGTGATATTATTGATTTTTCATTCATTTATATCCTTGACAATTTTGAAAATGATAGCATCATTTTAAATATTATTGGATATCCAATGAGGTTTGTTATTTGATGTTCGTCATGGTATTTAAATAGCATTTGCAGCATTTGAATTTATCTGAAGAAGTGTTCTATACGAAAACGCAGAATTGTAGTGACAGCGTTAATAAATTATTTTGGCTAATATCACATCGTTCCTCAGCGTTCCATCTCTTATTTGGGTACTTGTTTGGACTGAACAGTTTATTTGGTTTCCTTTGTGCTTGCCATATCGTGAATTTACTTTCTAGGAATGTGGTCAGTGGTGTCAGATTCCTTCCATGTCCACTGAGGGTTAAGTCAATGAGCTCGTAGGCAGGCAGAGTCACCCAGGAAGTAGATGGGCTGGTACCAAACACATCCAGGAGTACAGACTCCTCCGACAAAGGGTTGTTGGGCTTCCTGCCACCTCTCTGTTTAGGATTTCAAATACGTCTCCAAAGGAGACATCATCAGGAGGTGACCATGGGAACCCTTCGCCCTCCTCAAAATCTGTATCCTCAGTGATAGTGTCAGGGGGATCTAAATGCTTCCTCCTGCATGTCCTCTTCTTAAGGAACCTCTTCAGTGGGATATTCTGGGAAGGTATCAGAAGAGGTCAGAATATCCAGATGGGAGTCCTGGAGTTTCGATACCAGCTGTCCCTGAGGACAGGGTAGTTGATACTCTTAGCATAGAGGTGGGATTGATGCAGGTACAGGACCCGAGGGGATAGGCACTGTCTGAGTCATGGTTGTTGACAGGGTTTTCTCCCAACTCCTAAAGGCAGACCTTCCTGGGGAGGGTTAGGAACCCAAAAGGGCTTTCTGATCCCTGGTCCTTCCCTGCCCTGAAGCAGAAGTTGGAGCCGAACTTACCACTGCCAAGGCTCTGAGGTGTAGAGGCAGCTCCAAAGCTCTCAGAGTTGACTGAAATACCTCGGATCTGACAGATCTCCAGATCAGACTGAACTAAAGAGCTCAGAGCAAACCTCAGATCAGAAGTAGATGGGCCTGAACGAATCAGATCCAAGGGCTCCAAGACCATGGAAGGAGTCAGAGGATGAAAAGGTAGAGGTGATGTTGTGGATGTACAGGCTTCCTGACCCAATGGGGTAGAAGCTGAGATAAAAGCTGGCTGAATCTGCGCTGAGAGGATCTGCCTCACTACCCTCTCTACATCCTCTACAGTAAGGCTAGAAGAGCGAGAAGAGGTCTGTACAAAAATGGAGAACATACTCTTGATGGGACTGGGCCCATCGATGGAGAGTACCTAGTTCTAGGCAAAGGAACCACAGCCGATATTTTTGTCTGATCCGAAGGATTCGGATCTGAGGAATCCTTAACGTTTGGAGACTTCAGACCCACAGAAACAGTTGGATCCAATGGTAAATTCTTAGCCTTTCTCTGAGCCAAAGAAGAAATCTGAGACAAGATTTTTGTTTTCTTCTTTAAAAGATCCAGTGAAACTGCAGAATCCAAAGAAGGTCTTCTAAGGTTTAGGAGGAAGCTGTTGAAGAGCTCATAGAAGAGTGAGGTAGTTTTTTAGATATGTCTCCATAAATGGCTTCACCAAAAGAGGAGGGTAATAGCCCCTTCAAAATAAGTTTGTTTTTGCAGTCAACCAACATCTTCAGGTTAAACGCATGACATGTAGCACAACACTCCTGTACGTGACGTGTACAAAGGCAATACACACAGAGTTTGTGAGTCAGAAAAGGGAATTTTCTGATCACACTTCCCATATTTTTTAAAACTCTCCGGGGTTCTCTCCTTTTCTGCCACAGTAAAAGTAACAAAACAAAAAAATAATAATTAACAGATAACAGCAAATCTACTTGTAGAAGGATAGAACAATTTTTTCATTTTAAGAAGAAGAAGGGGGAAGAAAATGAAAAAAAGGGGAATTAAACTACCTACAAAGGTAGTTCAAGAATTATGCTAGCATAGAAGGGAAAGGTGGACAGACAGAGATACAGATACTAACAATAGTATCAAGCATACACTAGGACAAAAGAAGAAAAAAAATGGCGGATATATATATATATATATATATAAATATTAAAAAGTTTATTTTTTGTTATTCTTGCTGTTAAATGAAGCACTTATTCAGCTGAATAACTTGAGACACAAATTACCACGTCTTTCACCTAATGATGGCAAACGAGGTCTGAGATAATGGGGGTTGGTGCATTATGGGTAAGGGAGAGGCTTAAAAGTTCAAAGTTGCCACAAGCTTTTGCAGTGGCAGAGTTGGATCCAACGTCTCGGATCCAAACCCATCAGTTGAAGACAGAATAAAAACTGACAACATCAGATATGTTTCAAGGTCCTGCTAAGATTTACCTTTTTCTTGAAGAGACTTAAAACAATTCAGCATCAGAAGTTACAAAGAGATTTTTATTATCCAAAGGAGTATCCAGAAACTTGGCCTTAATGTCCTCAGGTAAAAACTGTAGAAAAAGCAAACCGTAATGGCTCATGACAAACCCAAAGGCAACAGCTCTGGAAGAAGCATCAGCTGCACTTGAGACACTGGCAAGCCACCTGAGAGGTTGACGCCAAAATAGATAAAGCAGAAAACTTACCTTCTGAATCAGGGAGGCCAGAAATAACCTAACAAGGCTGGGCAATCAAGGCCAGAGCACATCTGATCATGTGGGTCTGGTAATTGATGGCCTGAAAGGCCAAAGCAGACGCAGTATAGACCTTTGAACCAGTCTTCTCCACTGCCCTACTATCCTTATCTGGAGGTAGAAGATTGGAAGAGGGCAAAGGCTTAGATGGCATGTCAGATAAGACAGACACTACTGCAGGATCAGCAAAAGGACATTTAAATAAGAATCAACAATCCTCAGTAACCTTCTAGAACCTGTCAGGTTTCTTTGAAACAGCAGGTTGAGAATTTGGAGACTTACAGGCAGCTATAAGGGTGTCTAACAAAGCAGCCAACACAGGAGGTACTGCAAAAGGTATAGGAATGTCCACCTGAAGCAGATCACAATACAGCTTCTTATCGGACACCTGAGAGGAATCCCAATTAAAGTATTCCATCACTCTGGCTATAGTGTCCCCAAAGGACAATTCCTCAAAAGGGGACTCAGGGCTAATGGACTCCTCTTCAACAGAGTCATAAGCCAAAAGAGAGGGAATCTGGTAACAGTAAGATGAGGATCCTTCATCAGACTCAGAATCTTCATCTGAGGAATCAGGTTCTCTAGGCCGTTTGGAAGGAGTTGGAAGTCCAAGGGGAAGTAGGCACAGAAATCCCTTGGGGAGGTTTCAGAGCCATTAAGCCATTAAACAGGTCTTGAGTAAACTCCTGCCATTCCCTCTAAGGATCCTTAGGATGTACAGCAAAATGCTTAGTCTTCTACTTTTTCTTGGTAGGGATGTCAGCCCTAGTAAACACTGAAGGTTCCAAACCCTGACGGGATTCAATAAGAGTACCTGGGAACCTCTTGCCTGTCCAGAATCTGCAACCATTGTTCTCCCTCGACGTATGGAGTAGATGCCTCCAAAGCCTCACAGGGCATGCGAAAGAAGTATCCATGTCAGCCTCCCAATGGGTCACTGCAGAAGAATCCGACACAGACACTTAACAGCCTACAGTGCTATCACCTGCTTCTAGAGAAATGTCTGGTGCTACCCTGGTCTGTTTAAGCCTCTGCTTCTCATTCTCAAGACAGGTGGCCAGGGAAGGCAACCAGCTTGTAAGAGTCTTAGGCACAAATGACTTACAAATGTTACAGGAGGTATGATTGTGGAAATCACCCAAACAAAAAAGACAGTTTGTGACGATTTTTATGGGGAATGTGCCTCCCACACTGACATTGTCCCTTCTTAGATAACATGAACTCCAGGTAACCAAATGAAAACAAGATCAAAAGTAAAAGAAAAATGACCCCAATGAGGCATTTATCTGACAGATAGGTATTCAGCATAGCAAAAGGGCATTCAGACCGATAAGCGATGATGGCATTCAGACTGGCGGCAAAGAAATTCTGGGTAACTGCATTCGTACATCACCTATATGGCCTACATCCTATACCGGGAGCATATGTGTGACGTACGGTGCATATAAGCTATAAAGTCTTTGGTATACTGGCCGGATGTAGGGCCATCCTTGGCAGGAAAGCCCCAAGGAAAAAATACTGCAACTTTAATAATGGAGAATGTGCTGAAATCTTACCTGGTGAGACCTAACATTCACATTTGCTACCCTGGCTCCTCACTTGTATAGCAGCTAGCTGTGGGGGAAGGGGGGGGTAGACAAGACATCTAAGACATTCTGTCTGGGAAATCTTGAAGGTTAGAACCTTGTAAGCCAATCATTACCATTTGAATTTTACGCAGTTTACAATCAGAATGTTAATTAATACAACAGCCTTAAGATTATGCTTAAATGTAAAGATTCATTAGTGCTTTCAGCACACCAAGGCATCAAGACACTCACAGCACCTCTGTGGTTGGAGAAAGGGAATAAAGCATGAAAAATGTGCCAAAAAAGACAAAGCTGTGAGCCAATGCTAAAACAGCTGTCAAAATTGTGCTGCTGTGCGAGTCAAAAGCAGAAATGTGCTAAATTGACAGCAAAGAGTAGATGTAAAAAGCATGTATTTTATACTGCTTTAACACATTTCTTAGTTCACTGAAAATATTTTATTAGATTAGTCATACCACACCATACATCACCAGCACTAAACTCACAGCAACAGCTGCATGAGGTAATATGCAATATAATGCAGCACATTTTTGTACTGACTGTATGAAGTTCTTTTGAAGACCTAAATGCCACCTCAACTCTTCAGCACATTTCAGATCAACCTTTATAAAACAACAGGAGCTAATGTGCGAATAAGTGAAACCCTAAAGTAAGAACTCCTTTGGTGGTGAACAGTAGTTGTCTATGTATTGTCTTTGTTCTGTACGCTGTTTTTTTTTTCTTTAAGCTTCAATACATGGCTAGCGGCTATTAATGAAGATTCCTACTGTCTGTTACTTTCTTATGCATCCTTATTTCTGCATTGGTGATGGTCGTCTATTTAACTGGGATATGCATAGACAATACCCAAAATCCTGGACCTTTCTGCAGAAATTCTAGCTTTGCCATGAGAGAAGAAATAAAAAACTGCTTATTCTGTAATAGCAATGACTGGAAAAGGAAGTGGGGGACACCTGCAAGTATAGTGCAGTAAAAGACAGAGCCTGCTTTTAGGCCTGATTTCCAATACTCTGATCTTTCTTGCTTTCATTAATGATGCTAAAAGATTAACAGTTTTCACAAACTCCAAACGTGACAACTTGATCCAATGAGTAAACATTTTTGCAAGGGAAAATAACATTATTTATTTGACACTTGTTAACCGGGTTAGTCCATCTGAGCCAATGGCCCATTTTCAGTGGAAACCCGAGGAGAAAAGCTCCAGCAATACAAACATAGTAGGCAATATACAAAACCCAAGAAAAGCAATACAACATAAGCAAAAAGTACATATGCAGAAATCAGGTGAAACAAATAACCGTAATAAAAATAAACAAAACGATGTAAATACAATTAGTACATTTAAGCATTTACAATAATGACACATCTTTAACTTATGCATTTTCTTTAGCAAGCAACAGTTAACTCAAAACAAATACAACACAGTATTCAGATTGCCACAAATCACTACTTTCACCCTGGATAAAAAAATAATTACCCATGAGAAGAAGAACCAGTCTGTAGCAATTCAAAACAATCTTGCCCTACCACCATTACAGACAAGCCACAATCTCTTAAAATTTATCTTGCAAGGCAAGAGCACACCTACAGTAAGTTAGTATATAGTTTCACTGACCTCATATACAATTTACTGCATCCATTTTGTCTTGTTTCTGATCAGTAAAATAGACAAAGCAACTCTACCAGTCACACAACTGTTGGCACAAACTGCACTACACAAAAGTGCTGCATATATGATATCATGTACATAAATGTGAACATGCAAAGTACTTGTCTCAGACATCTGTCATTTTGAATTAGCACTAATACAGAAATAATAATGATTATCACAGCAAACTGGCATAAGTTATATGCCATTTGAAAATAACTCTTCTATAATATAAAAGTACTGCAACAGTGGTGTGAGCGGATCTATATTAGAACATCGACAGCTAAAAACAGCGAACGCCCTTACCTCGACACAGGTTAACCGAAAGCACTAAATCTCGATCAGCCAGAACAGCGATTTTTTTTCCCCAAGGGAAAAAAATCGCTGGGCCAACAAAATAAAGTGGGAGGCTGTACACCCAATACCCCACCCACCCACACTTAAATATACCAACTCCAAGATCGCACCACAGTGGAGGAAACAGCAAATTCCCAACAATGACCCAGAGAATTTTTACCCTGGGAAAAAAATCACTGTTCTGGACGTTCAAGATTTGGTCCTTTCAGTTAAGCTGTGTCGAGGTAAGGGTGTTTGCTGTTTTTAGCTGTCGATGTTCTAATATAGACCCGTGTGAGCTATAACTCACAGACAGCCATGCTATGGTATATAATAACACTAGTAAACTACAACTGCCAACTTGGCAGGCACGGGGGGGGGGGGGGGAGCAATAAGAACAGTTTTATTTGCTGTTGCAGTACGTAGTTGCACTCATTTTCTGCATGAACTACAACACAAATATCATGCCAATACTGACAGCCCTAATACATGATTAAACAGAAGGCCCAAAACTCAACATTCTTATTTGCTAAAACGTAAATCATAATAAATATGAAAAATAAGATGATTATACTTACAATTTTTGAAAGACGATGCGAGGTATTACATCTTATTATTCTCCTTACCTCCAACATACTAAGTGCTATCACGTATTTTCCACTTCTGTAAGCCTGCATAAAAGGCAGAAAGAACAATGAGCAGTAATACAAACTAGTAGCACCACATTTGGACAGAATGCTTCAGTGCCACAGTTTGCTGCAACTTTGTTCTGTAGTAATGATCTGGGTCAAAACTGAAAAAACAGTAGCACCTGAAGTGCACCTACCAAGAAAATAATACACCTATGCATAGATAGCACAGTAGTGTAACAAACCTAGATGGCGGACATTCATTTAAATGTTTCACCACTAACTAGGCTTTAGACTCAGTAGCACGCTACTATGTTCAGTGCTTAATAAAGAGAAAAATGGTACATGGTAGTTAATTGGGTCCATTATTACTAAAGGAAATGGGTGCGCCAGTTGTAAAATGATGTGCAGTCCTCCAGTATTTTAACATAGGACTATAGCATTTCAAAGCAGCAGTCTGTAACATGGACTAGTACAACAAAATGAAAAGGGTTTGCTTTCCACAGCAACTAAGCACTGTGTGTGCTACTCTGAACAATTTAGAAAACCTGCCTGTTATCTGAAAAAACAATATTAAAGTTGCCAACAGCATAAGCTCCAAAGTTTAAGTGGCCCTTTCATCCACCTCTTTAGCTTTGTAAAGTTCCTGTAAAACTAGAAATATTTTCCTTTACAACAACCACTCAAGCAGGCACTACAAGGTGCTGCAAACCAGACATGTCCTACTGTGATGATCCTACTAATTGACTGACAACTATTTGCTGTGGGATGTCACAAAATAAAAACTGTGTTTGGTCTGTCCCTAATCTTATGAATAGTTACAAGACTTTCTTCCATCTTTCACACCTCTTGTGGAGCAGTCTAACTTACAACTTCAAACTCATGCCAAACACATTCTCAAAGGAGTTTAAATGACTTCTTCAAATGCAGATGTACATTGAGCACAGCACTTCAGATATATATTGGACAAAAGTGACCAAAAGGAGCATGATCTCTTTTCCCTTTTCTAATGAGAAACCTCTGACAGTGAAAGAGAATCCTGTTTGCCTGAAAGGCTGATGCCAGACACTGTTGTGTTACATAGGATGGGACTTACACATCTGGAATGTCTTTAGTTCACAATAAGTGCTCACCATCCAAGTTGTGGGTTTACTTTTGTGTTCTTTTTTCAAGAATTCTCT
Source organism: Protopterus annectens (assembly GCF_019279795.1). Lineage (NCBI taxonomy): Eukaryota > Metazoa > Chordata > Ceratodontiformes > Protopteridae > Protopterus > Protopterus annectens. The sequence goes on from NC_056750.1 coordinate 331,651,375, forward strand.
AAGTAGCTAATTGTCTTCTTGATTTAAATGCCCCTGCTTGGGGTTACTCCACCTTTCCAAATGCGCATGCCACAGCATCTTTGCAGAAGCATATAAAGTGTGCCCAGCCCAAGTAGCCAGAGTTTTTATCTACTTTAAACATGAAGGTACAGTATGCGAGCAAAAACTGTAAACATGAATTACAACTGGAAATTCTGCCTCCACTCAGAAGTCACTGGTGTTATGGTGATGGGGGCTTGAATGCCACACTGAATCTCACAGCTGTATCATCTGAAGTCTTGTGTTCTTGGGAAGGGCTCCCCGGTGAACAGATCTGGGACAAGGGGCCATACAATTAATAACTCATAAGAAGGTCCTCAATGAAAATCTTCCAGTATCTAACAGGACACTGATCATAGGTTCATAGGTATTTTGTAGGTCTGCAGTCCAGGGGATTATTGAGGAACCTATCCCAAATTCCAAGTTGTCGACAAGCACTGCCTGGATAAGTGAGTTGCTCAAGGTCACACAGTGGGTAAATGAGGATGGGGAATAAAACACTGTGCTACAAGAAACATGGTTCACAGCCTTGATCCTCTGCACCAACTGCAGGCTCAGTGCAAAGTTATTGGGACCCAACCCCTGGAGCTAGATTTAGGGGGAGTATCCACTGTTAAGCACCTGGCAATTGGATCACTCATGTAACCAAGTGATTCTATGATGGAAATGGAAATGTGGAGTTATCCTATGGGCTTACCACATGCAAAAATATGGAGTCCAGCAACACTTGTCAGCAGTACAGTTAAAAAAAAAATCCCCTTTAAATTACCACTAGTATCTTGACCCGTCACCATGAATGTTAAACAACTGCTTAGCTTACACTTACAGTGATGAATTTAGACCATCCTCCTCACTGTTATCTATCCACACTACCTGCCACACAAGCAAACCACTCCTTTTTATCTTCGGATATTCTTTGGCACACTCAAGCTGCCAGCCTAAGACTTCAGGTTTGGGTGTGCCAATGACCTTCTAAGAGCAGTGCAAAACTGTGGGAGTTGTAGTGTTTTTTCTCTTGCTCAACTGGACTGCCTGAGAGAACTACAGCTAACTCAGCCACAGAGGAGTTACAAAGATAAGCTTATCTTAGTAGCATCCTTCCATTAGTAACAGGGATAACAGAAATGGCTAGAAAGCAGGTATTTCGCCATCCAGTGAAGGGGAGAGGGAGTCAGTTGCCCATGCGTCCTTGTATGGGTACCCTGTGCTTAGGTACATAGTTTCTTCAGCTGGAAATATTTCCCCTGATGTAAACAAGTCTGTCATATGAGATCTCTACCTCCATACCTCTCAAGCGGGAAACATCAAAAATCTGGAGAAAGGCCCATGAAAAATAGGTACAAATCTGTATGCTGATTAACATAAAAATCTGCATGCATAATTATGTAGCCTCGCCCACCCAATGGAATTGTGGGATGCTGACTTTCAAACATAAACTGAAGAACAGACAACCACAATATGGCCCCAGAGCCCAGACCCTGTAGTAAATGGTAACCATTTTTTTAAAATGTGTAGCAATTATGTTCACTGGGAAGGGAGAAGATGACGAACCTTAGGATTTTGTTTTTGGTGACTTGCAGTATGTGGGTTTTGTGGTAAAAGTAGGGCATTTAATGGTAGGCAATATTCTAATCTTAGCAAAAGAATATTACAGTTTCCTAGGACCGCCAAAAGTCAGTCTTCATGGCCTACTGGATCAGTGGCATAGCTAGAGTTTGTGCCCCCCCCCCCCACAGAACTGTCTGAGTTTGTTGACCCTTCCCCCTCACAAAATCATGGTCAAATGGAGCCCTCCACTCTGTAGCCATTCTAATGTCCCATTAATTGGCAATTTCTCCCCATTTATCATAAACACTATAATGTGCATACTGCTTTACTTCTACAATGATTATTTGGATTTCATCTAAAACGTTTATTTTACATTTATAGCACAAACACTAATAGACATCTGCTAAGCAAAGCAATACAGTCTCACAATGAAAACAGACTTGGCTAAAACTTAAAACTTCTCTGGCCTTGAAACTCACTTTCATTGAAACCCACATTCAAAAGAAAATGCATCTGGCCAGTGGTGGATAAAGATTATCTTTGGGCTGTTTTCAAATCATAGGGCCCTTGCACTCAAAACATACATGTGTTCTGTGATACACCTTCCTGATGGTATTAAATTATATTCAAATAAACTACAGCACACTTGTTAGAGCTCGTGTTAAATTTATTGTTTTGAACATTTTTCCAGTAAGCAATGAAACAAAATGCAAGAACCAGTAATGACAAAACTGCCCAATTCAGAAGATTTCCATCATGAAAGTCTTCTCAAACTTCTACAATCCACCAGTATCAGTAAATATGCACAATCTCTGCAGAAGTAAAAGTCATCTAAATAATTCCACAATAGAGAGGTCTGTAACTACTGGAGGTTGCTTGCTGCTAGCAAACAACTTTATATTTCATTGTTTCATCTACAAATAAAGTGCATGTTGCCCTTGAAGAATAAATTGCCTATGTTACATAAAAAAAAAAAATAAAATACGGTAGCAATATTGCAATAAGGAATGGATGGCAAACATATAACATATTCATATTTACTAGGTATCTCTGCCAAAGAGGACATTCTTAGGATTTGCAGCATCCACCCCCTTCAGAAGTACTACACAGTACAGTATCAGCAATCCAGCTATGCAGCACAAGAAATCAGGAAAAAGCCAAAATTTATTGGGGGTGGATGGACACATTTCCTGATAGACAGGAAGACAAACTTAAATGGCTATCATTATTTAGTGAATTCAGTTCTCAATGATTTGCCAGAAAACCACAAATTTTAAGAGGAACAGACCAAAAGTATGAGACAAATATTCCATACATTCTTAACTCCTTGAATCAAATACACAGCCTGCCGTAATTTCATAAATAAATGCAGCTATCCGTTTGTTCAAACAGGGAGCCTAATGGCTTAAATAATACAGAAGCTCAGCTGTTCCACTATGCCTCATTCAAAAGTAGTTACACACATGAAGTTTCCTACGCTTTTGCCACAGTACAACTAGAACTGCTCAGTTGCCACAATAATTTCATCAACTAAAAAGATTCATTTCCGCCATTTACTTTGCTTTTGGCACTACCTCTGGAGTTACTTAAAGTGTTCCTTCAACTTATCAGCAGTATCTTTAGTTAAGGTTAGTGTTTTTCCAGTCTTGCAATCCTGACTACTGTTTGGGGTAAATTCTGGCTCTCCTCCTCCTGCTAAAGTCAGTGGATGGTTTGCCATAACCTCTTTAAGGAAGTCCAGAAGTCATCCCCTATAGCTTTGCCCATTTTGTCAAACCTTGAAAAAGAAAATATTTTAATTGTTTTTGTGTGGGAGATGGCCAACGTTGGAGTAATGATGATATGGAGTGTGTTCCAATGGTAAAAGATGAGTTCAGGCAGGCAAGTAGTGATTTCTTTGGTCCTATTACACTATTTATTTAACGGCAACAGCTACAGAATGAGCAATATTTAGTTTTTGAAATGCAAAAACATATACATACTACAGTATATTAAAAAGACCAACAAAGGCTACAGGGCAAAGCACCCTGTTAGGCATATGAAGTAAAAACTGTATTTCTGCTTTATGTTTATTCTGTACTTCGAAGCCTCCCTGCCGTAACTTCATAAAGTAATGCATTGAATACACCAGAAGCTAATGCATAATAAACACATACCAGAAGCCTGCCGTAACTGCAAATAAGGAACCTGCTGGCTTAACAAATAATACAGAAGCTCAGCCATAACCTCATCAACTAATGCACACTAGAAGCCTGCCATAACTTCATAAATTAATGCAGCCATTTGTTCGTTCAAATAGGGAACCTGCTGGCTTAACAAATAACAATGCAGCTCAGCTGTTCCAATATGCCTTGTTCCAAGGTAGTTATGCACACAAGAATCCTGCCTGCTGTAACTTCATAAAGTAATGCATTGAACACACCAGAACCCAATGCATAATAAATACATACCAAAAACTGCCTACCATTACTGCAAATAGGGTACCTGTTGGCTTAACGAATAATGCAGAAGTTCAGCCATAACTTCATAGACTAATGCATAAACACACACCAGAAGCCTGCCTAACTTCATAAATTAATGCAGCCATTCATTCACTCAAATAGGGAGCCTGCTGGCTTAACAAATAATACAGAAGCTCAGCCATTCCACTATGCCTCATTCAAACATAATTGCACACAACATAGGGAGCCGTTCCCTGCTGGCTTAACAAATAACAATAAGAATCTCAAGCTTAAAAGGAGCCTGCTGCAACTTAATAAACTTAACAAAGAAGAGCACAAAGAGTCAAAGACTGCTGTTTCTCTTGCACATGCAGTGCCTACCTGCCTCAATAAACATACAAACCAGACCGGTCCACAGTCTGACTCTGCTGCAGCAAGTTGAAATAAATTGTGGAATTCTGACAGGCTGTCTGTCAGCTGATGTCATCGCATGCCCTGCACATGATGATGTCAGGACTAAATCTATCAAAAAAAAAAAAAAAACCCCTGGGAAATTCAGAAATTAAAGGGGTCTCAGGAATTCGTGGCACCCCAATATTTTGCCCTCAAAACCAGTATTTACCGAGGAATTCGGTATGGTTGAGAGGTATGTCTACCTCTGATTCACACATTGAAAGACTTTGGAATTCAGTAGGATTCATGACTGTTAAATGCATACTTACTCAGCTTGTTTGCTACAGAGTCTGAGGAGATGTAAAAGGCATGGAAGTGAAGGCCCATCTTGAGGTTTATGACTCAGACTATCACTGCCGCTCTGAACAGCTAGGACAAATGAGTACTGGTCCCACCACACACTCGCACTCTTGTTATATGCCACATTACTGTAGTGTTTCTACAAGCAGTTTTAATGTTCTGGTTGCAACACTGCCTTATAGGTTCATAGGTTCATAGGTTCATACTAGGCTATCTGCCCAAGGGCATTTATAAGCCTAGCCCATAGTTATGTGGCTTTCGCCACCCCTTTAGTTTGAATAAAACTATGCCTATTTTTTGCTGTGCCTCTGTCAAGCAGTGACACTGAAGTAATCCCTGGGGTATATCTGCGATCTCCCATCCATTGGTCAAGATTCCTCTTGAACAAGGCCAGCGAGGTGCTCTGCCTCACATGTACCGGGATTTTGTTCCACAGCATAGGGAGTCTCTGGGTGATGAATTTGTCCCTCCAGCACGTTCTATTAATAACCGTGTCAAGGTTTAAGTCTCCCGCCCTTGTGGTTCTGAGGGATCTAGATTTTTTGAGGTGAAGCATATTCATCAAATCTGGGTTTGACATGGCCTTATATGTCAGGCACAGGTCACCTCTGAGCAAGCGGTATGAGACTGAATAGAGCTGGAGTTCTTTCAGTCGGGCAGCATAAGACATATTTTTGAGACCCTTAATTCTTTTGGTGAGGAACTTTTGGGGCCTTTCCAGCTGCTGCAGGTGTCGGGTCAGATACATTCCGAATGGGGCATTGTACTCAATCATAGGTCTAATGAGTGATGAGTACAGGGGGACGATGACCTCCCTTGATCTAGATGTGAATCCCTTCATGATCAGGTGGGCAATGTAGAAGGTTTTCCTAACTACTTTAGCAACATGAGTGCCAAGCGAAGGCTACTGTCAACCTGGGTCCCCAGATCCCTGATGACTTCTTCTGTGCTCAGTGGATTGCCACCTATATGGTAGCTAGGGGTAACCTTGTTTTTCCCGAAGGGTATGACTATGCATTTCTTGGCGTTTAACTTTAGGCCATGGCTCTGGCACCAGTTATCCGTTTCTGTGAGGCCCTTCTGAAGGATATCTGTGTCAGATGTGTTTTCGACTATGGCGCCCAGTTTGCAGTCATCTGCAAACTTTGTCAGCCATAACCCTCCTGTGTTTGCTTGTACTTCAGAAAAGTAGATGCCGAACAAGAGTGGACCCAGGACTGAGCCCTGTGGGACACCACTTGTGACAGGCTTTGAGTCTGACATGGCTCCAGCAACTCTGACCCTGTGGGTTCTGTCACTTAGCCAGTTTGCAACCCATCTTGTGATGTATGGGTTTACATTCAAGCTGATGAGTTTTTCAATGATACCTGAGTGGGGTATTGTGTCGAAGGCCTTTGCCAGGTCGAGGTAGGCTGTATGGACTGCCTTTCCCTCATCAATGGCCTTGGTGACTGTCTCGAAAAAGTCAACCAAGTTTAAAAGGCATGATCTGACTTTGACAAAGCCAAACTGGGTTGGATCCAAAGTCTGCAAGTTCCCTATGTCTTTATTTATGAGTTCCATTATGATCCTCTCCATGGCTTTGCAGATAAGGCTCGTCAAGCTAATGGGACGGTAATTACCAGGGTTGGTGGAGGCACCGTCCTTGTGAAGTGGGACCACAGTCGCCGTGCGCCACTCCTTGGGTACGTATCCTGAGGTGAGGCTAAGATTAAACAGCTGTCCTAACTGCGGGTTTAATTCCTCATTGAGTTCGTGGAGCACACAGCCAGGGACACCATCCGGTCCCATGGATGCTGTGTTTTTTGCCTTGGAGAGGGCAGTTCTCACCTGGGCGTTGGAGATGTTTGGGGGGCTACAATCCTCTGGTATAGATATCTCTCCTTTTGGGGGGGAGCGGGGGGAGAAGTTTGCACTGAACCTGTCAGCCAGTATGTTGGCAATGTGTGTAGGTTCAGTAATCTTCACATAATTTTGAACTAATTCTGAGCATATCTGGGAGTTTCCTCCTAGGTTTCTAACATAGTTAAAGAAGGCCTTATGATTGTCTTTTGAGTCCTTGGCGATTTTTCTCTCAAAATTTGCCTTGGATGATTTTATGAGAGCTCTTAGTTTTTTACTTATAATGATCAAAGGTGTCTTACCTTTCAAGGATTTTGCTCTATCTTGTAGTAGCTTCCTCCTTTTGTTGTAGAGCTTGTTTATGGCTGGGGTCTACCAGCCTGGACACTTGCCTTTGGTACAAAGAGTCTTAGTTTTGTTTGGGATTGCCATATCCATGCAGTCCTGTAGGTGCTGGTAGAAGGCATTTGTAAGTGATTCAGCGGTTTGAGTAATGTTTACCACTGGCTCAGGGGCCTTAAAGGAGACCACGCTAGTTTTTAGAAGTGTGAAGTCGGCTTTTGAGAAGTTTTTCACTGTGGTCTTTTTTATTTCAGGTGGGGGCGGGATGAGGACCTCCAGCGAGATTAGTTTATGATCTGATCTCACCAGTGAGGGGTATACTTCCGGAGTTGAACATTGTGATCCCATGTTCGTGATGATGAGATCAAGTATGTTTTCTCCTCTTGTGGGGATGGTGACTAGTTGTTCCATGGCATTTGAGTTTATGAACTCCAGGAACCTTTGGGCTAGAGTGTTTGGGCTTGAGTAGTGTTCCCAGTCTATATTAGGGTAGTTGAAATCACCTAGTATGGTGGTGTTTGGAGATACATTTATCCCCTCCAATGTTTTCAGGAAGGCCATGTGAGGTTCCTGAGTTTGAGAGGGTGGCCTGTAACATGCTACAAATTGCAGAGCAGTCTTGCCTATGGTTAATTGCACCTGGATGGTCTCCGATGCATCGTGCGTTGCCACCACCCTTGAGGTGTGGGTGTCCTTTATGAATATGGACACCCCCCCTCCTTTCTTGGTGTTGTCCGGATTTTGGGGCCGGAACGCATGATATGAGGTGAAACCTGTTAGTGCTGGGGTGCTCTCAGGAGCCTTGAACCAGGTTTCTGTCACAGCACAGACATCGATGTTCTCCATACTGAGGAGGGCCTCGAGTGCGTGCATCTTGAGATTGAGACTTCTGGCACTGAGCAGCATTAACCTTAGTTTTTTTCCTTTTTTGTGTTCTAGGGTGGTAGGTTTAGAATTTGAGCCTTGCCTAAAAAAGGCACTATGGGGTGGCAAGAGCCTTTGCCAATATCCGGAAGCCTAGGGGTGACAGGTGCAAGCCGCCCTTAAGCAGCATGGCTTGTCCAGCATGTCATCCCAGGCAGACAGACATTGATCCCTTTGAATGACACCAGAATTTAAGCCAATTATTAAAGCTGATCATCTTATCACTGTATTGTGGCATCATTCTAGGTGAAGGTAGGATACTGCTCAAGGTCAGGGTCATACCTGCCTGGGCTTCATAATCAGAGAGCTCCTCAATGTCTCTTTTCATGTAGTCCAAGGAGGTATGTCTCAGGTCGTTGACACCAGCGTGGACAATGACTGAGTCGTACTTGTACCTGCTGTTGAGAGACCTGAGTGCTTGCGTTATGTGGCGGATTCTAGCGCCAGACAGGCAGCTTACTGTGACCTTCTCCTTACTCAGTCTGGTGAGCGGGACGTCAGTGTGTCTGACTATGGAGTCACCTATGACAAGTATATTTGGTGTTGTATTTGGCCTTAACGGCAGTGACTGCTTTGCACACTGATTTTGTTGTTTATGTGTTGTTTGTGTGGTGTATTGAGTTTGCAGTTGCTTGGGTGTCTGCTTTGGAGGCCTTTCCTGTTTAGGTACATTTTTACTCAGAGCCTCCGAGTATGTCTTAGTGTGTTTATGTGTTTGATTCAGTGGTGTGGTTGAGTTATGTGAGACTGGTATTGTGGTGTGTGCAGTTGCCTTCTCCTCCTGCCTGGTCTTGCCAGTCCTGAGTTGAGAGAGCTCAGCCTCCAGTCTGGCTAAATAGCTGCATCTCTCACAAGTGTTAGTGTTACGTGGGAGGAGGAGAGGGTTGTCCATGTACATGAGGCAATTGTAACATTGTCTCAGAATTCCCAGATTCACCAACTAGGCAGGAGAGGACGCCAGCATCTGACCCTTCGACATGCTAGAAAGAATTATGAGTTGGTATGAGACAGAAAAGTAGTGGGCTTAGCAGGGAAGTGGGCACTCCTGGGGGGTTTTGCTAGTGAGAGATTTGTATAATATAGGAGTGCTTGACCTGCAAGGAGAATGCTTATAAGACAAGGGATATGCTTATAAGACAAGTGCTGAGCTTTTTGAGAAGAAAAAGCTATTTGGAACAAGTGCTGCACTTTTTAGTGAAGGTGTAAACTGTTTAGGTTCCTAACAGAGCAGTTCTAGGGGAAAAATTGAAGAACAGACTTTCTGGAGCCAGAAAGAGTTTAACCTTGTTTAACCGGCGCTGCCCGATGCTGCTCTAGTGGCAACTCCGCACTAAATCGTGTTGAAGCGTGCTTGATAGCAGGGGCTGGAAAGAAGCAGGAATATACCCAAAATGGACAATAAAACTACAGTTTCAAGTCAGTAACCAATTCTACGGGGGGCAGGGAAGCTGCTCAATGTTATTCACTGCCACTGATCACAGAGAGACCCTCCTTCAGCCCAAGCAAAAATGGCCTCTCAGAAACTTTCAAACAGTTCAGGAACAGCAAGCCTGTAACTGAACTTTTTTAACTCTCAGAAAAGTGGGAAAAAAGCAAGATTTTTTTTTGTTTTGTTTTTTACAGAGATAGCAGAGGTTCACAAATAATATCAAGTTATAACAGTGCAGTAAATGACCCCACACAAGAGTGCTAGGTCAAGGACAGAAAATATGCAAGTTTTAAGAAAAAAACGATTTAAAATTAAGTGCAAACAGGAAATTCAGCAAACAGCTTTTGGTTGTGCTCTAAATACAGCTACTAATACAGAAATCAAGTTTAACAAGCCAGAAAATGCTCAAGCTAGGCAGCTATGCAGAAAAACTTAGCAAATAAACAGAGAAAAAATACTTAAAATCTCAAAAGTGGCTCCCTTCTTCTCTCAGCGTTTTTTCCTCTTGGAGGGTGCTTCACCAACAGCCAACAAGCCTAAAAAGACGCCCAAACCACGAGGCAACTAGGTTTTAAGAGAGGAAGATGAAGGAGTTTTGGAAATTACCCCTAGTGGCCAATAAAACTACAGTTTTAAGTCAGTAACCACCTCTACAGGGGGCAGGGAAGCTGCTCAATGTTATTCACTGCCACTGATCACAGAGAGACCCTCCTTCAGCCCAAGCAAAAATGGCCTCACAGAAACTTTCAAACAGTTCAGGAACAGCAAGCCTGTAACTGAACTTTTTTAACTCTCAGAAAAGTGGGAAAAAAGCAAGATTTTTTTTTGTTTTTGTTTTTTACAGAGATAGCAGAGGTTCACAAGTAATATCAAGTTATAACAGTGCAGTAAATGACCCCACACAAGAGTGCTAGGTCAAGGACAGAAAATATGCAAGTTTTAAGAAAAGCTTACACATCTAGGATCAGGGCCATCATTTCTTTTAAGATGATATGCCTCTTCAACATTGTGGTGCTCCATATTCCTCATGCTTTCAGCTGAGGAGACTTAACCCCAACTAAATGTAAGTCATCAACAGGCACAGCATGTGCACTTACAGGAATTACAAAGCTAACTCCTCACAGGGAGAAATCAGAGGTAACATCCTTTTAAAGAGATGACTGTGCTCTTCTCATAGGTGTCTGAGGCATCACTGTATCATCAAGTGCCACCTGACCAAAGGTATCATCAGAACTGAGGTTAATATAGAGCCTAGACATATCAGGAAAGTCCAGGCAGATGGCCATTGTCTGAGCAAAAAAAGAACTGCCCCAGATAAATGATCAGTCCTTGGGCAGGAACAGTTTGCGCATTTCTGTATTCAGTAAGGCCGCTAGTACTAGCCATGGCTTGAGTAAGTTCAGGGTGAACCTCAGATTGGTCAAACAATGTGCAAACCATTTTTCTTCTCTTTCCCTATGGTGGTGTGGATAAAACAGTTACCCAGACATGGTAAATATTGATTCTATATATCCTGAGGTGTGTAAACACTGTTGTCAAGCATTTGGTAAACACTAACCGCAGTGAAAAGATTACATATCTAGGTGGTCCAGTTAAAGTGGTCATGCCCTGCCCTGAATCTCAGAAACTGTCTGTGGTCCTTGGGGTTGGATATGCAGAAATCAGCATCCTTCAGTTACAGACTAACCAGGAGTACCTTAAGAGAAGTTGGACAAGTGTTTACTGGGTTAGTAAGTTGAATGTGGGTATCTTAAAACACTTATAGTGCATGGAACATGGTCATTACACACATCATGCACTACAGATGCATGGAGAGCGGCAACTAATACTCCAATATCTGGAAAAAGACAGATCAGTTAAGAACTACTATAGAGCGAGACCCAATCTTAACAAATGTTATGCACTTCATGCTTAAATTGACAAGGTTAGGTTTCTCTCTAGGTAGTCAAATCTGCCAGTGCTGATCAGCAAAGGCAGTAACAGAATAAAAAACAGATTTGTTTCAGCCTGTTGTTTGTACTGATAAGATGTCCCTTCCTCTTATAAATTTAGAAAGTAGCTAGAATAACAGTATATGTCTTCGCCAGCATTTTCTGAAGAATACGAAGTCTGAAACTCAAATGTATGCCATTATTTAGTGACTTCAATCCTCAGTGATTTGTCCAGAAACCACAGATTTATGAGGAACATACAAAGCATATGAGGTCAACATCTGAACAGTCTTTGAAAACCTGGACAGTAGAGAAGCACAGCAAGGTGAGTATAAACATAAGAGACTATGTTGCACTTTCTAACAACCCTCCCCAAGTGTTTTATGGCTTTGAAAGTTGACAAAACATCTAGTGTTTTTTTTCTGTAACCAGTAGCACATGGAGTAGATAAAGCTCCATGCACTACAATCTTAACCTTTAATTATATGTTTTCGACATGGATGCCAACATTGTCTCAAACTCATAATAAACAAGTTATGATCAGCAATCCAATCATAATCCTCTGTGTTCAGCCCTGGCAAGTTTAGTATGGGCATCCAAGAGTCACACATTTTGAGAATAGAAACAGTCTGGAATAAAAACCCTTTGTCTATTCCTTCTTAGAACCCCCTTCCATAACTCCATATTGTAAAAGCTGAGACAGAAATGCATATGCCAGCTCCCTTTGAACTGGAAGGATGGGAGACATTCCTATAATGGAAAAAATGGTTTAAACTCTATTTGGTAGCCTGCAGAATTAATATCCTTTACCCACTTGCCTGTCATTATGAAGAAAGTACAACTGAGAACATTCACTGTAACAGTAGTTGTTTGAGTGGGATTACTGTTGCAGTGGTATACATTTCACATGGGAATTACCCACAAGTGATGACCTCACAATCTGGCATATTTGGAGCACTTGCAAGGAAGAGTGGGCAAATATTGCAAAGTCAAGATGTGCCATGTTGATAGACTCCTAACCAAGAAGACTGAATGCTGTAATTAAATCAAAAGGTGCTTCAACAAAGTATTAGTTTAAGGGTGTGCACACTTATGCAACCAGCGTATTGTATGTGTTTTATTTTTTTATATTTTCCCCAAAACAGATATGTTTGTTTTTCAATTGAATTGACCGGTTATAGGTCACATTAAAGGTGGGAAAAGTTTTAAAATGATTTATTGTGGTCTCCTTTTTTTATATCACAAAAATCTGACATTTTAACATGGATGTGTAAATTTTTTATATCCACTGTATATGCTTTTCCCAAGGAATGCCAGTGGCTCCTGATATACACTGAAGAGCAATTCAAAGAGTAACTCAGCTGTGTAAATTTCCACTGCTGAAGAAAAACGTGAATAGCGTCAAAAGAAAGCAGTCACCCATTCACTACAATGGAAGCAGTCACAGTGGAGCTATGTTCAGCGAAGATGTGGTGGTGGGGATGCAGAGAGTGTGTGTGTGTGTGTGTGTGTGTGTGTGTGCATCTGCAGTGCCATGAATGAAGTTGGAAAAAATGTGTGTATCTGACAGGGGAGTCATACTACGAAGCTGCAGTACAGAAATGAAAGACTGGGTATGTGTCTGTGTGTGCATGCATGCTGAAGCATGTATGTCAGAGTGTCCATGAGTGTGAGTGTGGAGAAGGGTTTATTTGTGTGTGTGTGTGTGTGTGTGTGTGTGTGTGTGTGTGTGTATATGCACTCACGTGGATGTCTCAGTATGTATGTTTAGCAGGTTCGCTGCCAAAGTAATGCGTGGGCCACAAGGAATAACACTACCACCATCAGTGTTAAAAAAAGTGAAATTCAGATACATGCTAATGAGCAGATAAATAAGGTCTTTCCATTTTTGGCAATAGCCATCTCTGAATCAAATATTCTCACCAACATGTAAACTAACCTGTTTGCAGCAGGTAATTTACAAGACTGGTGAGGATCTTTCTGACTCCTAAGGATGGTCCTTTATGATGGGTTCTTAAAAGTTTATCAGCCTTTACTGGTGCTACAGGCTGAGTCTCAGGATTAATGCAATTAATTTTCATTCATTCATTGTCTTGACAACTCACTTAATCCCAATTCAAGGTCACACAGGAACCACAGCTTATCCTGGGACTCAAGACGGCACAATGCATTGAATTAATCTATAAATGGTTGCTAACTCACTGCAAGACCCACACACATACACACATATACACACACACACACACACACACACACACACACACACACACACACATTTGGTCAAGTTGGAGGATTACTAATTCACCTGTGGTACACCTTTGAGATGTGAGAAATAAACAAGCACCTGGTGAAAACCCACAAGGACAGAGGGAGTACATGAAGACTCCATGAGAAAGGCATCCCAGCCAAGAATCAAACTGGAGAACTAATTAGTGTGAGGCAGCAACACTAACTGTTATGTCAATTGTGCTACTCAACTTTCCTGGCATCCTTAAATTGTGGAATTAAAGAAAGAATTACTCATTTTGACTTGTGGAACCACATCCTTTCCCTTATCTTCTGGTAAATGAAAGAAGGTTATGTTTGAGGCCAGATTTAAAAAAAAAAAAAAAAAAAAATAACACTGTCATGCAATTCACATCTTCAGAAAAGGCAATGTCCTCAGGAGGAGATCCTGAAGGCTGGGAATTAGTAACTTTATAGATGAAACCTGAGAATGCAAGAGGATCTGTTATAAAAGCCTTTTCATACTCTGAAGAAGTTAGGAATGCTGTTAGTTTTTTTTTTATTTAAACTTTCATCTTATATTTTTTGTGCGTGTGCAGGCAAAGAATCCTTGGGTAGAGATATGGCAACTAACTCACACAGGTAAAAACTGGAATTGCTGCAAATAATCTTCAGTAAAGCTTATAACCAAATCAGAGGCAATGAAAAAAGAGGCTCAGGATGTGCACAGTTCCCTAACACAGGCATATTTGGCTTTTTAACATTATTGCATTCCTGATCAAGACATTGCATTAATGCAATTTGAAATTCAAGTGTCTGTCAAGCTTTACTGAAGCTATGGCCACAGGACATGCTTTTAAGTTTATGAATTCTGAGCACTTGTATTGGCTAATCATCATGTGTCACTTTACAAGTCAACTTCATAATGCCAGATATGGCAGCCTGATTGGCTATATATTTTTTCAATCAGGTAACAGATAAAAATAACTCGAGGGTAAGATTGGGAGCAGAAGAGAAAAACTGAAAAAACACAAAATACTCCCAATGTACACAGGACTTAGCTTTAATAAAAGAAAATGTAAGCGCTTTCGCAGACGTACACTGTCGCTTCATCAGACTAAAACTTTAAAATGCATCAAATGTTTAAATAGGAATGAATAGAACCAATTTGTTTCAATTAATTAATCAATCAATTAATAAAATTAGTAGATGCAATTCAAGTAAAACACACACACTTAATTTTAGAATATATACAACTTACAAAAAATATATGCAACTTGCAAAAATATATATATAAAAAACACATATATATGTAGATAGATGCTTCTATCTAAAACTAATGTTTAAGCCTTTTTAGTTTCAAAAAGGGTTTCACAGAAAAAGCACCATTTAGTCCTGGAAATTTTTCAGCATCCAACAATAAAATCCATTTCTGTTCCAATGCTTCAACTTTTGTTTCTATGTTGCCCCCTCGTGGGCTAACATTCAATGATTGAATAACAAAAAATTTAAAAATATATGTGTTTTGTCAGTGGCCATAACATGGTTTGTTTGCTAAGGCATTACTCAACTTTTGATTGCGAATGTCTCTATTATGTTCTAATATTTTGTCTTTTAATAATCAATTTGTTTTAAGCTTATCCAGGGCATTGTGTGCCTCTGAGTCATAGTTAAGTTTAAGTGTCCTATAGACTTGTCCTTTAAGCACATTACATGCTATATGCCTAGGATGCATACTATTTCTATGTAGTAATGCATTCTTTCTTGTTGATTTTTTGTAAATACTACTATGGACCTGATTCAAATCGGATCTAGTAAGGAGTACATCTAAAAAATCTATTTCAGTTGTGGAACATTTATAACTAAATTTTAGAAAATTAGTACTCCTGTTCATGTAAGTAATCAATTCCTCAAGTTCCATATTTCCTTTCCAAAGCATAAAGACATCGTCCACAAAATGGACATACCATGCAATATGGTCACTTAGACAATTGCTTGGAGCTAAGATGGTTGTCTGTTCCCACTGGGTCAAAGTTAAGTTGGCATAGCTATTGGCACAAGCTGTGCCCATAGCTACGCCAACCTTTTGTAGAAAATAGTCTCCTTCAAAAAGAAATACATTATTTTCAAGAGTGACTTCCAATAAACTGCATATAAGTTTTACATCATCATTTGTAAGGCATCTTTGCCCATTAAGAAAAATCTCTAACCATCTCAATGCCCCAGTCATTAGGAATGGACGTAAAAAGTGACTCTATATCCAAGGTCACAAACATATAGTCACTATTCATTGTCTGAATCCTGTTAAAAGTCGTTCTAAAAAACTTTTAGTATCTCTTAAAATAGTATGACATTCTTCTAGAAAAGGATGTAACCTGTTTTCAACATACCTTTCCCTTGCAGAAACTGTTCTGCCTGCCAATATATTTATTCCAGCTATGTATTTACATCCCACTAGAAAATTCACCATAAATGCTAAACACTATGCAGACTGTCATACGTCAAATATAGTTTACTTTGCCTTTTGTCAGCAATGCCATGTTTTTATGTAGGTAAAACAAATCGATTATTAAAAGATAGAATATTAGAATATAACAGAGACATTCGCAATCAAAAGTTGAGTAATGCCTTAGCAAACAAACCATGTTATGGCCACTGACAAAACACATATTTTTTAAATTTTTTGTTATTCAATCATTGAATGTTAGCCCACGAGGGGGCGACATAGAAACAAAAGTTGAAGCATTGGAACAGAAATGGATTTTATTGTTGGATGCTGAAAATTTTCCAGGACTAAATGGTGCTTTTTCTGTGAAACCCTTTTTGAAACTAAAAAGGCTTAAACATTAGTTTTAGATAGAAGCATCTATCTACACACATATATATATATATATATATATATATATATATATATATATATATATATATATATATATATATGTGTGTGTTTTTTATATATATTTTTGCAAGTTGCATATATTTTTTGTAAATTGTATATATTCTAAAATTAAGTATGTGTTTTACTTGAATTGCATCTACTAATTTTATTACTTGATTGATTAATTAATTGGAACAAATTGGTTCTATTCATTCCTATTTAAACATTTGATGCATTTTAAAGTTTTAGTCTGATGAAGCGACAGTGTACGTCTGGGAAAGTGCTTACTTTTTCTTTTATTAAAGCTAAGTCCTGTGTACATTGGGAGTATTTTGTGTTTTTTCAATCTTTTTCAATCAAGCTAGTACATTTCTTATGCCTTTTGGCTTTTCAGATCAGAAGTCGCCTAACTAAAGTGAAGCTTTTCAGACGTTTTTTTACAGATCTTTCTGATCCCTCATTTTCCCTCCTCCTTGCAGCTGTTTTTTTTCTGTTCTTCTCCACTCTCTACTGAAGTAGTAAACATCTTTCCCTGTAATGAAATTTGCAAATATTTCAACTTTTTCTCAACCAAAGAGGCAGCAAGAGCTTTACGTTATCTAAGCCTAATAGGCTTAACAACCAGATCACAGTGTTCTAGTCCCTACAGGGTGATGGTACCTCTGGGAAACACTGAACAGTTTTCTGTAGGTGGAGACGAAGAACAGAGAGATGTTCTTAGAGGAGGAGTGTTTGACTGCAACCGCATCAAGGTCTTGGTCACAATGCGGGGGGGGGGGATCATGAAACTGGGGCACAGCTGCAATCATGTGAGCAGTGGAGTATACAAGCAGTGTGGCATTAGAAATTAGAGTTAGGAACTTAGATAAGCTTCTCAGTTTACCAGTCAGGCAACATTCCCATCCTCACAGATAATCACGAGCTGTGAATAGTGACTGAAAGAACGACAAATGATAGATACAAGGTTTCTCCACAAGACTGAGAGATTTATTTATTTAAATTCTTTGATGAGATATAGAATAAATCCGATAGGACCCTTTTTAGTCCAGCTGACAATTACACAGCCAACAGAAACATAAGTCTACAAAACAAATCTGAAAGGTTGTAAAATACAGTAAACAGTTAAATCTGAAGGTGCAAAATCTAGCATACATACATAAAATACACTACAGAATACATAGCAAAATTATGGAGCAGAAGAAGTTAGCATATACAGCACAGCAACAAAATCTAGAGTGGTAACTAGAGTTCACAAGTCTTTTTATTAAGACATTTTACACTTTCTGTGACGGAAAATCGTTACAGAATGTTATCAAATAGATGAAAGTATTTATAATATCTGAAATATACACAAGAATGAGGCAAAAGATTAAAGGAAAGGAATGAAGGAATTAAGAGGATGGAAATAAGCTACTTAAGAAGCTGCTGTCTAACATCAAGAACAAAGAACATAAACACACTTCAGGTAAAATATTAAGTAACTGAGGAGTCCTGAAAACAGGTACATTTAGCTTTCATGTTTGGTTTACCATTTTAATGTATAGTGGAATTGTAAGTAAGACTATAAAATAGTAGACAAATATTTGCAAACCCCTGGGACTATAACAGAGAACAAATGGCCTGTACAATGAAGTTGTAGTGCAAGTAGTGTGGTGATTACATTCAAGACAAATCAGTTAAGCACTCCTATTGCACAAGACCCTGATCCTAACAAATTTTAAGCACCTCCTGCTTCAGTTGTTAAAATTAGGTATCTCACTAGGCAGTTAAACCTGTCCGTATTGACCAGCAAACGACAGCGGTAGAATACAAAATGGATTTGTCTCTGCCTGTTATCTGTACTGGCAATGTGTCCCTGACTAACATAACAGAATCTCTTGCACTGTCTTTCTGACCGTGCTCACGTAGTGTTTTATGGCATAGAAAAACAGCAAACCAACTGGTATTTTTTTTCTGTAACTAGTAATATATGGAACAGATAAAGCTCCATCAACTACACAGAATTATGATTGGTTCTCTGATCATAACCATGTATGCAAAGATTCACCTCTCAAGCTTCATTCTCAAGATTAATTTCTTGGCACCTATGTCTCAAACACATAAGAAGATGGTTATGATCGCCACCCACTCATAATCCTCTAGTTTGGGTGGGACTAATATAGTAGAACCTCTGGAATAGAGTAGAAGGACCTAAGGTGACAAGAGAAGGACCTAAGGGTGAACCGTTTGGCTAAAAAGATTTTAATTTTAAAAGTTTAAAAAGGAGAGGGGCAATAAAAAGTTCTGATCTTTGCTTAACTGTCAGTCACTCAGATTTTGTGAAGCAGTGGCAGTCAGTAGTGTAGATAGGGCAAGGTGAGAAAGGCAACTGCCCCAAGTGCAAAGTGTTGGGGGCCAGAGTCCATCAATCTTGATATTAATGCAATACCAGCTTTTAAAAGCCGGTATTGTATTTGCGGTCAAACCTGAGCACTGTAGCACTCTGTGTATGGTCTAAACTATAGCAACTGCTTGTTACATTCTTCCAAACAGTTTACTATAGTTTTAAAAGTTAGAAATTTTTTTTAAACTAAATCAGGAGTTTGGTAGTGCTCCGTGCAGGCAGGGTATAAACTGTAGCAACTGTTTTCTACATTTGTAGCAAGCGGCTTGCTACAGTTTATAAGCAGAAATTATTATTTATTTTAATAAAAGAGAGGAGGGTCAGGGACAGGACACAAAAATGGGACCTGAGAGGCTGGGGGGGGGGGTGTTGTGCATCTAGCCACCTGGCTGGTGTGGCAATAGAAGGAATATGTGGCAATAGAAGGAACATCAGTTTTTTTTTCTCTTGCTCTTCAATGGAAAAGCTTGGGGTGGGATGAATCTATAATTAGCCGATTGCTAGAGTGGCTTAATATAGATACAGTAAAGTGCCTTTTTTCTTTTTTTTTGCTTCTCACTTAAAGACCTGAGGGGGTGGGGCATTTGTTCATGGTACCGGCATGGGGTGCTGGGTGAGCCAGTATTGCTTCTGGAGGTGGTGGTGCTCTATCTTAATAGAAAAGGGTTATGAATCGAAAAATCTGTATGGACACAGTTTGCAAGGCAGACAGGTTTCCATTCCTAGTAGTACAAATAAGAGGGCAGACCACATTCCGGGTGTGCAAGGATAATGCCCTTTACCTATACCAATTCATGTTTCTAGGGACCAAAAGTATAAAATCTTTCTGGACCAAAGAAAAAAAGTATTGATTTTAGCTTCTGGCACATTTAAGTGGTGATAGAAGTTTAGCTGACTCGCCAGCCAAATACTCAGGTAATGAAAGTTATTGTGGTGTACTGTGGACAGTTTTTGACGACTGACAAAAATCATGGTATTAGTCATCTTTGTACTTAAAAGATTCTGCTTTTGTAGCTATTCTGAGAGTAAGTTAAGGTCCTTTTCTGTGTTTTGCTAATTACTGGAGAGATGGACAAGATCTACAAAAGAACATGCCATTCGAGAAAAGGATGTCTGGTAGGCATAGGAGGTCAGGTGGAAGTCTGTTAATTAAGGCTGAAAATAAGACAAATAAAATAGGACTCTGGGCTTCCTTTTGCTCCCCCTCAGTTCACAGAGTTCATAGAGATTAGTACAAATAACGGGGGAGGAGGGAGGGATGCAACACTGCAAAAATGATCAATATGACATTACTGGTATGGTAAGTTCTAACACAACTGTACTGTATTCTTCCTTAGATTCCAATATCGATGGGTGATTCCCAAAGCATAGAAGTTGGGTAGGGAAGAGGGGACCAGAGACAGGAGAGTGGTCTACTAATCCAAGAAGAAGAACGGTTCTGGCAAAAGAAGTCTTTGATCTAAAAAAAAAAAAGGCATCTACTCTCAAGTGTTTTGCGAAGGTGTGTACACAGAATAAGTTGGCTGTTTCAAGAACGGCTTTGGAATCAATGGCCTACTAGAAAGCACCAGAGGAGAATATTGCTCTAGTGAAGTGTGCTTTCACAGGTGAAGATACAGACTTGCCATGGTATGAATAACAAAAGAACATGGACTTCGAGGTCCAGTTGGAAACTGTTTGTTTAGAAATCGAGTTTCTCAACTTGCCTTTCTGGAAGGAAATGAAAAGCTGGCCTGTTTTTCTAATATTTTTGGTCTTATCAAGGTAGAATTTTAGTTGTCTGTGCACTCCAGGGAGTGCAGAACCCTAGCACCTCTGTTTTGTAGGTTTGGAAAGAAGGTAAGTAAAAGTACTGTCTGACAGAGACCATTTATTTACCAACTTTGGCATGAAAGAAGGATTAGTCTAAGACAGGCTCTATCTGAATGGAAGATAAGAAAAAGAAGAGTTACCATAAGGGCTTGAAGCTCAAAAACACATCTGGCAGAAGTGAGGGCCACAAGTTAAATAGTTTTTCATGTACAAAACTTTAGGGAGGTGGAGGTCACCATTTCAGAACGTGGAGATCTGGGAGATAGCCCTCCTAGGCGGATTTAAGTGAAGGATGCCCTTTAGAAACTGCTTGACTTTAATTCCTGAGAGCAAGGAGGATTAAGTGGCATGCAGGTAGGAATGGCAGACAATTATGCCTTTACAGAGGAATGGGCTAGTTCAATTTTGGGTAGTTCATGTTTTTGTTCTTTTGGCTTTTCCCGGTTAGGGGTCGCCACAGCGGAACTCTGGTCCGCTAATGATTGGCAGTAGATTTTTACAGTGCTGAGGTGCCAGCTCAATGCCCAACCTTCAACAAGGGCATGCCCATTCAAGCATGTCTTTCGAATGCCACTCGACCGCGGGGAGGACATGCAGACTCCACACAGAAGGTGCTCCAGCAGAGAATCGAACGGCAGAACCTCTTGCTGTGAGGCGACAACGCTACCACTGCACCACCACGGCTTTACAATTTTGGGTAGTTCATGTAAGTAGGACAAAAGAGTAGGAACCCCCCCACCTGAATGGGTTTCTCATTTTTTAGACATCAGATATAAAATCTTTTCTATTTGGAAATGTAATACTTTCTAGTGGCAGGTTTTCTAATCTCCTGAAGCAGCTATTGCATGTTCTCTGAAAATTGGTATCTGAAAGGAATTAAAATTCTATCATCCACAGGGTCAGGTTGAGAGCCTGTAGGTTGGGATGAAATCAGAGAGCCACTCGCAGTGATGGCTCCTGGCTAGGTGAAGGAGGGAGAACTAGTGCTGAAGGGAGTCACCAACAGGATTATTAGTCTGTCCTGCTGCATCTTCCATACAACTGTTGGCTTTGTAGAAGAGCAGGAAAGGCAGAGAGGTATGTCCCCTCCCAGCAGAAAGACATGGCGACCCATCATCCAGGCTTGGGGACAAGGAACTTTGGAGCAGAACAGTTTGAGCTGTCTGTTGTGGGCGGAGGCAAACAGATCTATTTGAGGAATACTCCATCTGTGGACTATGCTCAGGAAGACTCCTATTCATGAGGGTCTTCCATGGACCTGCATAGAGAATCTACAAGAACGCTATCTTCAGACAGAATGTAAACCATCTGTAGGGGTAGAGTTGACTTTATACCCTGATTCCAAACCAGAAGAGCTGGCCTGCACAGCTGGTAAGACTTGGTTCCCCCAATTTATTGATATACCACATTAGTATGATGTTGTCTGTGAAACTCCTGAGAGGACCTTGGTTCCACAGGTGAGAAGACACCTGAAGGGCTCGAACAAGAGCTCTCATTTCTTTGATGCTGATGTGCTCACACTTCTACTTGGGGAACCATTCGACCTGAACTTATGTAGAGCTTGTCCAGGTTCTCCAAGCCAAAGCTGCTTGGAATCTGTGTAAAGTTCCTGGATGGGAATAGGTGGGCAGAAAGAAGGCCTGTATTTGGTTGGATTTGAAAAAATCCACTCTTTCTTCAGAAAGGGCAAGAAAGTGATTTGGAAGTCAAGTGCATGGCAGTGCTGAGACAAAAGAGATCTCAGGTACCACTGGATCTTTCTCATGTGTAACTTGGCAAATGGTACCATAGGAATGGTTGCTGCCATGTATCCCAGGGTTCTTAGAATTTCCATTGCAGAAGTAGACTGAAGGGGTATGAGGGACTGAACTTTCTCTAGGGGGTGAAAGGCTGCCATCAGAGAGGTGTCCAGTCTGCAACCCAGGAAAACCAGATCCTGGAAGGGTGTCAGAGAAGAATTTTGGAGATTGAAGGTGAAGGGTCACTCCAGAACTGAAATTGTGAAATGGAGATTCAGACACAGGGTACCCCAAGAGGGAGTCTGGATAAGAAGTCAATCCAGGTATGGGTAAATCTGTATTACTTGGGTTCTGGAAAAGGCAATGGTTGGGGCGAGGGACTTTGTGAAGACTCTGGGAGTGGTAGATAAACTGAAGCTAAAGCAGAGAACTGAAAGTGTGATGAAAAGGCATAGAACCAGAGAAATTTTCAGCAGGTGAAATTAATGGGGATGTGCAGGTATGCATCCTTCATGTCCAGTGAAACCATAAAAGCCTGAGGAAGAATGAAAGGAAGAAAGAGTTTGCAGTGAGAATATCCTTAAAGATGACATCTCCAGAAAGGTGTTGAGATAGAAGTCTAGACTGGGTCTCCAACTCTTGAATAAAGTCTTTTGGTAGGTGCTGGTGTGGCAAAGCTTCAATGGTGAACTGGTCAAGGAGACCCTGTAAGAGTGGAGGAAGGAGGTGAATTTGATTGGAAGGGGGGGGGATTCCCCTCAGTGATAGGCACTTCCTCCAAGGCATCTTGTAGCCTTGTTGAATGATGGAAACACCGACTTGTCTGTAGTGATGAACTCTTGATTTGGAAAGGACAAAGTTAGTCTTTTTACAAGGGAATTCCTGAACCAAGGAGGGAGGTAGATGGCAGCAGATAGCTAGGCTAACTTGTTTGGAAACGGAGGCTTTCCAGACTTGGAGTCTCAGGTAGGTTTGTTATGAAATGTCTTCCTGGTCCATTTCCTGCCCTTCAGAGAGGGTTTGTGATCCCAGCAGATAAAGAAAGTGGGCTTAGCAGAGTAATTTCTTTGATGCATAGGTACTGATGTGAGAAAGATATGTTTATAGTCCTGCATCATTTTATCCTTATCTTGCAAAGTCTTGAAACGTTTTGCTATACAGGATCCAAATATAAAATCCCTGTGAAGGGGGAGCCAAAACCTTGGCCTTAACATCCTTGAGGAGGGATTGTAGGTGAAGCCAAGCAAATCTTCTAAGAACTGATCCAGTAGCAGCAGCTCAGGAAGAAGCCTCTGCAGGATCACACTACATTTAATGGACTATATTTGCTTGTCCAAACATAGAAATCACTTATTGCTTAGTGTCAGAAGCCTTAAGGTTAGCCATGGCCTCAAGTCCCATTAAATGGACATTTGAGCCTAGTAATTTAAAGCTGTAAAAGCAAAAGTGGCAGAGGTGTAAACCTTCTTACCACACCCTATTATCTCTGTCAGATAGTAAAACATTAGCTGCTTTGGGAATAGATATAGAAAATAACAGAAGGATCTACTACAGAATATTTGTACAGAAACTTAAGGTCCTCGGGTACCTTATAAAACCTATCAGGTGCTGGAGGCTGGGAATCTGGAGAATTAGAATAGTGTGCAAAGCATCCAAGAAGGTCTCCAAGACTGGAGGAACAGCAGAAGCCGTAAGAGACACTACCTCCAGCAAATTATACTATCTTTTTGTACACCAGTCACCTGTTTCGTTTCCCAGTCAAAGCACTGCAACATTTTCATTACAGTTTCCAAAATGGAGACTTCCTCAGTGGGGGAGTCAGAGGCCAAGCTATCCTAATGATCAGATGCAAGCTAACCAGGAAGAAAATGGATTTGTGATGAGTATGTCAGGGAATCTTTCTTCTGAATTAGATTTCTCCTCCTCCTCCTCCTCAGATTAAGATTCATGTTGTCTCTTCTAAGGAGGGAGGGGAAATAGGAAGTAGCAGAAAGGAATGAAGGGGTTTCAAAGTCAAGATGGCCTTGCATATGCTTTTATTTTACTGAGACATCTGAGCAGGAGAAAAATGTTTTGTTTTCTGTTCCTTTTTCTTAAGGGTGGCATCTGTCCTCACAAAGTGTAGCAGGTTGGAACCCTGCTGGACCTCCATTAAAGTTCCAGATGCCTCTTCCCTCACAAGGATTTGAGGACTGCCCTCCAGTCCCTCTGAGATATCACCCTTGGTTCCCCCTTCTTAACTCGCATCAGTATGACCAGTCTCATCAGACATGTGAGAGGCAGATATCATACTGACTTTCACACAAGTCATGGCAGCAGGTGCCTGAAGGATTCATACATACTGTGTATTCCTGCAGCATCTCAATGGGTACATCCAAATCATAACAGGTAGCAGACAGTTCAGGCACTGATTTTTTTAAATTTCTTTTTTGGTGTGAGTGGGACATCGGAGGCCAAGGGTTCTGCCATTTTGGTTTGTGTAAGACTCCTCAGACATTAGCTTTCTAAGTACGTATTTAACAAAGAAAATCAACTACGGAAAGTTTTAGGCACAAATGATTGGCAGATCTAACAGTTTCTGTAATCATGTTCGGCCCCTACACAAAATAAGCATGGGGAGCACAGGTCCTTATAAAGTATCTGCCTACCACAGCCACTTCTATCTCTTCATTAACATTAACAAATCTTTCGGAGAAAAATACAAGAAAATAAAGGTTCCCCAATGGGGCACTTATTGACTAAGTGTAGACAACAGTAGCAGCCAACAAAAATGCGGAGAACAGACTAATGGGAGTGAAGATCCTACATTCAGACAGGTGCCAAGACAGTCTAAGGATCTTACACCCCAACGTCCATTTATATACCTCTATGCCCACAGGTTTAGGTCATATACTAGATGTATGAGCGTATGGAAGGTTTTTGGCTTTGGTACACCAAGCAGATGTCAAGTTACTTTGGTGAGATAACTCACAATTATTGGAAGACTGCAACAATGACCTAAGGAAGAACATAAAAAAAATACTGAATAAATGAGTTTTTTTTTTTTACATTCTGGAAAATGTCATCTGTAAAAATGCCTGTACTCATGTCAGACCAAAATGCATACTGGTGTCTTGATAATGGGTCATAATTTTGTATGTGGTTGACGAAATGCAAGGATGAACATGGATACAGGGTCAGTGGTTAAGGTAGGTTTTGAAGGAGCCAGATGTTATACATAGGGTGGAAGACCCAAGTGTGAGTTTGCAAAACTGCTTTGGACAGCTTAGTAGGAAAACTTATTGAGACTGAAGGTGGATGTCTTTGTGTCTAATTCCTTACCTCCATCAGAGGTCTGAAAAAGCCTTAGAAAACATACTGCTGCTCCTTAAATCAAGAGAAGTTAAATTAGGTGGTTCAGCATGGTATAAGGATGTCCGCATCTGGCTCCCACTGGCGTTATTCTGGCAACAGCCCATGAGGAGAAGGCTTTAGAGCAGACACAGGGCACACTGGATGGATTATATGTCTCAGCTTCTCTGAGAATGCTCAAGATCTCAAGGATAAGCTGGAATCTCAAACTTGAGAAAATGCATTTTGGGTAGCTTTGCTTGGGATGTTGTCACCACGACCTTCACCAGCAAAAGAGAAAGAAAAGTGAAATGAAGCAACCTCTGCAATATGCAGCTGAGAGCAGCACCAAGTCAAAAGGGTGACAGAGGTTAGGGAAACATGACTATACAGGGAGAACTTCATGAAGATCAACTCGCATGGTGAGTATTCACATTCTTATACATTACTTTGAGGGCTCATTCCAACAGGTCGCCTGCTATACAGAATCCCAAATCCCAAACAGGCAAGGAAGATAGGAAACAAAAGTATATCAGCAAGATGACTGCCAAAAAAAAGATGAAGTAGAGATATTAAATTATAAGGTCAGTAAAAGCATGCATGGACAGCCAAATGTATTGGATACAAATATATACCATGGACAAGATACTGAATCAAGTATTAGAAGCATTCCCCTGAAAGAATGACAACTAAAAGTAATAGATAATGGCTATTTAACAAAAAATGTATACAATTATTCATTTGGACTTAGTCTGTGGGCAGCACAGTGGTGCAGTAGTTATTACTTTTGTCTCACAGTGTTTAGTTTTCCAGTTCATTTCTTGGTTGAGTGCCTTCTGTGTGCAGTCTGCATATCCCTCCTGTGTCTATTTGGGGTCCTGCTAGCTGCTTGTTTCCTCCTACATCCTAAAGCCATAATGTAGGTGAATTAGTGATCCTTCAAACTGCCTGTAAATGTGTGTGAGCGTGCATGTGTGTGAGCACAATGTTAGGTGGGTCTCTCACTCAACTGCTTTCACTGCTTTATACCAGGACAAGATCCGAACTCCCCCCGTGTCCCTGAATTGAATTAAGTGGGATATTAGAGGATGAATGAATTAATGTATGGCAACCATATTAACCTTCATATTTGATGCAAAGTAGATGAATGGTGCTACAAAAAATGCTACCCTAGTTCAATACACTGATGACTTGACCCTATTCTGCTCTGCCAAATCTCTCTTCTAAACTCCAAGACCTTCCACAGCAATCCTTCCTATCAACTGAAACATGGATAAATTATTCACAACTACGTCTAAACCCGAAGAAAAATAAATTAATTAATTTCACCCTAAAACACATCTCTATGAAAACAACACTATTCACTATTGTCTCTGCTAACACCACCATGATAAAACAAGTTAACCACCCATATTTACTGGGTGGCATCAAAGATGACCAAATGGAATTGAACAACCATGAATCACACGTGGTTAAAAGAAAAATCATCAAAAACTAGGTATATTATACAGAGAAAAAGCTACTTCACTGACATACCCATAAGACGTATAGCCTCTAGTTTCTTACTGCCATCTCTCTTTATGCTGCCCTAATCTTCACTAACCTTCAAATATCACAGCTGTCCAAACTTGAGCAATGTTACAATATAAAAGTTGTTGAACAGTGTGTGTGTTGTAACTTTAAGAAGCATTTCAAAGTGAGGGCACATGCATATAAATAGAGAGCCTGTGCAGGCAGCAGGGCCATTTTGAGAGAACAGCCAGAGTGTTAACATGTATTATGAGTGCAGCAGTCAGTCTGTTTACAAGTTTATTTAAGTTTAAGTTACTAAGTCTTAATCCAGATGTGTCTGTATATAATAAAGCTGTTTGAACCAAACTCACAACTGTTCGTCTGTTTTATCCTGACCAGACGAGTGACATGGTGTCAGAACAAACACTGAAAGTGCAACTTCTTCAAGCTATGAGGTGAAGAGTTGACGGTGAAGGTACATTGAGCAGGTTGGGTGATACAGTGCTCAAATGATAAAAAAAGGCCAGAAATGAACTTCAGGTAACCAAAACTCGCACAAATTATTTATTTTATAAAGAAAAAGATACGAAGCACAAAACGCATTATTAATCAAGCGAAAGGCACAAAATCCATTACTGATTAAACGAAATATTTCAAACCACGATATTTGATAAAATTATCAGAAACACTTACATGGGGTTCAGAGTTGCTTTCAATTTGCATAATGAGCATGTTTGAAGCAAAGCGAGCACAAGAAAAGTATAATGGGCATGATAAGAGGTCAAATGGGCATAACGAATGCAATAAAGAAAAGGGTAAAACAAGCACAAATACAAAAAAGGGCAAAATAAGCACAAAAAAGCAAGGCAACTGCATATTTTTTAGTAAACAACCATGTTTTGGCATGAGCTACTATTCTGCATTGCCCAAAGCCATTCAAGATTTAACTAGAGTTGTTCGAAGTATTTCAGAGTGTGCAAAGTGTGCTTTATTACAGTGCAATTATTTCTGTTGAAGTACAGTCAGAGTATAGCCATTTTGAAAAGTTTTTTGTGCTGTGTACAGTTCATTCACAAAGTGCAGTCATTTCAAAGTGTTTCTTACACTAAGGGATGGTTTCAAAAAGTATATTGATTTCAAAGTGTTCTTGTGCTACAGAGACTTATTTTACAAAGTGCAGTTATTTCAGAGAGTCTATTGTGCTATTGGGCATAATTACAGGTTCTGGCATAAGCTTCTGACATATATGTGTGTGCATGTTCGTACATAATTCCAAGGGTCTTTACTACTGTGTGCTGATATGGCACAGACATTTCGCAGACCCAGTCCACTTGTGTTTGATCATAATATTGCAGAGAATTAGAGAGTATTTGAGCAGAAATATGATATTTTCATACAAGCCGCTTTTTCTGACAAAGATGCACATATGAGGGCATTTATTTTGCTTAACTTAGCGGGGTCAGAAACCATTGAAAGAGAGTGTTCATTTGTGTATGCACCAGCAATATATGCAGGAGAAGGGGAAAACCGCCATATTATTGTACAAGCTGAATCAAGGGAGGACCCTGAGAGTTTGAAACATAAATTTAGAGAAGTGTGTAACCTCCAGACAAATGTTACACCTATTTTATACAAGAAATCAAAAGCTCTGAGAAACTTTTACAGCTTATATTACTGACTTGAGAAACAAAGCTAAACCATGCATATTTGGTGATTTGAAAGATAAGTTGATAAAGGACAGGCTTGTGTGTGGTGTTAATAATGCTGCAGTGAGAAAGATTTTGCTTCATTACAGTGATTTAACATTCAGCAAGGCTGTAAAGATTTGTCAAATACATGAGCTCAGTGCAATACAAGGGTGAGTTACCAAAATCAAAGTCAAGTCTTATTGTTAACTGTTGTAACTGTGGTGCCAGTCATGAGTCTAAAATTAGAGAGGCGTTTAGCATTTGGTCAGCAATACCACAAGTGTAAAAAAACGGAACCACTTTCAAAAGTTTTGTAAATCAGGTAAGCCTCATTTATTAAGAAAGGTCACTCAAAAAAGCAAGTCAATCATATAGAAAGCTGCAACTCTACTTTCTATATAGATGGTGTGTCAATGATCGGTGAAAAGGTTAATGCAGTAGATTTGCTGGCAAAGAACGAAGTGTTTTGTACAGTCCTGATCAATGGTAAACCCAAGGAGCTTAAAGCAGACACTGGCTCAAAGTGCAATGTTATGTCAGCAGAAACATTTGCTAGAGTAAGAGCTGATGAACACCTTAATTTAGCTAACTGTGCGAAGCTTGTTGCTTATGGAGGTGAAGAAATTCAAACCAAAGGCTCAGTAGTGCTTTCATGCTACTCAGCTGGGAACAGTTGCAGCTTACAATTTTATGTAGTCAGAAGACCTGTGCAACCATTATTAGGTTTCAGAGATAGTTTAAGAATAAAACTGGTTTCTTTTTCAAAGAAGTGATAGTTCACTGATGCTATTTTCTCATAGTATGCTGATGGTTTCGAAGACAGGCTAGGCAAACTTCCAGTTATGTGCTCCATGAAATTAGACCCAGAGGTTAGTCCAGTGGTCAGACCAGTGAGAAAAGTTCCAATAGCTATGCAGGACAAAGTCAAGGTCCAGTTAGATAAAATGGTGCAACAAGGTGTGATTTGTCCAGTCATAGAACCAACTGAATGGGTGTCTTCCATGGTAGTTGCTCATAAGAAAAGCTCAAATGAAATCAGAATATGTCTTGACCCAAGAGACAAAGTACTAAAGAGGCCCCATCATCCTATGTGTGCAGTCAAGGAGGTTGCTACCTTCATGCCAAATGCCAGTGTTTTTTCTGTCTTGGATGCAAAGAGTTCACTTTGGCAAGTAATGCTTGATCGCAAATCTTCACTGCTGACTACATTCAGTACCCAGTTTGGTATAGATCTCTTAGAATGCCTTTTGGAATAAATTCTGCCAATGAAGTCTTTTAGTGTGCAATGGAACAAATTTGTTCAGGTTACTAGTGTGCTATAATTGCAGATGATTTACTAGTTGGAGGTAATGCAGAAG
The DNA here is from genome assembly GCF_019279795.1 of Protopterus annectens. NCBI lineage: Eukaryota > Metazoa > Chordata > Ceratodontiformes > Protopteridae > Protopterus > Protopterus annectens. Next base: position 331,681,550 of record NC_056750.1, read on the forward strand.
CAGAGCATGACAAAAACTTCAGGAAAGTGCTGGACAGAGCGCGTGAAGTCAACCTAAAGCTCAATCCTCTGAAATGCAAATTCAGGCTACCAAAAGTTACTTATGTAGGTAATTTATTTACCAGTACAGGCTTACAACCATACCCTTCCAAACAAACAGCCATTCTTGAGATACCAGCTGTAGACAATGTCCAAGCCTTACAGCGTTTCCTTTGTGTGGTTAACTATTTGGGCAAGTTTATACCAGACTTCAGTGAATTATCAGCACCTGTAAAAGAGCTGACATGCAAAAATGTTGCCTGGTCATGGCTGGAACACCAGCAGAGAGCATTTGATGGCCTTAAACAGAAAATTGCCAGTCCACCTACGTTAAGATACTATGATGTCCACAAACCAGTAATTCTTTCCTGTGATGCTTTAAAGTTCGGTCTTGTTGCAGTCATTCTTCAAGAGGGCAGACAAGTAGCCTTTGCGTCTAGAACTCTTACCCAAACAAAGAAGCAGTATGTTCAAACTGAGAAGGAACTTTTGGCAATTGTGTTTGCATGTTCGAAGTTCCATGATTTTATTTATGGCCCAGCTATGAAAATTGAGACTGATCATCAACTTTTAGTCACTATTTTAAACAAGCCTATGCATACAGCTCCAGCAAGACTACAGAGAATGATACTCAGATTACAAAAGTACAATTTCAAAATAGTCTATACAAAAGGGAAACTTCTTTATCTGGCTGATACCTTATCCAGATCACCCAGAAAAGCTTGATGCAGAAAATTTTGACTTCAATGTCCTGGAAGTGCGTAATTTTTCTACCATGAGACTTGATGAGCTAAGAGATCATACAAAGACTGATCCAGTTTTGCAAAATTTCAACCACTTCATCAATGTTGGATGGCCATCAAAGCAATCTTGTGTACCAACAGAAGTGGGACCTTATTTTCCTTACAGAGATGAGATGTTGATGGAAGATGGTATCATTTTCAAAGGTCCTAAAGTTATTGTTCCTACTTTCTTACATGAGTACATCCAGACTTTGCATCGTGACTACCCAGGTTCCGAAGCTACCAAAGAAAGGGGGAGAGGACTAGTATTTTGGCCTTCTCTGTCAAAAGACTAAGTCCTTTCATCTTGTTCAGTATGCAATAGTACTAAACCACATTTGCAAAAAGAACCGCTTCAGCTACGCCACATTCCTGAACTACCTTGGTCAACAGTAGCCACTGACATATTTGAGTGGAAAAATAAGAATTACTTAGTGTTGGTAGACTCTTATTCGAACTGGTATGAGATCGATCTGCTACCTAACCTAATGTCCAGTACTGTTATTACCAAGTTGAAGCATCATTTCGCAGTCCATGGTAGTCCACACAAAAGTTATTTCTAACAGCAGTACACAGTTTACCAGTCAGTTATTTCAGAAATTTGGAAGAGTGGGACTTTATCCATATTACTAGCAGTCTGGAATACCCACAGTTAAACGGCCTGGCTGAACATGCAGTACAAAGTGCAAAGCAATTACTAGAATGGTCAAAGCATGACAATACCAATATCTTTTTCAATTTACTTAATCTCAGGAATATACCCCGTGACAACTTACTTGTCTCACCTGCCCAGAGACTTTTATCTAGGCAACCCAGAACAACCTTGCCTATTAGTTCCAGTTTGTTGGTGCCTAATGTTAAAAACACCAGAGGAAACAAAGCCCAATTGTTTAAAAAGCGTTCCTTTCGGAAGTCCAGCTATGATAAAATGAGCAGATTTTTTCTCCCACTTAAAGAAACAGACAGTGAGATGCAAATGGTGAAATAATTTGATCAAATTGGTCAAGTGAGAGGTATATGTGCCGAGCCGATATTCTACTTAGTGGAATCTGAGGGTATAGAATACAGGAAAAATTGCAGGCCTCTTCCGGTGTCTGAATTGATATCGCAACATCGTATCTGTGATACAGACTCTAGATCTCAGCGCAACCCAGATGATGTTCCTGTTGAAGAACATGTCTCAATACCTATTCCTATTCCTGATGATGTCCCAGATATCCCTGAAGTTGAACATTCGTTAAAGGCCGTCCCTGTTGCTAGATACAGTTCTAATTTTTATGTCACACAATCAGGTCATATTTCTAGACCTAGTGTGAAATACACAGCAACATGGACATGACTGTTTTATTTGTGTTTAGTTCTGTATGACTGCATATCAAAGAATTAGTTCTGTATAACTGCATGTCAAAGGATTATTTCTGTACAACTGCATGGCAATGAATGTTGTCACTTTAGTGTATGAGCTATTACTCAAAGAGGGAGGATGTAGAACAGAGCGTGTGTTGCAACTTTAAGAAACATTTCACAGTGAGGGCACATGCATATAAATGGAAAGAGCACATGCAGGCAGCAGTGCCATTGTGAGAGAACAGCCAGAGTGTTAACATGTATGAGTGCAGTAGTCAGTCTGTTTATAAGATTATTTAAATTTAAGTTACTAAGCCTTAATCCTGATATGTCTGTATATAATAAAGCTGTCTGAACTGAACCCACAACTGTTTGTTTATCCTGACCGGACGAGCGACAAAAGCCAAATATACAGTAAACTATAACAATACAACATACCACTGCCTAGTACTCAGTGAATTAAACTAATTAGAACTGTCACATCCACTAGCTCTTTCTCGGCTAACTACAACACACAGACTTCTCTTAAAGTGAAAATTTTCCCAGCCCTTAACAACTTAACACAACACTACTCCCCCAACAGAATTTTACACTCTAAAGAAAAATCACTAATCACTATAGCCAAATCATCTAATATTGCAGGAAATTCTCTATGTTCCAATAGTGTTGCTTAACTATGGAACCACATACCACTCTGACTGAAATCCCTTCAAAATGCAATTTCATTTAAAACAACTAAAACTTCACCTATTAAATCAATGGTTCTGCACTTGTACATCTCCAGGATAAATGCCACTTATCTTCAGCTTGCCATATCGTCAAATCATTTCTCTTCATTCAGGATCCTTTACCCCACAACCAGTCTTCATTAATATATGAATTGTTTCACTAGCATATTCCTGCTATATATGTTGCTTTGTGACACTTCTCATCCCCTTGTATACTTCTGATATAAACCTTATGATAGCCATACATGTAAAATTGCCTCTTAACCTGCTTTACACCCCACATCTTAACTACAATATTAACATTTTCTGCCTTACCTAGTCCCTTCCCTCACCTCCATGTCTTTGAATTTCTAAGCACTAATCACAGGATCTATTATCTATCTGAGAAACGCACTAATACACCTCTTCAAATGCTCAATGTTTCAACATCTGCTAATGCATAAGTATCTTTTATACTGCAATGGCTGTCTCCTTTTTCATATAAATGCAATAAATGTATGTGTAATTGTTAATGTAAAGGATTTATGTCTGTTCATGTATATTACTGAATATCTGTTTAAAAATTATCAGAATATGTTGGAGCTTTTCTCCCAGGGGCTTTATTTTAAAGGGGGTTTTGACCAAACCCAGTGAGACAAACCAGGTAAACAAAAACAAAATAAATGAAAATAAGTTTTTGTTTTCTTAAGCTTATGTACCCTAGTGATACAGATATGTTATTTTTATGTCTATTAATGCTTATATTTTTATACATGGCTAGCTTAAAGTACTGCAACAGTTTCATATATGTATTTTACTTATTAGCTAAGAACAGCCTGACTTTGTTAGAGTTCATTAGAGCTTAGTAAACAGATGGCAAATGTTTTTTTTAATCATTTAGCCTTGGAAGAAAGTTAGGTATTCCACAGGACATAAGTCTGGTGAAAAGGAACACATTAATCTATCAAAAGCAAAGCAGTAAAGCATAAATGTCCTCCCATATGCATACCTTTTTATCTTGTCACTTCTTACAACCTTGGAAACGTGATTATGTGTAATCAAAAGTTGGGAAAGTTTTTAACTTTGTATGAAGTAATGTTTTCTTTTTCTAAATTTATCAGAAAAAAATAAATGAAAACTCCAGCCAAGCTAGAACTTCGAGTGAGTGACCTCTCAAACCTCCTGTAACAGAGGCACATATGATATGTGCAAACTACCTTTACGAACATCAGGCGTTGCAGCTATATGGCGATTTTGATTGCCCATGACTTTTACCTTTGAAGTCGTTTTAATAGACAATTTCAGGCCAATAAAGCCAAACCCCACTAGCTATGGATATGCATATTTTGGCCTTGTTATGACCTAGTCAGCACAGAATAAGCAGAGTGTTTGACTAAGCATAAGAAACACAGGATTGTTATACCTAGCTGATGTCCATTATCATTAGGGTGACTGCAAAATATCCCAACTAACAAATTAAAAGAAAGAGTTAGAAGGTCACACTAAAAAAAACAATCAGAAAAAACTAAATGAAAACTCCAGCCAAGCTAGAACTTCCAATGAGTGACATCCCAAACCTCCTGTAACAGGGGCACATGGGATATATGCAAATGACCCTTATGAACATCAGGTGTTTCAGCTATATAAACGACTTCAAATGTAAAAGTCATGGGCAATCAGAATCGCCATAGAAGCTCTAGCTTGGCTGGAGTTTTCATTTAGTTTTTTCTGATTTCTTTTTCTAAATTTAAGATTTTACAAAAGGAGTTGCATCTCAGTGTACAGGTGAATTTCTGTTTATGTAGAGACTTTCTAAAGTATCAGTACTTTATAATAAATGTGTTTGCATCCAGAAACTTTGTCTGTGTTTGGGATTAGGCAGCTGCATTTTATTATCTGGTAACAAATTATCCTTTACACTAGGTAAGGTAAAAATGTAACTGATAGTCAAGTACAGAGGACACATTACTCCTGGATGTAGCTCCTGGAAAGAATTTATGAGCTGTCAAACGATGACTCCAGACATCACCTTTGTGAAGAAATATGTTTTCATCCGAAGAAGTATCTAGTTTTTATGAAACACCAAATACTGTCCAGGCGAATTAAGCCAAATTGAAGAATCTGCATAGCAAATGTAATAGCCATCAAGATCAAAGTCCTCCAACAGACAAACGTCAGGTTCGATAAGCCATAAAGCAGGTATAAGATCATGCAAACCATGATATTCAAGTCCTTAAAAGGAGAGGGAGTATTTTACAGGCAGACAGAAATGGAAGATCTCTCTTCAGGAAATGCTTAATCAGTTTATGTTGTGACAGTTTTGCCCTCCACAAGGTCACAATGCACTAAGACAGCAAAAATATAAACTGAGAAACTAAAAACTGATGGCCATGCTGACCAACTGCCTGAGGTAAAACAGATGTGTGAGCTTGCAGGATGGGAAGGATGGGGACATTTCTCCAACTAAAAGGGAGTCTGCTACCACTTCATGTCATATGTACAGAGTGCAGATGGTAACCTGTTTGCTTTCAGAGCCTTGGAAAACTCATCTGGTATGTGTTTCAGAATTATAAGATTCATCAAAGAAACAAAGCTCAGAGACTAGGGTTGCTGCCCTGTAAAAGGATGGGAATCCACTCTAAATAGGAAACATGTTTGAAAAGTTAGGGTTAAAAGGATATGGAAATAGATGTTTTTATAGCAAAGAATATTTTTTTCTGGCCTCTGGGAGGAAATGATAGGTTAGAGGGAAGAGTGGTAAGTCACAGAAGAACAAGGAATGAATGGAGTGGGCACTATATTACCAATACCTAATAAATAGACATGGGAAAGGGTAGGCAGAGGGAAGCATATGGGAAAAGATGGTGATATGAATGGCAGTGCTAGACATAGCTAGCAAATGAAATTAGAGCATAGGATTAAGGGTATGATCTGCTAACAAACTGCATCCTGTACTCCAGGGTTGGATTCCTTCAGCCTCCATTTGCCTAATTTGTCATTCTGAGCATGTCATTTAATCGGACAAAGCTCTAGCATGGTTGGGATACTGGCTCTTCAATGGCCTCCTGGAATGCAGGTTTAGTAACTATCTATGAACGTATGAACACAGCCATAGGAAAAGGAAAGCCAAACATGAGGAAGAATGGAGGGTGCAGCTTACCAGTACTAAGAGTCAGGGGGTAGCTGGCAATAGGTTATGTGACTGATTGATACAGAGTAAAGGTAACAAAGATCTGTTTAATAGTAGGAGGGAATGGCACAAGGTGGAGTCAGGGTACAAGAATTTTCAGAACTGAGATAGCAGGTAAAAATGGGGGGAGGGGGCTGTGGACTAAATATCATTCAGTAGAAATTCACAGCTGCCAAGGGAAAAGGAATGTAAAGAGCAACAAAATATCACACACCACACAATTAGCATGGAGAAGGCAGAAAGGTACGCAGATACAACCCTACAGGTTTCTACAATATGACCACACCACTCAACTTCCTTACTAAAGAATTCTGGACAAAGCTAACCACAAAGCCTTTTTCAGTTATGTCAGAAACCTCCATGACAAAGCTCAGATTTGTTCCAAATTACTTCTTAATGGTACCACTTACACTACCCCTGTTGACTTAGCTAACCTGCTAGCAGATAGGTTCAGTGCAAACTTCACCCCCCTGTCCCCCTCCAAAGGCCCATTCGACATCCCCAAAACTTGCCTCGCACCTCAAATCTCTGTAGATCAAGTGTTACAGGCCCTATCCAAGGCAAAGAACACAGCTTCCATGGACCTGACAGTATCTCAGGCTGTATTCTGAAATATTGCCAGCAAGAACTAGCCTCGTCATTGAGCACCCTATTCAACCATAGCCTAAGTACAGGCTTCACTCCAGCAGAGCAGAGAACTGCCATTGTCATCCCTTTGCACAAAGGTGGTGCCACTACTGACCATGGAAACTATCACCCCATTAGCTAGACAAGTCTGATCTGTAAGGCCATGGAGCGTATTATTATGGACCTCATAAACAAGGACATAGGCAATCTCCAAGCACTTGACCCCACCCAGTTCAAATTCATCAAAGGTAGATCATGCCTGTTTAACCTGGTTGACATTTTTGAGACCGTCACCAAGGAACTCGATGAGGGAAAGTCAGTACATATGCCTTGACGTGGCCTTTTGACACAATCCCGCACTCAGGCATCATCGAAAAGCTAACACAACTTGGCGTGAAGCCCTGTCGCATCAGGTGGGGTGGCCAACTGGCTTACCGATAGGACCCACAAGGTCAAAATAGGTGCCACCACCTCTGACAGCAGACCTGTCACTAGTGGTGTTCCCCAAGGATCTGTCCTGGGACCCCCACTGTTGGCATCTACTTCTCAGAGGTCTAGGCAAAGACAAAAGGCCTGTGGCTGACCAAGTTTGCAGACGACTGTAAATTGGGTGCTGTCACTGACTCCCCACTTGATGTTAACATACTACAAGAGGGTCTCACAGCAACAAATGACTGGTGCAAAAATCATGGCCATAAGTTCAATGCAAAAAAAGGTATCACACCATTCAGCAAAAACACGGCCCCTACCGATTACCAAATCAATGGCAACCCCCTAAGCACACAACCTGTGGTGAGAGACCTGAGTACACAGGTTGACAACAATCTCACACTTGACCATCATGTAGCGGCAGTGGTCAAAAAAGCCTTTTACTTGGTTCGTCTCATAAGTAAAGGGACTGCATCCAGACAAAAGGAAGTTATTACCTCTCTGTACTCTTCCCTCATTAGGCCAATAATTGAGTACACTTCCCCATTTGGTATGCACCTCTCCAAACATATGCACCAAACGGAAAGGCCACAGAAATACCTCACAAAGAGAATCCATGTCCCCCAACACCTGTCCTACGTGGACAGGCTCAAATCACTATCACTCTATTCAGTATCAAAGAGATTGCTCAGAGGTGTTCTGTGTCTCGCCTACAAGGCAATCTCTGACCCTGCTCTACTAGAGATACTCCATATCTGCAAGTCTAACACTTCGTGCATTACCCAGTCAAAGGGCTTAAATCTAATATGTGATATTAACAATACCTGCTGGAGAGATAGAACCTATCAGCGGCTGCCCTGTCTCTGGAACAGACTCCCCAAACATGTTAAAGTACATCGCTGACCCTCTTCAAGCGCAACCTCGATGAGTGGATGGGAATCCACAAATTTGTCCCTGGGGTTCCACCTGTGTCCCTCACTGAGAAGGGTGACAGGTGCTGTTTGAGGTTTCTTTTCTGGGGATAAACTCTTGGCTAGGCTTGTAATCCCCTATGATCCTATAAAGCCAAAAATAATGGATAGATAAAGGCACAACATCAGAGAATTTTTTTAATATTACTGTAATTTACATAAAATGCAATAAATTAACAAGGTTTGCATTAACTTCCAGTTTCTGAACAATAAAGAGCATGAAATTCTAACGTCTGACATTAATGACAGTCTATAATCTACACTGATTTACCAAAAAATCAAAAATTTTAACAGGGACAGGGCAAAAATACGAGGCAAAATTAGGGAAGTTCTGCAAGATTCTGGACAGTTGATAGTTATGAATGTGACAGAAACAGAATGAAATGTTAAAGGACCTATTCAAGAAATGGAAATATACAAAAAGATTGGTCATAATGTCTGACTTTAACATGTTTGAAATGGAATGACTTGCCCTTATACCTGAGGAAGAAGAGAAAAGCTATGACAGAAATAAATTAAATATGGAAGGATGGCAGGAGATGCACATAACCAGAAGAGCAAATACACTAAATGAATTCTCTGCATGGCAATTTATAAGACAGAAGAAAGGACAGATGATATCTTTATTTACATATCTTTTGTTAACGGAGTTATCTCTATCAGGCAGTGTCCATTTTTAGAGGAGAGCTGGCTAAAAGCAGAGAGCAGGCAACAGCTGTAGTACAAGGTACTTTGTTACACAGTACAAAATACGTATCTGCATAATATTCACAAAAAGAGTGGAAGGAGAACAGTGAATATAGGTTAATGAAGGTGGGAGGAGGAGGAAAAGCAAGGAAACAGGTATGAGAATGAGTCATTACTGGCTGAAGAGTGCGTGGGCTTCATATGGATGATACGGTATTATGACAGGAGTAGACAGGGCATACTAACTAGTACATAACTAGATGACACTAAAACTGGGACAAATAGTGTTGTACTCTAGTTGGATCTATGAATTTTTGAAGGAAGTAATGTCCTCTATTTCATGCAGATGTTGAGGCAAAGAGTTCTACAACTGTGGTAAAAAGTAGCTGGTTGCTCAGTCTCTTGTTTTTTTTCACTCTCCACAAGTTCAGTCTGAACCATCTCAGGGTCCTCGCAGTTGTGATGAGTGGGGGGAAACAGGGGCATACGGAGTATTAATATTTTCCCATAGAGTTGTATACAACTGCAAAGTGGAAAGAGTTTAGTTTGTCAATGAAAGACAGACATCCCACCTTGTTTAGAAAGCCACAAGTATGTAAGGTATTTAGTAACAGGGCTGCAAATCTGGCTAAATTTGATGAGTAGATTCTAGTTTTTGGGAAGTGGTCTCATTAAGGTTACCTATGTCTATTGTCTGGTCATTCAGGAGAATAGACTGAATAATAATAGTGAGTTGTTCAGAGTTTTTGAGACCAGTGTTAGGCACTGGATGATTCTATACATAGCACTGAACCTTTTTGTATGGATTTCCTGCACAGTATGATCAATGTTGTTGTTGTGTCTTTCGGCTATTCCCGGTTAGGGGTCGCCACAGTGGAACTCCGGTCCGCTAATGATTGGCAGTAGATTTTTATGTGCCGAGTTGCCAGCTCTGACGCACAACCTTCAACGAAGGTACACCCATTCACGCATGTCTCCAGACAGAAGACGCGATAGCTGAGAATCGAACGGAACGTCTTACTGCCATGCACAAGCACTACCGCAGCACCACCACCGCAGTTCTGTGATAAAAAATTAAGTTTCTTAACTATGGTCACACTCACATAACTCGGGGTCTGTTTTGATACCAGTGTCAGGCAAGGTATGATTCTATATAAAATACAGAACCTTTTTGTAGATTTCCTACACAGTATGACCACAGTGACCAAAGAAAGTTACTTTTCTTGTCTATGATCACGCTTGCATACTGGTTATAGGCTACTGTCACAACAGTGGTGCTGGTTAAGTAGATAGGAGCTGCAATAGGTAGTTTGTCTTCTGGACCAAAATGTATGACTTTAGTTTCCATTTATATTTTATTTTATATACGTCTACCAGAGTAATTCACTGTTCTCAGTGGATCATTTATAGGCAAAACCCAGGTAAGTATACCACAATGTAAAGAAAATATAAAGATATATACAGTGCGATACAGGCATACATATATGCAGTGGATATAAAAAGCTTACACACCCCTGTTAAAATGCCAGGTTTTTATGATATAGAAAAATGAGACCACAATAAATCATTTCAAAACTTTTCCCACCTTTAATGTGTCTTATAACCTGCACAATTCAATTGAAAAACAAACAAATCTGTTAGGGGGAAAATATAAAAAATAAAAAACGTACAATAAGTTGGTTGCATAAGTGTGCACACCCTTAAACTAATACTTTGTTGAAGCACCTTTTGATTTAATTACAGCATTGATTCTTCTTGGATAGGAGTCTTATCAGCATGGCACATCTTGACTTGGCAATAATTGCCCATTCTTACTTGCAAAAGTACTCAAATCTGTCAGAATGTGAGGCCATCTCTTGTGCATAGCCCTCTTCAGGTCACCCCACAGATTTTCTACTGGATTTAGGTCTGGGCCCTGGCTAGGCCATTCCAAAACTTTAATTTTCTTCGGGTGAAGCCATTCTTTTATTGATTTGGATGTATGATTGGGGTCATTGTTGTGTTGAAAGGTGAAATTCCTCTTCTTCAGCTTTCTAGCAGACGCCTGAAGGTTTAGGGCCAAAAGTGACTGGTATTTGGAACTGTTCATAATTCCCTCCACCTTGACTAAAGCCCCAGTTCTAGCTGAAGAAAAGCAACCCCAAAGCATGATACTGCCACCACCATGCTTCACCATGGCGTTGGTGTTCTTTTTGTGATGCAAAGTGTTGTTTTTGCGCCAAACGTACCTTTTGGAATTGTGGCCAAAAAGTTCAACCTTGGTTTCATCAGACCATACCACATTTTCCCACATGGTATGGGGAGACTTGATGTATTGTTTTGCAAATTTTAGCTGGGCCTGGATGTTTTTCTGTGTAAGAAAAGGCTTCCATCCTGCAACCCCATCCCATAGCCCAGATATATGGAGAATACGATAGATTGTTGCCACATGTAGTACGCAACCAGTACTTTCCAGAAATTCCTGCAGCTCCTTCAGTGTTGCTGTAGGTCTCTTGGCAGCCTCCCTGACTGTTTTTATCTTGTCTTTTCATCAGTTTTGGAGGGACATTCAGTCTCTCTGCGAACCATGGCTTTTGCTGTAGCAGGCAACTGAGTAATTGTCAGGAAAATCCTACTAGGACAGCTGAACTTTATTTGGGTTAATCAAAGTCTCTTTAATTGATGGCAGGTGTGTACCTAAGATGACTGAATGCTGTAAATAAATCAAAAGGTGCTTCAGCAAAGTCTTAGTTTAAGGGTGTGCACACTTATGCAACCAGGTTATTGTACGTTTATTTTTTATATTTTTCTCCCAACAGATTTGTTTGCTTTTCAACTGAATTGTACAGGTTATAGGTCACATTAAAGGTGGGAAAAGTTCTGAAATGATTTATTGTGGTCTTATTTTTTTATATCACAAAAACCTGGAATTTTAACAACAGGGGTATGTACACTTTTTATAACAGGGTGTGTACACTTTTTATATCCACTGTATGTAAGAAGCTTTATAAAGTAAGAAGCAACCATTGTTGCATAAACATTATAACAAAATAACAAAAATTAATTAAATCAATTTTTTTTTCAATAGTTGTACATAGTTATACTACTCAAAGTAAACAATAACATACATATAAAGATATATTTGTATGCAGAACATAGTATATAAAGGTATTATAGGGAAGATTGTAGTAGATGTAGGCTGAAAATAAGAGTAAAGGAAAAAAGTTAGTCAGGGTTGGTACAAGAGCATAACCAGCGGTTATTGAGAAATAGTTTTAGATTCCTTTTAAAAAGTGGGAGTGAGGTCTAAGATGTAAAGTCAGGTGGCAGTTGATTCCATACTTTTCCGACAGAGTTAGAGAACAAGAGTCGCCTGCTGAGTTTTTTTATTTACATTTTGCTTGAGGAGCATAGGTTCTTGAGGTTATTATATGGTATAATGTGGCTAGAGGGTATAGGAGTGTTGCTGGGTTGATACAGGGTTTTATGGGCTATTGCAAGTTGGTGAAATTGAAGCTGGTTAAGAAATTCTAAGCAACCTAGATGTTTTAGATTCAGACAGTGATGAGTTCTAAAAGGAGAGCCGGTAGCAAATCTAGCAATATCATTATATGATATAGCTAGTTTGTTGAGGTTGTTTTTAGAGAGGTTGGTGTATATGGGAGAAGCATACAGTAGGGTTGAGATTAAGTGAGTTCTGGCTATAGCGGTCCTAGCTTCTGGTGTAAGAAAGGGTTTGATTCTGTAGAGGGATCCTAGTTTTCTGTTAACTAATTTTATAGTGGTATTTATGTGAGTATCAAGGTTTAGGTTATTGTCAATTGTAATTCCTGAGAGTTTGGTGGTTGGGTCAGGAGAAATAAGAGTACCATTATTGGATGTGAGAGTGAAATGTAGAGGGGTGGACTTTTGGGTTGCTGTGAAGAGTAATAGTTTAGTTTTTTGGGGGTTGAGGAGGAGGCAGCGGTTAGAGAACCATTGTTCTACAGTGTTGAAAGCTTTTTGTGTGAGAGACTGAGGTTCTGCCTGGGAAGTGGCTGAACAGATTATAGTAGAGTCGTCTGCATATTGAATGCAGGTGGAGAGTGGAATGGCTAAATGAAGGTCGTTGATATAAATGGAGAACAGGAGTGGGCCTAGTATGGAGCCCTGTGGAACACCTAGTGAGATAGGAAGGTGATTCGATATATGTATGGGTTCACTACAGAATCCCAAAATACTGAAATCCCGAATTTCAGTATTTCGAAATTCCATAGCCAAAAACTTAAAATCCCGAAACCCCATAACTGCAAAATTTTAAATCGCGAATCTACACTACAAATACATCAAGTTAACTGAAGAAGATTTGTTTTTAAGAAGTCTCAAAACACATACAATCTCCCCCCACAAATCAAACATACAATCCTACACTACAGACAAGCAGGGGGGCAAGCCCCCATGCACCCCCCACACACCACCTACTTATATATGCTAACTCCGAGATCGCACAATCACACACATAAAGGTAACTCACACCCACATATTTCACAGCCCCTTGCACACACACATCACAGCCAAAACACACACTAACATACACTAAAGCCCCCTAACCAAAACACACATACATACTTACCTGAACTAACATCTATCCATTCACACACCACAACACCAGAAGCTCCGAACTTCAGTAATTTGAATTTCGCACTTCTGGTGTGTCAGGATTTCAAGGCTTCAGTGTTCTAATTTCGATATACTGAAATTTGGGATTTCAGTATTTTGAAATTATGAAGGGAACCCATATATATATATATATATATATATATATATATATATATATATATATATATATACATACATACATACACACACACACACATATATATATATATATATATATATATATATACATACATACATACACACACACACACACACACACACACACACACACACACACACACACACACACACACACACACACACACAAATGTTAGAGATCTACACAGACTTTGCACATGACAAACTGGAAGGCAAGTTACAAGCAAGGTGGATATGATGGATATGACAACAAGTAATGCATAGGTTGTCACTTTATGCCTGGGTGCATTGCTCAAACTAGCTTAATTAAGCCTCTAGGAGAGTAGGGAAACAAGAGAATGAGAGAAAAGATGTGGGGTAGGGGATACTTAAGGACTAGGTAAAAATGTAAGAAGAGCTGCCAGCATGTACAAATGGAGGTGAATGAGAGAACATAAGATAGAAATGACAGAAGATTTAAATGATGTGACTGGTTTTCACTGGTTAATTGGCTTTTCGTTGGATAACAACATACCATCCCGGATCCAATACATTAATATGTTAACCGAATCTTTGATTAGAGAAGTGACATGGGCTACAGTAGGGCCACTGCAGAGTAAGGTGGAATCATCAGCAATCTGCAGTAGTTTACAGCCATTTGTATGGAGGTACATGTTATTGGTAAAGACGGAGAATAACAGTAAATCCAGGATACTGCACTGCAGTACTCCAGTGTAACTAAGGCTTTTGAAATAAAACAATGAGCTCTCACAAACAGTCTGGGGTCTATTGTGCAGGTAATGTCTGAATCACTTGATTACTGCTGTCATGCTGGCCAGAGTTTGAAGCTTCTGCAAGAGAAGTGAAATTAGCTATATCGAAAGCTTTAGAGAAGTCTATGAACTGGGTACCAACAATTAAAGCTGGGAATTGTGAAGAAAAGTGTGGACAAATAAACTGTTATGTGAAGGTTAAGAATGGGCTTTGGGGCACTAAGGGAGAACAAAGAACAAAAAAGTACAGTTGTGCACACTTACCATAAATGTAGATGTTCGAGAATATTCACTGATGCAGTCATCACATTTGGGTTATCTGCTTGCAGTAGCCATGAGGTCGGCCTGATTAACAAAGTCTTGGGTCCTGCGTTGGTTGCTGTCTCATTTTCCGGGACGTCAGGTAGTCAGGGGTATAAAGCATGCAGCCGACGCCATTACATCAGTTTTTCTTGCCCCAGATGTCAGGTGCCCCCTAATGGGAAGCAATTAAATATATATATATATATATATATATATATATATATATATATATTTCCTAGTTAGGGGTCGCCACAGCGGAACTCCGGTCCACTAATGATTGGCAGTAGATTTTTACGTGCCGAGTTGCTGGCCCTGACGCACAACCTTCAATGAAGGTACGCCCATTCACGCATGTCTCCACACAGAAGACGCTCTAACTGAGAATTGAACAGAACAACGTCTTACTGTGAGGCGATATATGCAAGGTTATACCTCCAACAAAAAAGCAAATAGACCAAAAAGCTTTTAAGCATAGTAAAGGAGAATAGAGGTATAGCCAAAAGAAGTCAGGGGGTTGGAAGGAGGGTAACCAGTACTGCAACAGTGAATACACTCTAACATCTACATTTATGGTAAGTGTACACAAAGTACAGTTGTGTACACTTACCATAAATGTACGTGTTCGAGTGTATTCACTGTTGCAGTCATTACACTTGGGTTATCCTGCTGGCAGGTGACCCGCAGTCGGCCCGAGTTCCAAAGTCTTGGTCTGGCGTCGGGTGCTGTTGCCTCTTCCCTGACGTCAGTGCGCCAGGAGTATAAAAGTAGCAACCAATGCCATTTTCTTCTGGTTTTCTTGCCCCAGATGTCAGGTGCTCCCAGATAGGAAGGCTGGAAAGATAAAATTATGCCCAAAAACATGCATATATTACTATAAACATTTTCTTCATCTACAAGCAAATACACCACATAGGTAGTATAGAGATGAGAAGTACAGAAAAGTCCCAGCAATGAAAAATAAAGGGGGATGGTGGGTGGGTAACCTGGACTGCAACAGTGAATACACTTGAACATCTACATTTATGGTAGGTATACAACTGTACTATGTTCATCATGTTTCACTGTTGCAGTCATTACACTTGGGTAGAATCCCAAAGCTGAGGTTGGGTGGCTGGGTCTAAATTGGATTTGGAGAGGCTAACAAGCCCTGCAGAACTGCAGTGGCAAAGCCTGCTCTGGATTTAGAGTAGAGAGGTAAGTGGTAGTGTTTGGTGAAAGTGTGCACTGAGCTCCAGGTTGCAGCTTCTAAAATGTCTTTGGTTGGTACTCCTCTGAGAAAATCTGCTGAAGTGGCTGCTGCTCTGGTAGAATAAGGCCTGACGCCCTTAGGCACTGATTTGCCATGTTGTGCATAACAGAAGCGGATGTAGTGTCCTATCCATTTCGAGATTGTGTGCTTTGTAATAGGCTTTCCTTATGATCCTGCAGCATATGCTACAAACAGTTGCTCAGTTTTTCTGAAAGCCTTTGTTTTGTCCAAGTAGAATCGTAGCTGTCTGTGTATATCCAAAGCGTGCAGAAGTCTCTCTCCTTTATTTTGGGGATTTGGGTAAAAAGTAGGCAAATGAATGGTTTGGTTTAAGGCCACATTGGAGACCACTTTTGTCATGAATGTTGGGTTTGTCCTAAGAGAAATCCTGTCCTGATGAAAAATGAGGAAAGGTTCCACAGCCATTAATGCCTGTAACTCTGAGACTCTTCTTGCTGAAGTTATTGCTAGGAGCAGAGCAGTTTTCCATGACAAGAATTTTAGATCAGCTGTGCTGGCTGGTTCAAAAGGAGGCAGTGTGAGTTTTTCTAAAACAGAATTGAAGTCCCAAGTAGGTACTGGTGCTCTTCTTGGGGGTCTTATATTTTTTGCCCCTCTGAGGTACTGTCATAGTAGAGGATGTGAAAAAATAGGAGGTTCTGTATTGTAATGAGCTGAAATGGCAGAGGCATGGATTTTAATAGATGAGAACGATAAGCCTTTGTCCTGCATTCTCAGTTAGGTATTGTAAAATCTGAGGTATATTAAGGACAAGTGGTTTGAGCCCTTATGCCTGGTTCCAAGCACAAAATCTCTTCCATTTTTCTGCATAAGAGTTCCTAGTACTGGGCCTCCTGGCTTCTAAAATGACATCCATAACAGCTTTAGAGAGAGGTGCAGTCTGAGTGGCTACATTATCTGCCATGCTGCCAGGTTTAAGGTTCTGAGTTGACTGTGCAGAATCTGATTGTTTTGTTGCGTCAGAAGATGAGGAATTTGAGGTGGAAGCCATGCTGGGCCTTGAGACAAACTCTTTAGGACTGGGTACCAGTGCTGGCGTAGCCAGTCTGGGGCAATCAGGATCATTTTTGGCCTTTCTTGTCTGACTTTTAGTAGCACCTTGGTAAGAAGAGGCATTGGAGGGAAGGTATAGACTGTCAGGCCTTTCCAGTTGAATGACAGAGCATCCACTTTCCATGCTTGAGAGTGATAAGTTCTTGTGCAGAATTTCTGTATTTGGTAATTGTGAGGAGAGGCAAAAAGATCTATGTCTGGGCGTCCCCATTTTCTCGTTATCATGCTGAACATTTGTGGATTTAGCTTCCATTCTTGAGGATCCATGAGATTTCTGCTTAGTTCGTCTGCCAGTGTATTTTTTGTTCCTGGCAGGAATTGTGCCTGCAGATGTACTTGATAGGTCAGTGCTGTGTTCCACAAAGTCATGGCTTGTCTGCATAGGGGGTATGAATGTGTGCCCCCTTGCTTGTTTATGTACCGCATAACTGTGGTATTGTCCGTCTTTATTAATAGTTGTCCTGGATGTATTAGGTCCTTGAAAGCTGTCAGGGCATTCTGTACAGCTAGCATCTCTTTTTGATTGATGTGAAGATGCATTTGTTCCTTGGCCCGCGTGCCCTGAATACATTTTCCTGCCGTATGTGCCCCCCAGGCATAATCTGATGCATCCGTTGTTATTGTCTGCCTGGCAGTGGGTAAGGTGAAAGGCTGTCCCTTGTTGCGGTGACAGGCTTGGGACCACCATCGAAACTTCTGTTGTAGGCAGGGAATTAAAGTTATGATTGTCTCCAGGCTGTGACAATGCTGAGTCCAAACACTTTTTAGATACCATTGTAGTTTCCTCATATGCAGTTCTGCATATGGAATTAGTAGAATGCAGGATGCCATGAAGCCCAGGGCCTGCAGAATTTTTCTTGCAGGTAGCTGGGTTTTTGTTGCCATCATTTGAAAGTAATGAGTCAGTTGTCTTTGTTTGTCTGGTGTGAGATAAGCCATCTGGGCAGTTGTATTTAAGCTTGCACCCAGGAATATTATCTCTTGAGAGGGCACTAGTTTTGATTTCTTTTCGTTTACCCTAGGCAAATTAGCAATCTTTTTACAAATGCCAGATGCTTTAGAAGAATGTCCTTGCTCTCTGCTTGAATAAGACAGTCGTCCAAGTAGGGATATATTTGAATTCCTTTTTGTCTGCAAAATGCAATTACTGGTGCCAGGCATTTTGTGAAGACCCTGGGTGCAGTAGATAAGCCAAAGAGCAGTGCAGAGAATTGGTAATGCATTGAGCCTGCTATGAATCTGAGGTATCTTCTGCAAGATTGTCTGATTGGGACATGCAGGTATGCCTCTTTGAGGTCCAAAGTAGCTAGCCAAGCCTTCTTGCCCAGCATGGGCAGAAGTTGCTGTAGTGTTAACATTTTGAATTTTGGAACATCCAGAAAAGTATTTAGGATTGACAGGTCCAGTATTGGTCTCCAGCTTTTTGTCCTTTCTGGGTACGAAGAAAAGTCTCGAGTAAATTCCTTGTCCCTGTTCTTGCTGTGGAACTTTTTGAATAGATTCCATGTCCATAAGAGCAGCAATTTGTTTTTGTGCCTCTGCCCATTGATTTTGTGGCAGGTCTGGCATACCTTTTGGTTTTGGAAGCGTGTGAAAGTGGAACCTGTAACCCTGAGAAACAAGATTCAGCACTCATTGGTCCTGGGTGATCATGTGCCAATTTTTGAGAAAAGTGCTAGCTTTCCCCCTAGGGGTGCTGTCAAAAGGTAAGTGCTTGGCATTTGTAGAGGGAAGTCATTGGGACTGTTTACTATAAGGTTGTGATTTGTCTTCCCCTCCTTTGGGGGTTGAAGCACCCCATTGTTTGGGTCTGTAGGAGCCTTGGGGCTGAGATCTGCCTCTTGGGTGTCTGTATCTGCCTCTTTGTGGCCTATCTGACACTGGAAAGGACCAATTTTTTGAAGGCCAGTTTCTGCTAAATCTAGGGGGTTGAACCTGCAAGAAATCTTTCACTGTCTGCATTGACTTTGCTTTATCCTCCATTTTCTTTAACACCTCTTCCGCCTTAACACCAAACAAAGTATCATGCTGTAATGGAGCATCCAATAATTTTACTTTAACATGGTCAGGTAAACTTTGTTCTTTCAACCAAGCATGCCTTCGAATAACAGAGCCTGTAACTGCGGCTCTACAAGAAGCCTCTAATGAATCAAAACCACATTGCAGAGGATGCTTTCCCACTTGTTCAACTGCATGCAATAAATCCTGCATTTCCTTACTGTCAGGACTTTCTGTATTTGAAATCATTTTCTGTTTTAACAATGACATGAGGTACTGTTGATATTTAAGCATGTGAAACTGGCAGTTTAAAGCTCTTACAGCTAAAGTAGCAGAAGTGTAAACTTTTTTCCCCCATCTGTCCAGAGCTCTGGAATCCCTATCCGAGGGAACAGGATTTTTAGCAGTGGAAGCCTTAACCCCTTTTAGGATCCTGAGAAATTGTTTCTGGGTCTGCGGCAGGGTTTTTGTAAAGAAATTTATGAGAGTCAGGGACCCTGTAGTACCTGTCTGGCTTGACTGGTGCAGGGGTTAAAGAATCAGGAGACAGACTGGATTCAGAAAAAACATCATCAACAATATCAAGTACAGGGGGGATAGCCAGTGGCCTGTGCTGAGGCAATAAAAGGAAGTCTCTGAGCCTTTTCTTGGATTCTGAATAATCCTTGCTCTTCCAATGGAAATGCTCCCTCATGGTGTGCAGGGTTTCCCCAAAAGAATAATCCTCAGGCGGAGAGGCTCAAGGTATGGACTCTTCTGCATCAGAGTCCTCATAGGGAGGGAGAGAATATCCCTGATCAGAAGAGGAATCAGAGGAAATGGAAACCTGGTCAGAGGAATCATAAGCAGTGTCCTGCCTAGGCCTTTTGTCAGAAGGGGGATGGGAACCCCTGATTAAAGTAATTAGGTATTCGGCCATTTTAAGCATCTGTTTCTTTGTAATGGATGACTGTTCTGGAGAATATTGTACTTGTTTCCTTGTCTTTAATGGTGTTTTTGACTTTGCCTTTGCTGCTGTAGTGGGCTTAATTGTAAGCTGTGAAGGTATGAAAACACCCTCAGAAGCCGATGCCTGCTCAGCGGCTCTGGACCCATCTGAGGGAATAGTTTCCGTAGGCCCAATACCTTGAGTTTCCACAGGCCTTGGTGTCTCCACTTGGCTGTCGGTTACGGCCTGTGGCGCTGAGGTAGCGGGTGTCAGGGGCTGTCAAAGTGCCTCACTGAGAACCGGCGAACCTGCGACTGGCCTAGAAGAGGCTTTGTCGGTTTTGGACCTCAGATGCCTGTCTTTTCTTTGTCTTTGCATTTTTTATAAATTCTGGTCATGGGCTGTTCCGACAGCATTGTGTAATTAAACCTACGGCCAAAATAGTGTAAAGCAAAATCAAACTGACGTTTAATAGTGCGTTTATTGAATCTAGCACAAAACCGATAACTAGTAACGTCGTGGTCAGGGCCTAGGCAAGGAATACAGTAAGAGTGAAAGTCCTTATGAGGTATTTGCTTCCCACAAGAAATACAATTATTAACTTTTACTGACATCGGTCTGGAGCATGAAAAAGTTTTCCCAACGGGGCACTTAGCTTTACTGAAGACTTCGGTTCTGAAACTCAATTTTGAAGATCTTAGGAGTCGGACGACCAGCACTTGCGAACTGCTTTTGCTTCGGGCACAGCGCGGCAAGAAAGACTGAAGAAAATGGTGATGGTTGCTACTTTTATACCCCTGGTGCACTGACGTCAGGAAAGAGGCGACAGCACCCGACGACGGACCAAGACTTTGGAACTTGGGCTGACTGCGGGTCGCCTGCCAGCAGGATAACCCAAGTGTAATGACTGCAACAATGAAACACGATGAACATCTGTACTATGTTCTTCATGTTTCACTGTTGCAGTCATCACATTTGGATAGATTCCCAAAGCTAAGGATGGGAGGAGAAATTTAGATAGAATTAGGACCAGCTATAAGGCCCTGCAAGACTGCATTGGCAAAGCCAGCTCTAGATTTAGAGAAAAATTGGCAAATGGTAATGCTTGGTGAAAGTATGTACAGAACTCCAGGTAGCAGCTTTTAGGATGTCCCTGGTAGGGACACCTCTGAGAAAGGCTGTAGAGGTAGATGCAGCCATGGGATAGGTTTTCCATGGTGCATATAGCAGAAATTAATGCAATGGCCTATCCATTTAGAAATGGTTTGCTTTGAAATAGCCTTCCCCTCTGCCCCTGCAGCAAATGCCACCAGCAGTTGTTCAGATTTCCATTGAGGTTTAGTCCTGTTCAAGTAAAATCTAAGTTGTCTGTGCACATCCAAGGAGTGCAGTATCAGTTCCCCTTTGTTCTGTGGATTAGAAAAGAAGGTTGGCAAATGAATGGACTGATTAAGAGCCACACTGGGTATTACCTTGGGCATGAAAGAAGGATTGGTTCTGAGGGACACCCTGTCCGCATGAAAGATGATGAAAGGCTCCACTGCCATAAGGGCCTGTAATTCAGATACCCTTCTTGCTGAGGTGATTGCTAAAAGGAAGGCTGTTTTCCAAGAAAGGAATTTTAACTCTGCACTTGCAGCTGGCTCAAAAGGAGGAAGAGTGAGTTTTTCCAATACAAAGTTAAGGTCCCAGGCTGGAGTTGGGGCTCTCCTGGGTGGTCTTAAGTTTTTGGCTCCTCTGAGGAACTGCTTGAGCAGTGGATGAGAAAATAGGGGTGGGTTCTGTGTTGTAATGAGCTGAAATGGCTGATGCATGAATTTTGATGGAGGAAAAAGAAAGGCCCTTGTGAAGAATCTCAGTTAAGTATTGAAGAATCTGAGGTAAATTGGGCACTGCTGTGCCCATCCCTTGAGTTTGGTTCCAGGCACAGAATATTTTCCATTTTTCAGCATAAGATTTTCTAGTACTAGGCCTCCCTGCCTCCAAAATGACATCCAACACTTGTTTACTGAGGGATGGTAACAGAGAGATTAGGTAATTAGCCAGGCTGCCAGGTTTAGGGTTTGAAGCTGAGGGTGCAGAATCTGGCTCTCCTGCTGTGACAGCAGGGTAGGGGGTCTGAGGCAGGTGCCATGGAGCCAGCAGTGACACACTGCGCAAGAGGGGGTACCAGTGTTGGCATGGCCAGTCTGGTGCAATCAGTATCGTTCTTGGTTTGTCCTGTTTGATCTTTAGTAGTACTTTGGAGAGGAGAGGCAGAGGAGGAAAGGCATAAACTGATAGATTTTTCCAGCTAAAGGACAGAGCATCCACTTTCCAAGCTTGTTTGTGGGGAGTCCTTGTGCAAAATTTGTCGAATTGATAGTTCGGGGGGGGGGGGGCAAACAGGTCTATATCTGGCTCCCCCATTTGTTTATCAACATGCTGAAAGCCTTTGGTTCCAGTTTCCACTCGTGTGGGTCCATGAGATTTCTGCTTAGTTTGTCTGCCAGTGTATTTACTTTTCCTGGCAGGAATTGAGCCTGTAGACGCACTTGGTAGCTCAAGGCTGTGTTCCACAGAGCCATGGCTAGTCTGCAGAGGGGGATGAATGGGTACCCCCCTGCTTGTTTATGTACCACATAACAGTGGGGTTGTCCATCTTTATCATTAATTGTCTGGGAAGAATGTGGTCCTTGAAGGCTGTCAGAGCATTCTGTACAGCTAACATTTCTTTTTGATTGATATGCAGGTGCATTTGACTTGGGTTCCATTTGCCCTGAATGCACTTCCCTGCCAGGTGAGCCCCCTAATTCATAGTCTGATGCGAGTGTTGTTAGGGTTTGGGTGGCAGGGTGTAGAGTGAAAGGTAGTCCCTTGTTTTGGTGGCAGGCCTCTGCCCACCAAAGGAAATCTAACTGTAGGCAAGGTATGATAGGAATCATTGCTTCTAGATCCTGAGAATGCTGACACCATATGCTTTTTAGATACCATTGTAGTTTCCTCATATGCAGTCTTGCATATGGAATTAGTAGAATGCAGGAGGCCTGGTACCCCAAGGCTTGCAGTATTTGCCTTGCAGATAGCAGGGTTTTTCTGGCCACTAGTTTGAAGTAAGATGCCAAATTAATTTGTTTCTCTGGCATGAGGAAAGCCATCTGGGAAGTTGTGTTCAAGCTTGCTCTCAGGAATATAATTTGTTGACAGGGTACAAGATGTGTTTTCGTTTATGGTGTACCCCAGACAAGTTAGCACCTTTTGTACAAATGCTAGATGATTCAAAAGTCTGTCCTGGCTTTCTGCCTGAATTAAACAATCGTCCAGGTATGGGTATATTTGAATATTTCTTTTTCTGCAAAATGCAATGACTGGAGCTAGGCACTTTGTGAATACCCTGCACGCAGTAGATAAGCCAAAGGGCAGTGCAGAGAACTGATAGTGCAGTAGCCTGCTTTGAAGAGTAGGTATCTTCTGCAAGATTCCCTGACTGGGATGTGCAGGTAGGCTTCCTTTAAATGCAGTGTTGCCAACCATGCATTCTTGCCTAGCATAGGAAGCAACTGGTGAAGAGTTAGCATCTTGAATTTTGGAATCACCAAAAAAGGTGTTTAGAATAGAAAGGTCCAGGATAGGATACCATTAGTTGTCTTTTCTGGGTACCAGGAAAAGTCTTGAGTAGAAACCTTGTCCCTTTTCCTCTTCTGGTACAGTCTGAATAGCCTTTATGCTTAAGAGAGAGAGTACTTGCTTCTGAGCCTCTGCCCAATGATTTGGGGGTAGATCTGGCCAACCGTTTAGGGTTGGTAACATGTGGAAGTGAAATCTGTATCCTTGGGAAACTATATTTAAAACCCATTTGTCCTGGGGTAATGAGTTCCCAGTTTTTTGCCTGCAGAGCAATCTTTCCCCCTAAAGGATCTGTCAGTTGAGAAGTGCTTGGAAGTTTTAAAGTTAAGTCATTGAGACAGCTTACCATAGTGGGGAGTCTTACTACTCCCTGACTTGGGAGTGGGAGCCCCCTACTGTGCATAGCCTGGGTGTTCTGCTGGTTCTGGGTTTGGACTGAGAAGGCCTGGAAGAGGCAGGAAAGGACCAATTCGCAGAGGGCCAATGCCTACTAAATCATGGAGGCTGTACCTGTAGGACATCATTAACAGTTTGCATAGATTTAGCTTTTTTCCTCCATCTTTTTAAGAACTTCTTCTGCTTTGTTGCCCAACAGGTGGTCCTGATTTAAGGGAGCATCCAGCAATTTAGCTTTAACATGACCTGGCAAAGATTGCTCCTTAAGCCAAGCATGCCTTCTAAGTACAGACCCAGTTACAGTAGCCCTGCAAGATGCCTCTAGTGAATCAAAACCACATAGCAAAGTATGTTTTCCAGCTTGTTCAGCAGAATGCATTATATCCTGTAAATCCTTATTTTCAGCACAGTCAGGAATCATCATCATTTTCTGTTTAAGCAATCCAATAATATGCTGCTGATATGAAAAGTACAGTTTTGCACCTACCATAAATGTAGATGTTCGAGTGTACACCTTGCTGCAGTCATCACACTTGGGTTATCCTGTCGTCAGGCGGTCCTGCAGTCGGCTGGAATTCAAAAGTCTTGGTCCGGCGTCGGTTGCTGTCGCTTCTTCCCTGACATCAGTGCGCCAGGGGTATATATAATGCAACTGACGCCATTTTCTTCAGTTTTTCTTGCTCCAGATGTCAGGTGCCCCCAAAAAGGTGGTCAGTAATTAGTACCAAATTGAGTAAACTTACACAAACACAAAATCCCTTCAGCTATAAGCAAATACATCAGGAAGGTATTGAAGAGATTTAACCAATAGGTCAGAGGGGATGGAGGGAGGGTAACCTGGACTGCAGCAGGGTGTACACTCGAACATCTACATTTATGGTAGGTACAAAACTGCACTATGTTCATCGTGTTACCCTGCTGCAGTCACCACACTTGGGTTGAATCCCAAAGCTAAGGATGGGTGGAGGTATCATAGAGGGTTAGAGGAGGCTAGAAGGCCCTGCAGAACTGCAGTGACGAAGCCCGCCCTGGTCTTAGAGTAAACTGGTAAGTGATAGTGTTTCATAAAGGTGTGTACTGAACTCCAAGTTGCAGCTTCCAAAATCTCCTTGGTTGGAACCCCCCTGAGAAAGGCTGTAGAAGTAGCTGTTGCCCTGGTAGAGTGGGGCCTAATGGTAGCAGGAACTGGTTTTCCATGATGGGTGTAGCAAAAACGTATGCAATGCCCTATCCATTTGGAAATGGTTTGCTTTGATATAGCCTTCCCTTGAGAAGCTGTAGCATAGGATACAAAGAGCTGGTCAGATTTCCTGAAAGCCTTAGTTTTGTCCAAGTAGTAACGAAGTTGCCTGTGAATGTCCAAGGAATGCAGGAGTCTCTCACCTTTGTTCTGTGGATTTGGGAAGAAGGTGGGTAAGTGGATGGTTTGATTTAAAGCCACACTGGAAACCACCTTAGGCATAAAGGAAGGATTAGTTCGTAGAGAAACTCTGTCTTGATTAAAAATGAGGAAAGGTTCCACTGCCATTAGTGCCTGTAGCTCTGAGACTCTTCTAGCTGAAGTTATTGCTAGCAGAAAGGCAGTCTTTCATGAGAGGAAATGAAGATCTGCAGAGAAAGCTGGTTCAAAGGGAGGAAGCGTCAGTTTTTCCAGAACAAAATTGAGGTCCCATGTTGGTGTAGGTGCTCTCCTGGGTGATCTAATGTTTTTTGCCCCTCTGAGGAACTGCCTTAGAAGTGGATGCGAAAATAAGGGTGGATCCGTGTTGTAGTGGGCCGAAATAGCTGAAGCATGGATTTTAATGGAGGAGAAAGAAAGTCCTTTGTGCAACATCTCAGTTAAATACTGTACAATGTGAGGCATGTGAGGCTGAATTGTGTCTTGGCCTTTAGACTGGTTCCCGGCACAAAACCTTTTCCATTTGTCCGAATAAGCCTTCCTAGTGCTTGGCCTCCTAGCTTCCAGAATAACATCCATAACTGCTTGGGAAAGAGGAGCTGGCTGGATGCTTAGTTGATCTGCCATGCAGCCAGATTTAAGGTTTTGAGCTGGCTGTGAAGAATCTGATTGTTTTGTTGTGTGAGTAAATGGGAAATTTGTGGTAATATCCATGGTAGGCCATGGGCCATATTCCTCAATAGCAGGTACCAGTGCTGGCATGGCCAGTCTGGGGCTATGAGAATCATTCGTGGTCTGTCCTTTTTGACTTTCAGGAGTACCATTGTGAGGAGAGGCAATGGAGGGAAGGCATATACTGTCAGGTTTTTCCAACTGAAAGAGAGTGCGTCCACTTTCCAGGCTTGATGATGAAGTGCCCTTGTACAAAATTTTGTTAGTTGATAGTTTTGCGGGCCGGCAAACAGGTCTATGTCTGGAAGGCCCCATATTTGAGTTATCATTGTAAATACTTGTGGATCTAGTTTCCACTCGTGGGGATCCATGATGTTTCTGCTGAGGTCGTCTGCCAATGTATTCTGTCCTGGCAGGAATTGAACTTGTAACTGAACTTGGTAAGCCAGAGCTGTGTTCTATAAGGTCATTGCTTGCCTGCACAGAGGGTAGGAGTGAGTACCCCTTTGTTTGTTTATGTACCACATTACTGTGGTGTTGTCCGTCTTTATTGTCAGTTGTCCTGGATGTAATAGATCCTTGAAGGCTGTCAGAGCTTTCTGTACAGCTAGCATCTCTTTTTGATTGATGTGCAGATTCCTTTGATCTGCAGTCCATACGCCTTGAACGCACTGTCCTGCCATGTGGGCCCCCCAGGCGTAATCTGATGCATCTGTTGTGATAGTTTGCCTAGCTGGGGGCAAGGTGAAAGGCTGACCCTTGTTGAGGTGACATGCCTGTGACCACCATAGAAACTCCTGTTGTAGGCAGGGAATGAGAGATATCATTGTGTCCAAGCTGTGGCTGTGTTGAGACCATACGCTTTTTGGGTACCACTATAATTTCCTCATATGCAGCTTTGCAAATGGTATTAGTAGTATGCAAGATGCCATGAAGCCCAAGGCCTGCAGAATTTTTCTTGCAGTTAATTGGGCCTTTGTTGCCATTGTTTTGAAGTATTGAGTCAGTTGTAGTCGTTTGTCTGGCATCAGATAAGCCTTCTGGGCCGTTGTATTCAAGCTGGCACCCAGGAATGTCATATTTTGTGAGGGTACTAGTTTTGACTTCTTTATGTTTACTGTGTACCCCAGGCAATTTAGTAGATGTTTCACAAAAGCCAGATGATGTAATAGAATGTCCTTGCTTTCTGCTTGGATGAGGCAGTCGTCCAGGTATGGGTATATCTGAATTCCTCTTTGTCTGCAGTATGCAATTACTGGTGCCAGGCATTTTGTGAAGACTCTGGGCGCAGTAGATAAGCCAAAGGGCAGTGCAGAGAATTGGTAATGGGTTGAACCTGCAATGAAATGGAGGTATCTTCTGCAACTTTGTCTGATAGGGACATGCAGGTATGCCCCCTTGAGGTCCAACGTTACTAGCCATGCTTCCTTGCCCAACATGGGAAGAAGCTGCTGTAGTGTTAGCATCTTGAATTTGGATACTTGCAAGTAAGTGTTTAGAATTGAAAGGTCCAGAATTGGTCTCCAGGCATTGTCCTTTCTGGGCACTAGAAAGAGTCTTGGGTAAAATCCTTGACCTTGCTCTCGAGTAGGTACCAGTTGAATGGCTCTCATGTCCATGAGTGCTGTAATTTGTTTTTGCACCTCTGCCCATTGATTTTGTGGCAGGTTTGGCATTCCTCTTTTCATTGGCAAGGTGTGAAAATGGAATCTGTATCCTCGTAAAATTATGTCTAGAACCCATTTGTCCTTTGTGACAATGTGCCAGTTGTCTGAAAAAAGTGCGAGTTTTCCTCCCAAGGGGACTGCCACGAGAGTGTTGCTTGGCCAGATGAGGTACAAGTCATTGAGTTTGCCTTCTGGTAGATTGGGACCTGTCTTCTCCTCCCTTCTGTGTTGTAGTACCCCATTGACGAGGTTTGTACTGGGCTTGTGGTTGTCCTCTGCCCCTTGGGCGTCTGTATTTACCCCTCTGTGGTCTGTCTGTAGCTGGAAAGGACCAATTTTTTGTTGGCCAGTTTCTGCTAAAGCAAGGGGGCTGTACCTGTAGGAAATCTTTGACTGCCTGCATAGATTTCGCCTTATCCTCCATTTTCTTTAAGACTTCTTCTGCTTTAACTCCATAAAGAACATCCTGCTATAAGGGAGCATCTAGAAGTTTTGCTTTAACATTATCAGGTAGAGTTTGTTCCTTTAACCAAGCATGCCTACGTATAACAGACCCAGTGACAGCTGCCCTGCAGGAGGCCTCCAAAGAATCAAACCCACATTGTAAGGTATGTTTGCCCACCTGTTCAGTGGCATGCAACAGATCCTGCATTTCTTTCAATTCAGATTGTTGAGGGAGAGTGGTCATTTTTTGCTTTAACACTGTGATTAGAAATTGCTGATACTTAAGCATGTGAAATTGGCAATTTAGTGCCCTCATAGCTAGAGTGGCTGAGGTGTAAACCTTTTGCTCCCACCTGTCTAGTGCTCTGGAATCCCTCTCAGAAAGTACAGGATTTTTAGCCATAGAAGCTTTAGCCCCTTGGGACCCTGGGAGATAGTCTCTGGGTCAGCAACAGGGCTTTTGTAAAGAAATTTGTGGGAATCAGGCACTCTATAATATCTGTCAGGCTTAGCTGGAGCAGGAGGTAGAGAATCAGGGTTAAAACTGGATTCTAAGTAAACATCATCCACAATGTCTAAAACTGGTGGGATGGCAAGTGGTCTGTGTTGGAGGAGTAAAAGAAACTCTCTGAGCCTTTTCTTCGAGTCAGAGTAATCCTGACCTTCCCAGTGAAAATGTTCCCTCATAGTGTGTAAAGTTTCCCCAAAGGAGTAGTCTTCAGGAGGAGAGGCTGAGGGAATGGAATCCTCAGCATCAGAATCTTCATAAGGGGAGAAGGAGTAATCTTGGTCCTCAGAAGAGTCTGAAGAAATGGACACGTGTTCAGAGGATGCATAATCTTCCTCCTGTCTAGGCCTTTTGTCAGGAGGGGGCTGGGAACCCCTGATTAAAATGATCAAGTCTTCAGCCATTTTGAGCATCTGTTTCTTAGGCATGGGGCCTTGAACAGGGGACTGAAGTGCAGTCTTTTTAGATTTGATAGGAGTCTTCGTCTTAGAATACGATTTAATGGTGAGCGTCGTCGGTCTGAAAATGCCTTCAGAAACCGATGGCGTTTCTGCAGCACCGACATCTTTTCCTGTAATGTCGTCGGTAGGGCCTGAACTAAATGGCTGCGTCGGCCTGGTACATTCCGTCAAAAATTCTGAAGCACTCTCAGGTTCCAGATCTGCGGTAGTCAGGGGCTGCATCGGAGCCTCACTGAGGACCGGAGACCGGACCAGCCGAGGCCTCGGAATCTGGCTTAGGCCTGGGCTGTCTGTCCTTATCCTTGCGTTTTTTTGTGCACGCTGGTAGTCAGTTGCTCCGATGGCATGGTGAAGTTAAATTTCCTACCAAAGTAGTGTTGTGCGAAATCAAAGAGTCTTTTAATAGTACGCTTATTAAATCTAGCACAAAAATGACAACTAGTGACGCCGTGGTCTGGGCCTAGGCAAGGTATACAATAAGAATGAAAATCCTTTTGCGGTATTTGCTTCCCACAAGAAATACAATTGTTAACTTTTTCTGACATCGGTCTGAGGCAAGAAAAGTTTCCCCAACAGGGTACTTAGCTTTATAGAAGACTTTGGTCTGAAATTCGAATTCGAAAATCTCAGTAGTCGACCGACCAGCACTTGCGAACTGCTTCTGCTTCGGGCACCGTGCGGCAAGAGAGACTGAAGAAAATGGTGTCGGTTGCATTATATATAGCCCTGGCACACTGACATCAGGGAAGAAACGACAGCAACTGACGCCGGATCAAGACTTTGGAATTCCGGCCGACTGAGGGACCGCCTGACGACAGGATAACCCAAGTGTGATGACTGCAGCAGGGTAACACGATGAACATCTGGCAGTTTAAGGCCCTAATGGCCAAGGTGGCAGAAGTGTATACTTTCTTACCCCATCTATCCAGCGCTCTGGAATCTCTATCAGAGGGGGGTAGGATTTTTGGCAGTAGTAGCCTTAATGCCCTTGGGTCCCTGTGAAATGGTCTCAGGATCCGCAGTAGGATTTTTAAAAAGGAACTTGTGAGAGTCAGGAATCCTGTAATATCTATCAGGTTTTCTGGGAGCAGAAGGTAAAGAGTCAGGGGCAAAGCTAGATTCCGAAAAGGCATCATCAACAATGTCTAGTACAGGAGGGATAGCTAAAAACCTGTGTTGGGGCAGGAGTAAGAAATCCCTAAGTCTCTTTTTAGAATCAGAGTAATCCTGGCTTTCCCAGCAAAAATGCTCCCTAAGAGTATGCAAGGTTTTACCAAAAGAGAAATCCTCTTGGGGGGGGGGGGGGGCAGAGGGAAAAGAGCCCTCTGCATCAGAATCCTCATAGGTAGATAAGGGTAAATCCTAGTCATCAGAGGAAACAAATTTCAGAATCCTGGTCAGAAGTATCATTAGCAAATTCAGTCCTAGGTCTCTTATAGGAGGAAGGTTGGCTTCCCCTGATTAAAGTAATAAGGTCTTCAGCCATAGAGGTCTGACCATGCGGTCTGGGCGTTGGTTTTCTAGGCATGGTTCGAGTTTTAGGCCTTGAAGAAGAAGATGGCATCTGTTTAATATGCAAGTCAGTAGGCCTGAATATACACCATCAGAAGCCAGTGCCTGCACAGCAGCTCCGGACCCATCCAAGGTAGAGACATCAGCAGGCTCCACAGTTGAAGCATCTTGCGGCATACCCGACTCCGAATGGGTCTCAGTAGAGGTCTGCGAATCTGAAGTATTGGGCATCAGGGGCTGCGAAAGCACCTCACTGAGTACCGGCGAACTGGCAACTAGCTTAGGAGAAGCGTCGTCTGCAGCTTTGGACCTAGGCAGCCTGTCTCTGTCTTTATCTTTGCATTTTTTCGGAATGTCGGTAGTTGGACGGTTTACCGAAGACATATCTGGATAATTGAACAGAGTACCAAAATATTTAGAAGCGTAAATATACCGAAGACGAATAGTTCGTTGTTTAAATAAGGCACAAAACCGACAGCGAGGTATGTCGTGGTCAGGGTCTAGGCAAGGAATACAGTAAGAATGAAAATCTTTATGAGGTATTTGCTTTCCCCAAGAAATACAATTATTGACTTTTACTGACGTCGGTTTAGAGCAAGGAAAAGTTTCCCCAACGGGGTACTTAGCTTTAGTTGAAGACTTCAGTTCTGAAACTCGAAAACGAAAATTTCAGGAGTCGGCTAGCCGGCACTTGCGAACTGCTCCTGCTTCGGGCAAAGCACGGCAAGAAAGACTGATGTAATGGCAACTGCTGCATGCTTTATACCCCTGACTACCTGACATCACGGAAGATGAGACAGCAACTGACGCAGGACCCAAGACTTTGATAATCAGGCCAACTGAGGGCTACTGCAAGCAGATAACCTAAATGTGATGACTGCAACAGTGAAACACGAAGAACATCTAATAGAGCTAACCTCAGGACACTAAGCTGAGTACTAATATGGATCCTCTCAACTACCAGTTCAACAGATCCCTAGAAGAGTAGCAACAGAGGAGGAGCAACATGGGTTACAAACACCCCAAGGAACTAAAAGCAGTTAACCTAGCCTTAGTGGTTGGCTAAATCAAGGAAATAATACTGAAGGAAGAGATGGCAAGCTTCTTGGAGATGAATGGGTTTCAAAATAGTAAATGACAAGGAAATGTGTTTAAAGAATCACAAGTAACAGATAAGGCAGAAAAATGCAAGCCAGAGGGTGGGCTGTACTTTGACTGTAGCACTGTTATACTTGCACTAACTTGTTATTATTTTGGGATATTCAGCGCAGATCCAATTTAAATAACAATGGTTTGTAATCAAAACTTCAATTTCTCCTATTGAAAGAGATAACAGCTATTTCACATTAACGCAATCGTTTATGTCCACACTAAATTTATTGGATTCCAAATATTAATTATCCTCATTATATAAACTATACTACAAATCAAATAAACATCCCTCAAACTGACTGGAATTGTATAACTAAAACATTCCTAACCTTAATGAAAATGAATGAATAAATAAATACACAAAATCTCCCAAAAGTGAGATTCATCTCACTTTTGGGAAATGTATACATAGAGCAGTCTTCATTCAACACAGGATCACGAAAGTGTTTAACAATGATCCACTATATGCCAACTCCAAAGTAGTAAAGGGATAAAGACTTAACTACAGTCCAGGGGCCTGTTTAAGATCTCAGGTGCCTGATACAGCTGGCAAGTGACGATGACTGCACTCATCTAGGAAGAAGGCTGAGGTGGAGCTGAAAATTCCCTCCCAGGCACACTTGAAAAAGAAGTTTAGATGCAAATATGCAGAAGGGGAGGGGGTACTCAACTAACCATGTCACTAATATGTGTTGGCCTTTAATGTTACTGCACAAAAGCAAACACCCAAATGGAGAAGGAACTGCTGACCTCACATGGATTGCTTAAACCTACACCCACATGTGGAGTTAGGGCCATCATAAACCTTATTTTATTATTTCCCCCCAGAGGTCACAGCACCTCAAAAAAAAAGATCACAGGCAGGCAATATAATGCCTGTTTTGCATATTCGCCAATATACTGCACAAAAGCAAACACCCAAATGGAGAAGGAACTGCTGACCTCACATGGACTGCTTAAACCTACACCCACAGGTGGAGTTAGGGCCATCATAAACCTTATTTTATTATTTCCCCCCAGAGGTCACAGCACCTCAAAAAAAAAAAAAAAAAAGATCACAGGCAGGCAATATAATGCCTGTTTTACATATTCGCCAATATACAGTCAGGTTCAATAGACCAAGTGGATGAGGATTGGCCTCTGGAGGGAGCTGATGGTCAGCTATAGAGAGCCAAAAACATTTGTTTATCATCCTGCAATAAATTTGACCAACAGTATTCTTAAAGAAATTCCTACCAGCAGCAAGGAAAACAACAATAAGCAATTGGAAAAAAGTCTATTTTTCTTCTTTTAAGGAAGTTGTATCTATATTAAAAGTACATAGAAAGCATTAACTATTTTCTACTAAATGAGTGTTGCAGAAGAATATAACTTTTAACTATATCAGTGTTTGGAACTAAATTCTCAGGGTACTCCTGTTACAGGCCTTTTTGTCAAATTGCTGTGTGCTCCATTACACAATTCTATAAGTAAATATAGTTTCTGAATCAGCTTCATAAATCATGTTTTGGATCAGAGTTACACAGATTCAGTGCCATAGTTTAGGGGGTGGTGATCCACAAATGTTATGTTAAGTTTGAGTTAAGGGCATTTATTGAAAATAACAAAATTTTGTGTTGCCCATCTTAACTAATTGGTGTGCATCCGTCATTGTAACTATATGGAATTTTGATATGACATTTTTGGGTTATTCATTTCAGAGTCTCTTCAGTCAAACTACTGTGTACTGTAGCACAATTCCATTTGTAAAGGCCATTCTTATAAAACACTGGATTAGAACTTACAAAAATAGAAGTTTACATGCTACTGCTTAAAAGACAGGCAACACTAGGCATACATTTCAGATATTCTTACTATTACAATCCTACACTTTTCTAGGATGGCAATGGTAGCCAGCTTTTGAAACAATGCCCAAGATCACTGGGAAGCCAGGTGAATCTACAGAACCAGTGCAGTGAGACTGGAGAGCCCTGACAACCTTGGAGTTGTCAGAAGGTGACTGAGCTGGACCTGGATGCTGTTTTGACAGGAATGTGGTAGCTGTAGCAGCTGTAGGACTGTTGTGGCAGGCAGGCATTAAGCGCAAAGTTAGGAAGTCCATAGGTAAGAACTGCAGCAATCCTGGACTGTAACAACATAATAGCGACTGATGATGCTACAACCCTGGTATCTGCCATGTCATGGGGCTAGCGAAACTGACTGTTCTACAAAAACTAATGTCCATAGGAGAACAGACAGAACAAAGCATAACTTTGCACCATTTGATGAAGAAGAAATACAATTACCTACTAGGTAAAAGGATATAATGAAATCTAAGGTCAGAAGGGGAGAGAAACTGCAGTGTTAACACAGGTAGAGGCAGAGCTGAAGAATGATGACTAAATACTTTTTGAAAAATTATTTTTCTTCCCTTTGTAGACAGGACAATGATGGGCATTGCAATGGTGTTACTCCACTCTCTAGAAGCTCACTTTACCCTAGAGAATGCTGATGTATGTGCAGTCACTGACACATGGTTTAAAGTCAGGGAGAGAACACCAACAGTGCAAGGTTACAATGCTTTCCACACATTTATGCCAGCTACTTTACAGGCAGGGATTAAAGGTGGAGGTGCCTCTATTTACATCAAAAATATACATACTTCAAGGTTGAACAAACAAGACAATCCACTTCAGTAGCTCCATGTTCAAATCACTATAGATAAAATCCAATACCACTTACTTGCAAGTTATAGATCCCCCTCTATGACCCAAGAAACCCATATCATGTATTTAAACTTATTAGAATAATTAACCATCCAACCCAATACCATATTCATGGGTGACTTTAACTACCCCACTATTAACTGTAAATCCTATAGGACACCAAACATACATGCACAGAGATACCTGGATTTTGTAAACACAAACTCCCTGGATCAGAAAGTCAGTAAACCAACCTGGGGTGAAACCATACTGGATTTGGTCCTCAATAATATGGGAGACTGCTGCACACCCCCTACTGTAATGCCTTCCCTGGTAAGGTCAGACCACAAAATGGTTTCTTTTGAAATAAAAATAAAACCTGGACCCCCCCAGCTAAAACTCGAATATTCACAAACTATTCTAAGGCTAACCTCCTGCTATTAAGTGAGAACCTGACATAATTTCAAGCCCCCAGAAACCCTTAACGCACTTCTGCCTATGCAGAACTTTTAACAGAAACCCTGTACAAGCATGTTAATAGCTGCATAGAGTCAGCTGTACCCACCAGGAAGAAGTACAGAACTAACTCAAAAAACAAGCCACCCTGGTGGAATCACAAAATCAATCGGCTGTTTGACTGGAGGAAGAAAATCATGGCAAAAAATAAGAGGTGCATCACCCAGCAGGATGAAAGCACTCTCATCAAACTAAACAAACAACTCAGAGGACAAATAAAGTCTACCAAAGCCAAATTTGAGGTAAGTTTGGCCTCCCAGGACAAGGACAGCCACAAAGCATTCCTTAGATATTGTCATCAACCTCAATGGGAATACACAATTGTGTGCAGAACTCATTGTAAATGGAGCCACCTATACTGACCCTGAAGATACAACAAACCTCCTGGCTGATAAATTCAGCTCCAACTTTACTCCTCTCTCCCCCTCAACCTTCCATCAGGAAATATCATCAAATACAACTCCCCCTACTATCACTAGGGGACAGGTCCTTAATGCTCTCTCTAAGACCAAGAACACTGCATCAGTGGGCTGAAATACCCCAGAATGCCTTCTAAATAGCATGAAACATGACCTATCAGGGCCTCTGGAATTACTATTTAACTACAGTCTACAAAAAGGCTTTGTGCCTCATGAATAGAGAAAGGCAACAGTCAACAGTCATCAGTTTGTACAAAGGTGGGCCATCTACAGACCCTGGAAAAGTACAGTTTTGTACCTACCATAAATGTAGATGTCCGATAGGTATGCATCTGCAGTCCTAACATATGGGTTGTCCTGCCTCAGGCAGCCCTTCGGTCGGCCGGATTCCAAAGTCTGGGTCTGGCCTCGGCTGATGTCGCACTTCACCCGACGTCACAGCTGCTGGGGTATAAAGGCATCAGCAGACGCCATTTTCCTCAGTGTTTCTTGCCCCAGATGCCAGGTGCCCTCTAAGAAGGCTAAATTTGGATAAATGCAGATAATTCCAAACAGTAGAGAGTAAAATATATATATATATATATATACATACAAACAAATACACAATAATAGATTCCCCCAGCTAGCTAAAAGGGGGGGGGTAAGTACCCTAGGAATACCACAGAGGGGAAGGAGGGTGGGTAATCCTGACTGCAGATGCATACCTATCGGACATCTACATTTATGGTAGGTACAAAACTGTACTATGTCCTTCAAGGATGCATCTGCAGTCCTAACATATGGGTAGAATACCATAGCCAAACTGGGGGAGGAGGCACTAAGATAAGGATGGTGTAGTTAAGATCCCTTGCAAAACAGCAGTTGTAAAACCTGCTCGGGATCTGGAGTATAAAGGAAGATTATAATGCTTGGCAAATGTATGCACGGAGCTCCAAGTAGCAGCTTCTAAAATGTCTTTGGCAGCCACTCCTCGTAGGAAAGCTGTAGTGGTGGCTGTAGCTCTTGTGGAGTGAGGCCTGATATTTTCAGGAGTTGTCTTTCCATGAAAAGAGTAGCAGAATCTAATGCAATTTCCTATCCATTTTGAGATTGTCTGTTTTGAAATTGCTTTTCCTTGCACTCCTGTTGCATATGCTACCAGAAGCTGGTCTGTTTTTCTGCTGACCTTAGTTCTGTCCAGATAGTAGCGCAATTGTCTGTGCACATCCAATGTGTGTAGTAGTCTTTCTCCCCTGTTCTGTGGGTTGGGGAAAAAGGTAGGTAAATGAATAGCTTGGTTCAGTGATACCCTGGAGACCACCTTTGGCATAAAAGTAGGATTAGTTCTCAGAGACACTCTGTCCTGATGGAAGATAAGGAAAGGCTGGACTGCCATTAATGCCTGTAATTCAGATACCCTTCTTGCTGAGGTGATTGCTAGCAGGAATGCAGTTTTCCAAGATAAGTACTGTAAGTCTGCTGTTGCTGCTGGTTCAAAAGGGGGAAGTGTTAATTTTTCCAGCACAAATTTGAGATCCCATGCAGGTAGAGGTGGTTTCCTTGGAGGCTTTACGTTTTTGATTCCTCTCAAGAACTGCCTGAGTAGAGGATGAGAGAAGACAGGCGGATCCATGTTGTACTCTGCTGAAATTGCTGATGCATGAATCTTAATGGAGGAGTAGGATAGGCCATTGTGGAACAGTTCTGCTAAGTATTCCAGGATGTGCGCTATGTTTGCCATTGAGACATTTTCTCCCTTTCCTGCACTCCAAATGAGGAATCTTTTCCATTTGGCTGAATATGTTTTCCTTGTGGAGGGTCTTCGAGCCTCCAGGATAATGTCCTTAACCCTCTGAGACAAGTCTGGTTGATTTTGTTTCATGCAATATTCCAAGCAGTTAGCTGCAGTGTTTTCAAGTTTGGATGCAGGGTCTTGTAGTTGTTCTGAGTTAGAAGTAATGGACATAGAGGTAGAGGCCATGAGTGTGCCAGAGACATGCTTTTCAGTAGCGGGTACCAATGCTGTCTTGGCCAGTCTGGAGCTATCAGGATTACCTTTGGCTGTTCCTCTCTGATCTTCAGTAGGACTTTGTACATCAAAGGAAGAGGTGGAAATGCATATGCTGTCAGGTTTTTCCAGCTGAAGGAAAGGGAGTCCACCCTCCAGGCAAGTGGGTGGTATACTCTTGAGCAGAATTTCTTCAATTGGTGGTTGTGTGGGGAGGCGAACAGGTCTATCTCTGGCCTTCCCCATTTCTTTGTTATGGTTTTGAAAATATCTGGATGCAGCATCCATTCGTGAGCATCCGTAGTAGTTCTGCTTAAGGTATCCGCTAGTGAATTTTCTTTTCCTGGTACAAATCTGGCCTGCAGTTGAACGTTGAGATCCAGGGCCAAATTCCACAGGTCCATTACCATCTGGCATAGAGGGTATGAGTGTGTACCTCCCTGTTTGTTGATGTACCACATCACTGTGGTATTGTCAGTCCTTATCAGCAGGTGACCTTGTTGGAGGAATGGTCTGAATGCCTGGATTGCATGTTTCACTGCCAGCATCTCCTTTAGATTTATGTGTAGATTCTGCTGGGTTTGGGGCCATAGGCCTTGTATGCACTTGTCTTCCATGTGCGCCCCCCAGCCTAGGTCTGAGGCGTCCGTGGTGATGGTCTGGCTTGGATGTGGTTTGTGGAAAGGCAATCCTTTGTTTATCTGACAGGCCTGAGCCCACCACAGGAATTCTTTTTTCAGGCATGGAATAATTGGAATCTGTGCTTCTAGACTGTGCTTGTGTTGAGACCATACATTCCTTAGGTACCATTGCAACTTCCTCATATGCAACCTGGCATGTGGAATTAATATTATGCAGGATGCCATGTAACCCAGGGCTTGCAGGATTTTCCTTGCAGTGAGCTGAGTTTGAGTTGTTAATGCCATGAAATAGACTGGTAGTTGCTTTTGTTTTTCCTCTGTGAGAAAAGCCATCTGAGTTGTCGTATCCAGTTCTGCACCCAAAAATGTTATCCTTTGGGATGGTACTAGCCTTGACTTTTGAATGTTGACTGTGTATCCCAAGGCTTGAAACAGTTGTATGACATTGGCCAAATCTTTTGTTAATTTTGTCTTGTTGTCCGCTTGTATTAGGCAGTCGTCCAGGTACGGGTAAATTTTAATTCCCTGAAGC
Source organism: Protopterus annectens (assembly GCF_019279795.1). Lineage (NCBI taxonomy): Eukaryota > Metazoa > Chordata > Ceratodontiformes > Protopteridae > Protopterus > Protopterus annectens. The sequence continues at coordinate 331,720,004 of NC_056750.1, forward strand.
CTGTAATGAGCAATTACTGATGCCAGGCATTTCGTGAATACTCTGGGCACAGTAGATAAGCCAAAGGGCACTGCTGAGAATTGATAATGCTCTGATCCTGCAAGAAATCTGAGGTGTCTTCTGCAATCTGGTTGTATAGGGACGTGCAGGTATGCCTCCTTGAGATCTAGAGTCACCAGCCAAGACTCCTTGCCCAACATGGGAAGAAGTTGCTGGAGGGTCAGCATTTTGAATTTTGGAACAATGAGGTATGTGTTCAGTGCGGACAAGTCGAGAATAGGTCTCCATTGATTTTCTTTTCTTGGTACAAGGAATAGTCTGGAGTAAAATCCTTGGCCTTGTTCCATAGATGGTACCTTTTCTATTGCTCTCATCCTTAGTAAGTTGATGATTTGTTTTAGAGCCTCTGTTTTTTGGCTTGGTGGAAGGTTTGGCATTCCTCTCTTTTTTGGTAGAGTGTGGAAGTGAAACCTGTAGCCCTTGTCTATTGTTTGTAAAGTCCATCTGTCTCCTGTAATGCAATGCCAGTTGTCTGAGAATAAAGCTAGCTTTCCGCCCAAGGGTGCTTCCAGTTGTTCCCTGGTAGGCGGAATCAGAGCCAAGTCATTGTGTCTGTCCAGTGGAAGTGGTTGTAGTTGTAGCTGTGGCAGCAGTTCTCTGGTTGGCAGGTTGCCACTGACGACCCCTGTAGGCACTCCTAGATTGACCTCTGCCTCTTGGGCATCTATTTCTGCCTCTCTGTGCTCTGGAGGTGTCTGGAAAGGACCAATTCTTCGAAGGCCAATTTCTGCTAAACCTCGGTGGTTGGACCTGCAAAAAATCCTTGACTGTTTGGACAGATTTTGCTTTTTCTTCCACTTTCTTTAGAACCTCCTGTGCAGGGGAGCCAAACAAACTTTGTTTCTCCATAGGAGCATCTAGGAGTTTTGACTTAACATGGTCTGGTAAGGATTGCTCTTTTAACCAGGCATGCCTTCGAATCACTGCTCCAGTCATAGCTGATCTAAAGGAAGCCTCCAGTGCATCATAGCCACATTTTAAAAAATGATTACTGACCTGCTGAGAATTATGTACCAAATCCTGAAGTGACTTACGGTCTTATAGGTTCAGGAGAGGACAGTTTTTTATTTAGCTGGTCTAACAAAAATTCCTGGTACTGAATCATGTGAAATTGACAGTTTAAGGCCCTGGCCGAAAGAGTAGCAGATGTGTAAACCTTTTTACCCCATCTCTCTAATGCTCTAGATTCCCTTTCAGAGGGAAGAGGGTTTTTGGCAGAGGCAGCTGCAACACCTTTAGGGCCCTGAGAAATGGTTTCGGGGTCTGCAACATGAGCCTTATACAAGTGGTAGTGAGTGTCTGGGACCCTGTAATATCTGTCAGGTTTGGCAGGGGCCGGAGGGAGAGAATCAGGGGCAGTACTGGCATCATTATATGCATCATCAACAACCGGTAGTACAGGAGGTATGGCTAAAGGCCTATGCTGTGGTAAATGTAAAAAGGTCCTTAGCCTTTTCCTTGAATCTGAAAAATCCTGGCCCTGCCATTGGAAGTGTTCCCTCATAGAGTGTAGGGTTTCCCCAAACAAAAATTCTTCAGGAGGGGAAGCAGAAGGAATGGAGTCTTCTGCATCAGAATCCTCATAAGGTGAATATGGGCCTTCCAGATGGTCAGAAATATCTGAGCCATCGGAGGAATAGTCTGTAGAGACAGGTTCAGGTGGTTCAGTCCTAGGCCTCTTATCTGGAGGAGGTTGAGAGGCCCTGTCTGGATGAGGTTGGGATCCCCTGATCAAATAAATAAGATCCTCAGCCAGGCTGAGAATCTGGGAACTAGAGGTAGGCCTGTGAGAGGGGGCTTTTGCAGGCAAGGCCTTAGAACTTTTGGCTGCTTTAGCCCTGGAAAAGGCCTTGATAGACATAGAAGCAGGGGGTCTAGCAGCCCCACGTGTAGGAGTAGAGATGTCAAAAGGGATAGTATCTGACAAATCCTGGGGGCCTGTTTCTGCAGTAGTAATTTCTGTAGCCGATTCAGCCATGGCCTGTGTGGCCTCGGTTATCGGTGGCATGCTTTCGGCCGAAGGGAGAACCGAGGACTCGGTTTCAGCCGAAACAGAGACACTCACGGTTGGCCTAACCGTGGTTTCAGCCGAAACCGCGGGCCGCGAGTGTCGGTCCTTTTCCTTGCGTTTTTTAGCTAATTGTGTAGTCGGAGTCTCCGATGGCATTTTATATGCAAAAGCAGGACCAAAAAACTCTTCTGCAAACTCCGACCAACGTCTAAGCATCCGTCGGTTGAAGGAAGCACAGGCTAGACAAGCTGATACGTCGTGGTCTGGGTCTAAACAAGGAAGGCAATAAGAGTGGAAATCCTTATGAGGTATTTGTTTCCCACAAGTTAAACAATTATTTACTTTGTCTGACATCGGCTGAGGCAAGAAAGAGTCCCCAACGGGGTACTTAGCTTTTTTAGAAGTCTTCGGTAGTAGAAATTCTCTGGATCTGACCGACCGGCACTTGCGAACAGCTTCTGCTTCGGGCACCGCGCGGCAAGAAAGACTGAGGAAAATGGCGTCGGCTGATGCCTTTATACCCCAGCAGCTGTGACGTCGGGTGAAGTGCGACATCAGCCGAGGCCAGACCCAGACTTTGGAATCCGGCCGACCGAAGAGCTGCCTGAGGCAGGACAACCCATATGTTAGGACTGCAGATGCATCCTTGAAGGACATCTACAGATCCACAAGTTTCAATAGTCTTGTATGTAAAACCATGGAAAGAATTATCATGGAGATGATTAACAGAGATATAGTAAACCTCCAGACACTGGACCCAACCCAGTTTAGTTTCGTCAAAGGCAGATCATGCCTACTCAACCTGGTGGACTTCTTTGAGAAGGTCACCAAAGCAATGGATGAGGGCAAAATCGTTCACACTGCCTGCTTTGACATAGCCAAGGCATGTGACACAATACCCCACTCAGGCATTGTTGACAAACTCAAGAGGTTAGGTACAAACCTGTATGTCACCCGGTGGATAGCCAACTGCCTCATAGATATGACACAGGAAGTTAGAATTGGGGAGTCCACCTCTACAAAGAGACCAGTTACAAGTGGAGTCTCTCAGGGATCAGTCCTTGGACCACTCCTTTTTGGCATTTACTTCTCAGAAGTCAAGGCCAATGTCAGTGGTCTCTGGCTGACTAAATTTGCAGATGATTGCAAATTGGGAGCTGTCACTGAATCTCACACTGACACAAATGTTCCCCAGGAGGGTCTGACACAGAAAAACAAATGGTGTCAGAGCCATGGACTAAAACTAAACGCCAAGAAATGCATAACAGAATACTTTGGGAAGTCATTCATCCCTGCTAACTATCATACAGACAACACACCCCTTAGAGTTGACCCAGTAGTCAGGGACTTAGGGACCCACATACATAGTAACCTAGCCTTTGATTATCATGTGTCTACAGTGGTGAGGAAATCATTCTATGTTGCACAACTTATAAACAAAGGTATGGCATTTAAGTCCAAGGAAGTCATTGTTCCACTGTATTCGGTATTGATCAGACTTATGATTGAGTACAATGCCCCCTTTGGTATGTACCTAACCAGGCATATCCAACAATTGGAACATCCACAAAGGTTCCTCACTAAAAGAATACAGGGTGCAAGTAATATGTCCTATGCAGACTGCCCCAAGGCCCTATCCCTGTATTTCGTCTCCTACAGGCTTTTGAGGGGAGGTCTATGCCTGGCATACAAGGCATTGTTAGACTCCACTCTGATGGACCTCCTGCATATCCATAAAACAAACTGCATCAAGATTACCCGTTCTGAAGACTTAAACTTTGCCTGTGATATAAACAGGATCTGCTGGACAGATGGGTATGTATCCCCGAGACTACTCATTCTATGGAAAGTACAGTTGTGTACACTTACCATAAATGTAGATGTTGTATTCACTGTTGCAGTCATTACATTTGGGGTAAAATGCTGGCAGGTTGCCCTCAGTCGGCCTGAATTCCAAAGTCTTGGGTCCTGCATCGGTTGCTGTCTTCTCTTCCATGACGTCAGGTCGTCAGAGGTATAAAACATGCAGCCGACGCCATTTTCTTTAGTTTTTCTTGCCCCCGATGTCAGGTGCCCCCAAAAAAGTAGCAATATTATATATATATATATATATATATATATATATATATATATATATATATATATATACATATACATGCATCAGATTAACTTTATCTTCATCAACAAGCAAATATGCCACATAGGTTGTAGAGGATAGAGAAGGAAATATAAACTTTAGAATGACAGGGGGATGGCAGGAGGGTAACCTGGACTGTAACAGTGAATACACTCGACCATCTACGTTTATGGTAAGTGTACACAACTGTACTATGTTCTTCATGTTTCACTGTTGCAGTCATTACATTTGGGTAGAATTCCAAAGCTATGGTTGAAAGGCTGGTGCTAAACAGCATTAGGTGTGGCTATAAGGCCCTGCAGCACTGCAGTGGCAAAGCCTTTCCTGGACTTAAGAGTAGAGGCAAATGGTAATGCTTTGTAAAGGTGTGAACAGAACTCCAAGTAACAGCCTCTAGAATGTCTTTGGTTGGTACTCCTCTGAGAAAGGCTGCTGAAGCAGCTGCAGCTCTGGTGGAATGAGACCTAATGCCCTTGGGCACAGGTTTACCATGGTGTAAGTAGCAGAAACGGATGCAGTGGCTTATCCACTTTGAAACTGTCTGCTTTGAAATAGCCTTTCCTTCTGATCCTGCAGCATATGACACTAGTAATTGCTCAGTTTTTCTTAGAGCTTTTGTCCTGCACAAGTAGAATCTTAGCTGTCTGTGTACATCCAAGGAATGCAGAATTCTCTCCCCTTTGTTCTGCAGACTTGGATAAAAGGTTGGCAGATGAATTGTTTGGTTAAGAGCCACACTGGAAACCACCTTAGGCATAAAAGTAGGATTTGTCCTCAGAGACACTCTGTCTGGATGAAATATGATAAAAGGCTCTACAGCCATGAGGGTCTGTAGCTCTGAAACTCTTCTTGCTGAAGTAATTACTAGTAGCAGAGCTGTCTTCCATAAGAACAACTTTATATCAGCGGTCGCAGCTGGTTCAAATGGAGGCAGGGTGAGCTTTTCCAACACATAATTCAGGTCCTATGCAGGTAGTGGTGATCTTCTAGGAGGCCTTAAATTTTTGGCTCCTCTAAGATACAGCTTTAGTAAAGGATGAGAAAAGATTGGTGGCTCTGTATTGTAATGAGCTGAAATGGCAGAGGCCTGGATTTTGATTGATGAGAAAGATAGGCATTTGTCAAACATCTCAGTCAAGTATTGTAATATCAGAGGAATATGTGGTTCTGCTGTATTAGTTCCTTGTGCTTAATTCCAAGCACAGAATCTCTTCCATTTGTCAGCATAAGATTTTCTAGTACTAGGCCTTGTGGCTTCCAAAATGACATCCATCACAGCTTTACTGAGAGGTGTCGTTTGTATGATTACATGATTAGCCATGCTGCCAGGTTCAGAGTCTGTAGTTGGTTGTGCAGGATCCGATTGTTTTGTTGGGACAGTAGTTTTGGTCTTTGAGGCAAGGTCCAAGCTGGGTATTGAGACAGGTTCCGTAGAATTGGGTACCAGTATTGGTGGGGCCAGACTGGGGCAATTAATATCATCTTTGGCTTCTCTTGTCTGACTTTTAGGAGGACCTTGGGTAGAAGAGGCAGAGGAGGAAAGGCGTAAACTGATAGGTTTTTCCAACTGAATGATAGGGCGTCCACTTTCCATGCTTGTCTGTGATAAGTCCTTGTGCAGAATCTTTTCAATTGATAATTTTGAGGAGAGGCAAATAGATCTATGTCTGGGCTCCCCCATTTCTCTGTTATCATGCTGAAGACTTGTGGATTTAGATTCCACTCGTGAGGATCCATAAGATTTCTGCTTAAATTGTCAGCCAGAGTGTTTTGTTTTCCTGGCAGGAATTGAGCTTGAAGATGTATTTGGTAGGTCAAAGCTGTGTCCCACAGTGTCATGGCTAATCTGCAAAGGGGGTATGAGTGTGTGCCCCCTTGCTTGTTTATATACCACATGACTGTGGTGTTGTCTGTCTTTATCAGTAGTTGTCCTGGATTAAGTAAGTCCTTGAAGGCTGTTAGGGTATTTTGAACAGCTAGCATCTCTTTCTGGTTGATATGTAGATGCATTTGTTTTGGTACCCATATGCCCTGAATGCATCTTCCTGCCATGTGGGCCTCCCAGGCAAAATCTGATGCATCTGTTGTTAAGGTCTGGCTGGCAGGGGGTAGAGTGAAGGGCCGTCCCATGTTTTGGTGACAAGCCTTTGCCCACCATAGAAACTCCTGTTGCAGGCAGGGAATGAGAGGAATCATTGTTTCCAGACTGTGTGAATGTTGACTCCATAAACTTTTTAGGTACCACTGAAGTTTCCTCATATGCAGTCTTGCATATGGAATTAGTAGGATGCAGGATGCCATGAAGCCCAGAGCCTGCAGAACTTGCCTTGCAGAAGACTAGGTTTTTTTTGCCATCAGTTTGAAGTAAGTAGTCAGTTGCCTTTGTCTGGCGTGAGGTAAGCCATCTGGGCAGTTGTATTCAAGTTTGCACCCAGGAATGTTATCTTTTGAGAGGGTACCAGTTGTGATTTCTTTTTGTTTATTGTGTACCCTAGGCATGTTAGAAGCCTTTTCACAAATGCCAGGTGTCAAAGAAGAGTGTCCTTGTTCTCTGCTTGAATGAGACAGTCAGCCAAGTAAGGATATATTTGTATACTTCTTTGTCTGCAAAATGCAATTACTGGTGCCAGGCACTTTGTAATGACCCTGGGCACAGTACATAAACCAAAGGGCAGTGCAGAGAATTGGTAATGCATTAAACCTGCCTTGAATCTGAGGTATCTTCTGCACAACTGTCTTATTGGGACATGCAGGTATGCCTCTTTTAGGTCTAAAGTCACCAACCAAGATTTCTTGCCCAGCATGGGCAGAAGCTGCTGCAAAGTCAGCATCTTGAATTTTGGAATGTCCAGGTATGTGTTCAAAATCGATTAATCCAGTATTGGCCGCCAGGCCTTGTCCTTTCTGGGTACCAAGAACAGTCAAGTAAAAACCTTGTCCTTTTTCCTGTTCTGGTACTGTCTGAATGGCCCCCATATCCATGAGGGACATAACCTGTTTCTGTGCCTTTGCCCATTGATTTTGTGGCAGATCTGGCCAACCATTTGCCATTGTCAGAGTGTGGAAATGAAATCTGTATCCCTGTGATATGATGTTTAGTACCCACTTGTCCTGGGTTATTAACTGTGAATTTTGAGCAAAAAGTGCTAATTTTCCCCCAATGGGATAAGTGCTTGTTGTAGACAGAGGGAAGTCATTGGGATTGCTTTCTGTAGGTTTGCGCTTTATCTCCTCCAGATTTGGAGGTGGATGCACCCCATTGCTTTGACCTGTATGAGTCTTGCGCCTGGTATCTGGAACCCTTAGAGCGTCTGGATTTGCCCCTTTGAGCTCTGTCTGACACAGGAAAGGACCAATTTTTTGTAGGCCAGTGTCTACTGAATGTTGGTGGCTGCACTTGTAAGAAGTCTTTAACAGTTTGCATAGACTTAGCTTTGTCTTCCATTTTCTTTAAAACCTCTTCTGCCTTAAAACCAAACAGAGAATCGTGCTGTAAAGATGCATCTAGCAATTTAGCTTTAACATGATCAGGCAAATTTTGTTCCTTTAACCAGGTATACCTCCTAATCACAGATCCAGTAACTGAGGCCCTGCAGGAGGCCTCCAAAGAATCAAAACCACATTGCAAAGTATGCTTTCCAACTTGTTCAGCTGCATGCAATAATTCCTGCAATTCTTTATTTTCTGCACATTCTGAAATCAACATCATTTGCTGTTTCAGCAATCCCATAACATGTTGCTGGTACTTAAGCATATGAAATTGACAGTTTAAGGTCCTGATTGCCAAGGTTGCAGATGTATAAACCTTTTTTTCCCCATCTGTTCAGTGCCCTTGAATCTCTGTCAGAGGGTGTGGGATTTTTTGCTGTTGAGGCCTTAACTCCCTTTGGACCCTGTGAAATTGTTTCAGGATCAGCAGCAGGGTTTCTAAATAAAAATTTATGCGAGTCAGGGACCCTGTAATATCTGTCAGGCTTACTGGGAGCCGGAGGTAAGGAGTCAGGGGACAAGCTGAACTCCGAAAACACATCATCCACAATGTCTAAAACAGGGGGAATGGCTAAAGGCTTGTGCTGAGGGAGAAGAAGGAAATCCCTGAGCCTCTTTTTTGATTCTGAGAAGTCTTGACTCTCCCAGTGAAAATGCTCCCTCAAAGTATGCAAGGTTTCTCCAAATGAATAATCCTCAGGAGGAGATGCAGATGGAATAGACACCTCAGCATCAGAATCCTCATAGGGAGGTAAAGATAATTCCTGATCAGAAGAGGAATCAGTAGAAACAGAAACCTGATCTGAAGATTCATAATCTGTGTCTTGCCTAAGCCTCTTATCTGGAGGGGGATGGGTACCCCTGATCAAGGTAATAAGGTCTTCAGCTATTTTGATCATCTGTTTTTTAGGCATAGAGGCCTGTGCACATGGCTCAGGCATCAGTTTTTTAGTTTTAGAAGTTGCTTTTGTCTTTGATTTTGCAGCTGTCGTTGATTTGATATATAAATGTTGAGGTCTGAATACACCCTCAGAAGCCGGTGCCTGCTCAGCAGCTCTGGACCCATCCAAGGGAGATACATCCGTCGGTCCAATACCTTGAGTTTCTTGAGACATGCCGGACTCCACATGGGTGTTGGTAGAGGCCTGCGACTCGAAGGTAGTGGGTATCAGGGGCTGCGAAAGCATCTCACCGAGTATCGGCGAACCGGTGACTGGCTTAGGAGAAGCTTCGTCGTCGGTTTTGGATCTCGACTGCCTTTCCCTGTCCTTTTCTTTGCGTTTTTTATGTACTCCGGTAGTCGAATTGCTATCAGACGACATTTCTGGGTAGTTAAATCTGTTTCCAAAATACTTTGATGCAAAAATATACCGACGCTTAACAGTGCATTGGTTAAATCTAGCACAAAACTGACAGCCGGGTACACTGTGATCAGGGCCTTGGCAAGGAATACAGTATAAATGGAAATCCTTATGAGGTATTTGCTTCCCACATGTAATACAATTATTAACTTTTTCAGACTTCGGTAAAAAGCAAGAAAAAAGTTTCCCCAACGGGGTACTTAGCTTTAGTGAAGACTTCAGTTCTGAAACTCAAACTCGAATATTTCCAGTAGTCGGCCAACCGGCACTTGCAAAATGCTTCTGCTTCGGGCACCGCACGGCAAGAAAGAATGGAGAAAATGGCGTTGGCTGAATGTTTTATACTCCTGACGTTATGAAAGAGAAGACAGCAACCGACGCAAGACCCAAGACTTTGGAATTCAGGCTGACTGAGGGCAACCTGCCAGCAGATTACCCCAAGTGTAATGACTGCAACAGTGAAACACGAAAAACATCAGGCTCCCTTATCCATGTGAAGCAGAGTTCCTCCTTAACCCAATTCAAGTACAACTTGGACAACTGGATGGGAAACCAGAAATTCATCCCTGGTTTGGCACCTATGTCTCTAATGGACACAGGTAACCTGCAAATGGTTCATCTCCCAGGCCCATGATTACACTTATCAAGGGTGTCAGAACTTGTCAGAGATTTGGGATGCATGGCTAGGCTTAAAAATCCCATTGTGGTCGTTAGTCTAGTAAACGCCTATGAACCTATAATGGGTGAAAATGGAAGTAACTGGGATTACAACATAAGCACAGTGGAAGACAAAAAGTAGGTATGTCTAATAATAATACACATTTCTCCACTGGGAAATCAAAGTGCAGAACAGCTGGTGATAGAACAGACAAAAAAACAAGTTATTTACACTCTGCAGCAAAGATACAGCATCTTCAACACTTTGTTATTTTTTTTTTTTTTTGGGGGGTGACTTCTAACAGACTAGAAACAGAGTAATTTCTTTGTAGTAGAAAGTCAACCAGAAATGGGTAATTGTTTGCAGAGCAAGTGCAAGGAATGGGGCAGGCTGACAAAAAGAAACAAGAGGACGTAATGCTTTTAACTAAAGACAGTAATGAACTTTTCTAATACAATACAAAAAAAAATAAAGTGCTACTGTACTAAAAACTCAAACTCTCTATCACTAATGACTAATTTACATATAAAATAAGAATGACAACTACCTATTAATAGAGTACCAACACTTAGCCTAAAGGCAGTAATGTGTGAAGTTTTCCAACTCAGAACACAAAAAAATCAAGCTCTTACCTCCCACAGTAGCAAAGTAGGGTCAGATGTGCAAATGTCAGTATTGGGAGGATATCCAACACCACGTAACACAGTATTAATGTCAGATGGAAATGTTCTGGGTGTTGCACTGTTTGGAGAAGCAGATGCAGTTTTAAGCTGTTTAGGTTCCTTCTGGACCAAATGACGAATATTTTCTTCTGAATACTTTACTGATAGACTATGATTTTTAGCACCAAAGCATGTTGTAGGCGTTTTTCGAAAACCAATTATTTCTTCTGTTGGAATCCATAAATCTATATGAGGTATGGTATAGCTAGAATCCCTTAACTTCTTCTTTGGAGATGGCTCCTCCTCCTCTTCCTCCTCTAACTCCTCCAATAACTCCTCCTCCTCCTCCTTTTCCTCTGAGCTACTTGAGAAGGTCATTTCTGATTCTTCAGATTCAGTGCTACTCAAGCTGCTAGATGACTCAGAATCTATGTTTCTCTTCAGGAGTCTCCTAGGTTTTGATTTATTCCTTGGTCCTGTTCTTCTCTAAACATGTACAAAATGGGAGAAAAAAATTAAATGCAGTTTAACTTCCTTCCTCCAAGCTCCTCTCCCAAGATAACCAAGTCACATAAAGCAAATCATTCACATCAAAAGCATTAATAGAACATTTGTGTTAGGAACTTACCATAAATGTAAATGTTCAGACAGTTTCATAGTTGCAGTCCTCATTCATGGGATATTCTGCCATTCAAGTGGCACAAGGCTGGCCAGTCTTCCAAAGCCACCCACCCCCCAGGACTTTAAGTACTCCTTCCAGCACAAGGATGCCAGTAGTATTAAAGGGCACATTGGCTGATGCAACCTTCAGATTTCTCCTTGCCTTGACAGAACCAGGGGGTACTCCTCAGCTCCAGAGCATGGGGCACCATGTAGTAACTCCGACACCAACAGCAAACATCCAACACCAAGGTACCCCAATCACAAAGTCTCAAAGAAAAGGCTAACAAAAACAAGGGTGAGGGCCTGGTATGATAGCAACATAAGCAGAGGAGGAGGAGGGGCAAAAAGCAGGGGACTGGCACCCCCAACCCCAAGAGGACCCAAGGAAAACCTTAAACAACTAGGGAGATGGAGGGACAGAACATGGACTGTAACAGTGTTAACTACTCGAACATCTACATTTATTGTAAAATCCTAACAAAACTGCACTATTTTCATTGTAACATTCACTGTTACAGTCTTCACTCTTGGGAAGATTCCCTAAACAGTGGGAAGAGGGGATGTGGATGAACTATTTGGAAATCAGTCCTTGCAGGATAGCAGATACAAATCCTGCTCTTGCCTTAGATGCAAACTCTAAGCTGAAAGGTTTGGAGACATTGTGTACAGAGGACCAGGTTGCAACTTGTAGAATGGGCAGGGTAGAAACTCTTGTAAGAAAAGTTGTGGTGACGGCAGCAGAGCTAGTGGAGTGTGCTCTAGTGTGGCCTTAGATTAATTTACCATAGTTCTACTAGCAAAAGGCAATGCAATGCCTCAGCAGCCTAGAAAGGATTTGCTTGTTAACAGTCTTTCTCTCCTTTCCTTTTACAAAGCAAATAGCTGGCTCATTTTTTTCTGCAGTTTCCAATAAATAAAGTGAAAAGGGTATGAAGCTGCTGATTCAAAGAGGTTAATGTCAATGTTTCTAAAATATACTTAAGGTTTCATGCATGGCTGGGATTGATGTGAAATCATCCATGCTGGCAGCCTCAGGGTGATCAGAATGAGGTGTAGCATGAAGCCCTTGTTCTAAGTTAGGAAGTCCATTCGCTGAGGTAGGACCTCACATCTTTCTCTTATTAGGTTGAATAGGAGAGGGAACCCGTGCTGCCTTGGGGAAAAGGACATTCATTTCTTTACTTCTCTTAGTGAACTTCTGTCAGAACCTTGGGTATTAAGGGGCGTCTATATTAAATTATCGAATGATGAAAATAGCAAACGCTATTTCATCGTACCGATAATATCTAAACAACAAAATATCGAACAAACGGAACAGCAAATTTTTTCCCAGGGAAAAACTTTACTGCTCCATAAAAAAAACACAAATTTAAGTTGGGGCCTTCACCCCCCCACACCCCCCCTACTTAAATATACCAACTCCGAGATCGCACCATAGTGGAGGAAATGGCAAAGTCCAGAAGACGGCCCACCAAATTTTTTTCCTGGAAAAAAATTTGATGTTCCGGGACTTCTCTATTTTGCCATTTCGACAGTATCGGATCGACTAAATAGCATTTGCTAATTAGTCCATTTGATACTGTCATATAGACCCATTAAGGGTATGTAAGGAACATATAAAACAGACCTATCTAATCCACGGGAAAAGGTTATGTCACAGAAAAAAGTGAAAGACGGACAGTACTCATCCAAATGAGGTTGAAATATTTTACTGAGAAAAATAAATCTCGTCAAAATTTCATCAAAAGACAAGGAATATACAAACCAGTTTCAGCATAATAGCCCTCATCAATGTATAAAAAAAATGCACTGCAAAATAAAATAAATACTTCCTCAGGAACTACTAAACTAACTGTGATTGAATAATTGTAAATGTTCATTAAGACCAGCTGAGAATAACCCACCTAGTCTAATTATCCAACACTTCCCCATCTTATTCAAAATGTTATGCCATCCTGCCTTATTATTCCTGTTACCCTGAATTGTATTATTAATAACAAACGTGAATTGAGCAGTAGGACATCTGATACAATGGAAGGGTGGCCTAATGGTTAAGGTGTTTGCCTTACAAACACAAGGTGCAGGGTTTGAGTCTCACAAGGGATAATTGGCTAGGCTTCCAATGGCTCGCAAGGGCAGTTAGCTTAGTACTAACCTACGAACCTATGAACATAGAGAATTAGAAATATGTTTATTTCTAACGTCACTGAAATGTTCTGAAATATGCTTCTTGAAAGTACATAAAGTTTGTCCCACATAAAAAGCGGAACATATACATGTCATCAAATATAACATCCAGTCTGTACTGTAACTGCCAAGTATATGAATGTTATAAACTATGGAGGTATTATTACTTGTAAACTGTTTACTTTTCAATACAAATATACATTGTGAACAATGCCCACAAGGTACACAACCAAGCAAAATGCCCCCACCAATCATCATTTGTTGTGGATTTTGATATCTTGACTTCTTCTTGTAATGATTAAATAGACCACCCAATGCTTTGCCTCTTCTGTATGAGAAAAGACATTTGGGTGTCAAAATATCACACAGCTGTTGATCAGACAACAATATATTCCAGTGCTTCTGTACCAAATTAATAAATTCAGGTGTATTCCATACATAACTAGCAGTTACTAATAACATTATTAACTGTAGATTCCTTGTTCCTATACTGTAGTAACTGAAACCTGTCCTGATTCTGTACTGAATTACAAACTTGAATAATGTTATTCCCATCATACTCCCTGTGACAAAATCTAGCAATCATATCACTTTGTTGTTGTGCAAATGCCTGTTCAGATGAACAAATTATCCTAATATATAAAAACTATCACTTAGGAATGTTACTGCAATGTGTTTGGGATGACAGCTGGAAGCATGTAGGATAGTGTTAAATTGAGAGTGTTTACTACAGACATTGCTATCTAAAGTACCATCACTTTTCTTAGTAATATCCACATCCAAAAAGGATATCTGATTGACATCATATTGGATAGTGAATGAAATGTCTCACCTATTTTCATTGAGATAATCAACAAATTTGGTCAAATAATTTAAATCTGACCTTCACTCCATCCAAAAATCATCAAAATACCTGCACCACATATCTATCTCATACAAGAATAAATTATGACAAATATCACATATATGAACTCCAAGTAGCCCATAAAAAGGTCTGCATAAATGGGGCCAAAGGAAGCCCCCACTGCAGTACCTTTCAGCTGCAAACAACACTCACCAATAAAATTAAAACAATTTTTGTTGAGCACATGTTCTGTTAAACACAAAAGGAAAGTGTTGAATCCAGGACTATATAATGATGTACAGTTGAGACAATACTTTAATGCCATCAGACTAGCCCAGTACGGTATATTTGTGTATAGTGCTGTTACATCTAAACTGCACATGTACCAGTACGATTCTAATTGCATGTCTTGTATAATGTTTAAAAACTCAATAGTCTCCTTAATCCTGGATCTTACTCCCTTCAATAATGGTATGTCATTTGGTGAAATACACGGATTGTGGTTCAGTTAATGAACCACTGCCTGAAACAATTGTTCTACCTGGTGGTTTATTTAAATCCTTGTGTATTTTTGGTAACAAGTATGTTTCTCAGTGTTCCTATACTGCCCACCAAGAAAGTGTTTTTCTGACAAGTAGCAACCAAGTTATCAAAGGGACTTCCTTTTCTAATTGCAACAGTCAGGGGTTAGTGTATCTGGTTACTTATGAATGCTGTAATGCATTTTATACTTGTAAAACAAGCAGAACCTAAGGAGAAGAATAGATGAACATTACTATGATATAAAAACTAAGGATGAGAAAAACAGTTTATATAAGCAATTGAAAGGTTGCCCCAATGCAAAATATATATATTTTTTGTGATAGAAGTGGTTCCTTTTGATTTTAAGGGGGGTATTGGGAAACCAAAACTGAGTATCGTGAATTGCACTGGCAATTAATCCTGGAAGCTAATAGAAGCCCAGGACTTAATGAGAATTTAAGCATAAGTTCAGTGTTATAAATGAGAGCGGCTAGATTGTGAATTACTAGATTTCTGTATTTTTATTTTTTCTATTTATGTCCATCTGCATTTTTAAGCTTTGGCCACTAGATGACAGTAAAGAAAGATTAAACATTTTGTTGTTTTACGTTTTTAATTTATTTATATATTTTTTATATGTGGAAATATAACACTTATAAATATAAAAGTTTTTCATTTTATAAACAGGATGCAGTATTTATTCATTTACAGCATCTTTAATACAGAAGAAGTACTGTGATTATTTTTTAAATCTGTAACTTGTTTTAATGAGTGTTTGACTATTACTGGAAGGTACATAATTGAAAGGTGGAATTTTTTGATATATAAAGGCAACAATTTCATGAGGAATTTTTTCTGAAGAAGTCTTGAAACCAAAACATGGTGATTCAGTTAAAGTGTTAAGTCTATTTTGCTGGCCTTTTAATACATTGCTAATTTTGCTCTGGACACATTGCTTTACAAGTGCTTTTGTACTTTAATGGTTTCCCTTTTGGGCTGCACTTGTTTCTTGCTTTTGTGGGTTTTGGGACACAACTGTACTATGTTCTTTGCAATCAGTGTTGCAGTACTTATTCTTGGGAGGACTCCCAAAGCTAAAAGTTGGGTGGTGGGTCATCTGTATGACCCTAGGAGATAAGATTCTGCAGGATGGCAGTACAGAAACCTGTCCTAGCGCAGGAGACATTGCCTAGGTTGTAGTGTTTTGCAAAGGTTTGCACTGAGTTTCATGTGGCTGCCTCTAATATGGCCTGGGTAGGAACTCCTTTGAGGAAAGCTGTGGTAGTTGCCCCATGCCTGGTGGAATGGGCTTTAATATGGCTAGGTAAACGTTTTTCATGGTGTGAGCAACAAAAATTAATGCAGTTAGCTATGCATTTTGAAGTGGTTTGTTTGGAGACAGGCTTGCCTTGTTTAACTTCCGTGAAAGCCACCAGTAATTAATCTGCTCTACAAGGGGTTTTAGTCACTCTATATAGAACCTGATCTGCCTGCACAGATCCAGGGAATGAAGGACTTGCTCTGCCCTAATTTGCGGATTTGGGAAGAAGACTGTTAAGTGGATAGCCTGGTTTAAAGTAAGTTCTGACACCACCATAGACATAAAAGATGGGTTTGTTCTGAGGGTGACCCCATCCCTGCGGAAGGCAGTGAGGGCTTGTAGTTCAGAAACTCGTCTAGCTAATGTAACAGCTATAAGAAAAGTGGTCTTCCAGGTCAACATTTTTAGAGAAGCAGCAGCAGCAGGTTCAAAGGAAGGTAAGGGTAGTTTTTCTAACACATAATTTAGATCCTATGCCAGAATAGGGTTCCTTCTGGGTGGTCTCAAGTGCACAACACCTTTTAGAAAAAGTTTCATGCGGGGGTGTGAGAAGATAGGTGTAGTACTGTGCATTCAAGCTAATATGGCAGATGCATTTACCTTAATGCTGGAATAGGAAAGCCCTTGTCTAAAGAGGCCTGTACTGCAATACTGAGTTAATATCTACCTGACAGGGGTTAGTGTTTCTGCTGTGACACCAGGTGGATTAATCTTTTTCATTTTGCCAGGTGTGATTTCCTGGTACTGGGCTGGTTTGCTTACCTTAGAATGGAAAGCACATGGCTGGGATAAGATGCACTCCTTGGTGTCAAAACCCAATCATCCAGGCTGTTAACCTGAGGATAGCTATGTAGGGTAGAAGAGAAATCCCTTGACTTGGCTGAGATCTACTTCCTGTGGTGGGGTGTGGAATCTCTAAACACTGAGGGCCAGGAGGAGGGAGAACCAGTATTATTCTCAGCCAGAAGATGGCCACTAGGATCATGCTGGGTCTGTCCACCCTGATTTTTGTCAGTATCCTAGGGATCAGGGGTAAGAAAGTGAATACATACAGGAACCAGATTGCCCATGTGAAGGAGAATGCATCTATTTTCCAAACTCCCGTGCATTATGTTCTGGAGCAGAATTTATGTAGTTGCTTGTGGTGAGAGGCAAACAGGTATATTTAGGAGACTCACCACTGTATGGCTACATCCAAGAAGTTCTCTCTCTTTTCAGCATCTATTCATTGGGATCTAGAAGGCCCTGCTTAGAGAATCTGCCACATTATTGTTCTGACCCAAAATATATGACGGCCAGCCCTATTTTTGAGCCAGTATCCAAATTTTCCTGGACAGGCTGCACAGAGGTTAAGACAATGTTCCCCCTTGTTTGTTTATGTACCACATCACTGTGGTGTTGTCTGTTGAGATTTGCATGGTCCCTGGGTTTAAGTTCTGCTGAAAAGCTTTTATGACCACAGCAGACTACTAGTAGCTCCTTCTGATTTATATGTAACTTTCTGTGTTGTGAGGACCAAATACCCTGCACTTTTAGGGAAAAGTGAGCCCCCAAGCTATGTCTGAACTGTCTGCGGTTTGAGATTTTTGAAGATTTAAAGTGAGACCTACCTTCTGAAAGTAGTCTATGGTGATCTGTGAGGTACTGAGAGTCTCTGATATAGACCTTCCCTGAATGAGACAAGTCATCTAAAGCAGGGGGTAAATATAACCCCCTAGAATTCTGCAATGTGCAATCAAAGGAGCTAGACATTTTGTGAAAACTCCGGGAGTGGTAGATAGCTGAAATGATAAATAACAGAACTGGACGTGGGAACCTGTTGCTACAAATGCTAGGTACTTTCTGCTGTGGAGACATGGATATAAGGTTCTTTTAGATCTAGAGTGGCCACAGAGGGGTCTTGGGAGATCATGGGCAGTAATTCTTCAACTTAAGCGTATTGAATTTTGAGATGTTGAAGACTTGTTTAGCTTTGAGAAGTCGAAGATGGGCCTCCAGGTGCCCTCTTTTCTTGGAACTAGAAATATATTTTAGTAGTAGCCTTTCCCCCTCTTGTCTTGGAGGGACAGGCTGGATGGATCCTTGATGAAGTAGCTCCCTGAGGATAGGTGGTAAGAGGAATTTTTTGTACTTCTGCTGGTTTTGGAATGAACAAGAAGGCTGGTATTTCTTTGAAATGGATGAAGTACCCCTTCGCTTTAAAGCTGAAGACCCACTGGTCCCCAGTGATAGTTTTCCGCTGGTTTAGGAAGGAGGAGACTCCTTCTGCCAGAGGCTTGGAAGGGAGGGTGAAAAGAGGCAAGGGAGGCTGGGGTAGAACATAGTCACAGTTGTTCTCTGTGCTGGGTGGGTTCTTTGGAGCCTCCTGCTCTGTGTGATTGCTCCAGTTCCCATCTCCTAGATTGTTCTTGGTCTTTTGCCATGGGAAGGCCTCCCCTTTTCTTGTCGAAGTGGAAAAGGTCAAGGTTTAGAAGGGCAATTCCTACTGAGCCTTGGGGTCAGAGACATGGAAAATTGATTCACGTTTTTAATTTGCTTTCCTTTTTTTATCCAGTTTCTCAAAACTTGTTCAGCTGGAGGACCAAAAAGAAATTCCCTGTCAGTAGTTCAGTCCTTACCTGATCTGATAGGGGGCAGGTTCTGAGCCTCTCATGTCTGCAAATGATATAACTTGTAGCAGCTGCTCAGCAAGATGCATTTAAGGTGTCATGGCCACATTTTAGGGAGTGTTTGGAGACTTGCAAACCTTTTCTGGTTATCTCCTGGATTTCTTTAGATAAGGATCTATCCACAATGGAGTCTACCCTAGCTAGAATTTTGTCTTGAAAAGATTCAAGGTGCTTTAGCATATGGAATTGATAAGTCAAAGATCTCACTGCCAGGGTGGCAAAGATATAAGATTTTCTTCCCAAATCTAATAATCAAATGTTTCTGTCATTAGGCAGGGGATGGCGTGTTGGTCCCTTAGGTACACCTTTTGTGAATTCATTGTAGACCCCAGAAGGGTCAGTTTTGGGCTTTTGTAGAGATGCTTGTGAGATTCAAGCACTCTGCAAAACGCATCTATCTTCCCAGGAGCAGAGAGTACAGAATCAGGGTGTAAAGCAATGTCTTCAAAGAAATAATCCAATACAAAGTGTACATGAGGAACAGCCAGTGGTCTGGGTGAAGGCAAACTTAGCAGTTCCCTGGAGTGGGTCTGAATCTGTCAGAATTGCTTACTTTCCCAGCTGAAAGCCTCATTTATTCTATGCAGGGTATCTCTGAAGGAAAGATCCTAAGGGGGGAGATGGAAGACAGGGTGATATCTGAATCTGAATTTGGGTAAGTCTATGCTGGTAAGTGGCCAGAGTAAGACAATTCCACCTCATTCTCAGAGCTAGAGGAATTTTTCTCTTCCTGAAAAACTACTTCCCTGCTTCTTTTAGATGGGTAGGCCTCAGAAGTGGAAGTGTGAGAAAGCTCTCTGGATTTCACAAGGGCCATAAACTGCTGTGCCATTTAAGGGGGGTTTGGGCTTCAGTCTGAGAAGAAGTGGATGGAGGCAGTGGCAAAGAAAAATTATAGTTATGTACTTACCATAACTCTGCATCAGTATGGTATACTTACACCCTTCCTCAACTGATGTGTCTCAGATCCGACCCTAGGATGCATCCTCGGCCACTTGACAGACTTCAGGCTCCATAACTCAAGCCCCTCCCCTTATCCATAATCTCCTGAATACTGTTGAGTTACCTCAGATCAAGTTTGCCCTCTAATTATCAAATATCATGTCAAAAAGGGTAAAAAGGCAAACCATAATATCTCTTCGTAATAAAAATAATGGGATGGGAAACAGAAAGAGAATAGAAAAGGAGACTCTGGAACCCACACAGCAAAGGTTATTCAGGAATATCTCTCATGTTATACCAGGATCCATGCAAATGGGGAAGGGGGAAAGGTAGGTGAGAAGTTGAGGAAGGATGAAAACTAAGTATGCAACTACAATACCTGATGCTGTCTTTTTTATCTGTTCCTCAACTGATGGGACAGATTCCCCAGCTAGAATGACCTTGGGTAGTCCTCAAGGAAGGATATTCCAGAGTACTGCGGAAAGCTGTTCTCTTCCTAGACCATATGTCCAACTTGTAAAATGTGTCATGCAGTCTCACATGAGCTGCAACCACTGCCATACACTAGGTGAACACCTCGGGGTGAGGGATGGGGGGTGGTTTCTGTGATGAGACTTAAGGGCAGCACTTTGAACTGACTGGTAGTGATTGTCTCCCAATGAGAAGTGCAGGTATCTTCTGAAGTGCTTGTGTATCTTGATGTGATAAGCATGAGTCCTGAAGACCTACAGAGCACACCCAATTGTCCTTCCTGAAATGAGGGAAGATGGACTGAACCGTGACCATCCGGAACTTTGAGTGTTTCACAAACTAATTTAGCTTGCGAGACTCAAAATTGGCCCAAGGTCCCTGACAACTTTTGGTATCAAAAAGAACCTTGAATAAGTTCTGAACCCTTGCTGGTCTGGTGGGACCAGTTGAATGACTTTACTAGCAGCTTTTTTTTATTTCTGTAGCTGTGGCCTTCCTCTGACTGGGTGGAATGTCAGGAATTTTTCTGTTGTATTTTGGGTGAAAAATGGAAAATGGTATGTAATAACCATGGAATATGATACTCTGCATTCAAGAGTTTTGTTAATAGCAGTCCAAGCTTGTGGGTGCAGAGACAGGCATCTCCTAACCGCTTCTAGAGTGCAGCAGTTGGGTAATCCTTCAAGGATGCTGAGGGGGCTTATCTGAGTATGAATCTCTGAATCGCTGATGTTGTGGGTCACCTTTTCTGCGAGGATGGCATCTTCCATTAGAGTTCCCTCTCTGCCATGAGGGGATATTTCTCCAAAGAAATCTTGAAAAGAACCTTCTGATTTCTTGAACTACAGCTTTCTAACTCTCTCTGGTTTTGGAAGAAAGTCCTTTAAGGAGTAGAAAAACAGATTCCCATGACAAAAAGGGGTTCTTCTCTTGTGTAATCCTGGGGAGAGCCTCTTTCACCTTGGGACCAAATAAAGTTGACCCAAACAAAAAAATCACAGAGGCACATCCAGGCATGCCTTATAATGGTCAAGCCTGAACCCACTGCCCTAGCAGCTCCTTCTGAAGCATGAGATAGTCTCATGGAGGCATTAGTTAATGACTGCAGGGTAGCCAGCTGCAAAGAAACGGTTTTGCTATCCTCCACAGAAATGGATCCCGAGAAGGTATTGGAAAACTGCTTGATCAATTCCCTCTGAAACTTGGTGACATGCACAAAATAATTCAGAAACCTGAGAACAAAGGTCGCTGAAGCACAGACGTGCTTCCCATACTTACCCAATGCCCTAGATTCCATATTAAGGTGATGAACAGAACTCCTCTGTTCTGCTAGTTCTTTCCTGGTGGCTGCTGCAACCAGCATAGCATCCACAAGGGGATCCTTGCTCCAATGAGCCTTACCTTTGGGTGCTACAAGATATTTATCTGGGCATTTAAGGATGGGCTCCATGATGTTTGGACCCTTCCAAGCCTGGCAGGGGATAATATCTACCATCTCATTTCCTGGGGGGGACTATCCAAATCATAGCTGAGCACGTCCCAAAAGCCTCAAGAAACAGTGACTCCTCTTGGAAAGAGGGGTCAGAAGACCAACCTCCTTTCTGTTTCAGAAGTTCGAGAATCAGTCTGAAAGACACATTCTGAAAGGGTGATCTGGGGGACACTTCCCCTTCATCAAACTCAGTGTCTTTAGTTAGAGACTCCTGTGGGGAGTCTATGTACCTCTTCTTCTATGTTCACTTCCAAAGGGGGTTTCTTTGGTAGAAGGTTCTGGAGAGGACTCGGAAGCACCAACAGTGTCCGAAATGAGGACCGTCTTGAGGCTTAATCTGGCCAGCTGTCCCGATGTGACTGGATGAAGAGGCTCTGCTTCCACAGAAGACAGTTGAGTGCAGGATGGACCCAAGGGGGGTAAGTGTGCCTTTTCCAAAGATAAGAAGAAAGCTGTCTCCACCACCTCAAAAGGTGAAGTCATGGGGGACTTCAGTCTCACCTCTACCAAAACTGAAGAAGCATTTGAGGGATGAAACCCAGTACCTCAGGCTCTGCTCTCAAGGCAGAGTTGGAGCCAAGCTGTCCAGCACTAAAGCCCCAAGAGGAAATAACAGCTCTGATACTACTGGAGTAAATTCCAACCCACCAGATCCAGTGTTGATGCCATGGCCCCAAGATCCTTATGGATGTGACAAAATTGGATCCATCCGGGTTAGAGAAAATGTAGGAGTCAAACAGCAACAAGTCTTCAGATCTGACACAGACACACTCAGGAATCTCAGGTCCAAGAGCTCTGAAACCACCAGACAGATTGGAGTAGGAGTTAAAGCTTGGGGTTGTGTATGGAAAATTTTATGGGTATGATGGGAGACAGAGACGGTAAAACACCCAACTGGATCTGGACTCCGAGAAATTTCCTCATCATCCTGTCCACATCTGCTCCTGAAAGGACTCCTGGATGAACCGAAGGAAGGAAATGTTGATGGAGGATGGGAAGGTTATCAAGGTGCGTCTTGCATGAATTGAGAGTGAAGTCTTGAGGAGACTGGTTCAGAAGACAACCTAGAGAATTTATATTTTGAATTAGTCAGAACCGAACAAGGGAATGGATCTGAGAAGTCGAGCACTTAGAGGCAGCTGCAGCCAACAATTTAGAGACGTTCTCAGTTGGAGTGGAGCCCAAGAAGGTCAAGGGTGGACAGCAGTCTGAGGATTATTTCCTTGACTCTTTAGACTGCTCTGCCAAATATCCTGAAGATTTTTTAGAGGATGATGGCACTCCAGAGTCTAAAGAGGCAGACGATGGGAGTAAACCCTTCAAAATCAATTTATTTTTCCTTTCAGTTAAGGCTCTGGGATTAAAGCTTGCATAAATATCACGTGAAACTTCCATATGACCTGGGCCTAAGCAATACACAAATGAGGAGCAACTATCCAAATTTGGGAGCACTTCTTGAAAC
The DNA here is from genome assembly GCF_019279795.1 of Protopterus annectens. NCBI lineage: Eukaryota > Metazoa > Chordata > Ceratodontiformes > Protopteridae > Protopterus > Protopterus annectens. Next base: position 331,742,955 of record NC_056750.1, read on the forward strand.
AATTAGGTTTCTCTGACATCTTATAACTATCACAATGACGCAGAAAAATTATATCCAAAAACAGGAGAAGAAAAGAGGAATACCAACTATGCTAATACAGGAATAACGAAGGGTATCAGAAAAAGAAAAGCAATACCAACAATGATAAGAAGAATTACCTCAAGGTAAGAAACAGGGAGAAGACTTAAGGCCCATATACCAATGATAAAGGCATGAAGAAATTTATGTAAAAGTATATCTTTTTTTAATGGGGAGGACAGTCAAGAAGAAGAAAAATTAGAAATAGATATCAAAATACCTAAAGTAGTGAAGTATACTTATCACAAACACCAGTCAACTCATTGGAGTTGATAGTGACCAGATCTTACTGCTGAAGCAGCAAGAGAGAGCTGAGGTAACTCACAGCAGTCAATGGATTATGGGTAAGGGGAGGAGGTTGAGCAACAGAGCCTAAAGTCTGTCAAGTGGCTGAGGTCAGATTCGAGGGTCGGATCCAAGACCCATCAGCTGAAGAACATATGAAAAAGACAAAATCAGAAAGAAGTGATTTGCTTTGGGTGTCTGTTTTAAGGGGGTGACCAGAGAATGCAGTTGTCCAACCACAACTTCTGTTGTAGTTTCGGTAGTCAAGAAAGCAAGAGAGTCTCCCTCAAGACCTACAGTATGGATCCTGGAAGTTGAGGCCTGTTGAATGACCTCAGAACAGACTGACATATGTGCCGTGATAACATTCGTGACTAGACTGGAGACCATGGCAGCCTCCCTAGGAGTCACTGGACCATTGGGCTGCAAAGGCACCTCACCTAGGTCGTCGGTTGACTTATGACCTACAGTTGGAGTTTCGTCTGTAACATCCGGGTCCTTGGCCATTTTGTCTTTCAGTTTTTTTGGAATGAAGCTAGCCAATGCTGGAGTCTGCAGAGATCCTCCTGTAGCAGTGGATTGTGAGGCTACTGGGGAAGCCATACAGGAGGACTCCATATGAGTGGGCTACATTGTAGACTTTTCACATGGAATTTTGCACAGTCAGGACATTTTGAAACATACTGAATCCACAAGCAGAACAGACAAAATGAGTAAAAATCTTCACACGGGATTTGCTTCCCATACTTCAAGCAACTGTTGACTTTTTTGAACATTATATTAGAAGAGACATTTCCCCAATGGGGTACTTGTCTGCCTGGAAGAAAGTGGTTCTCTGGAAAAACAAGCTGCCTCAAGGACTGCAAATACACCAAGCACATGTGAAGTGCATCGGACTGCATAGCTAGAAAGAACTTAAGATGGCGTCGACAGACACCCTTTGTATACCTTGGCATCCAGATGTTGTTCTTTGCATGTATGTCAGTTAGGGATGATGTAAAGACTCTGGAAATCAGGCTGGTCACAGGCTTCTGCATGGCAAGAACACCTTTATTTCACAAAACAGTGTGTATTTGATTGACAGTTGTGAAATACATCTGATAATTAGTCCAGACCATGCTCCAATAAAGACTAAGATAAGGATGCAGAGTAAGCCAGTGCTGAGGCATAGATTGATAAAGCCATGAAATTGGCTCAGATATCTGAGGCAGGAAGGGATGGGCATGCCCACCTTGGGGGGGTCAACTATTCCTCCTTTCTGTACTTTTTTCCCTTCCCTGATCTTGTTGATTCCTGTCTCGGATCTGAAGACCTGATCTTGGGTGGAATATTTCTACTGTATCTAGGCACAAATGTCTGAAAAAGTTTCTCTAACATTTGTTAAATTGGGTAATCCTACTCTTCTCTGCCAATGGCTTGTTCCCCTTTTCAGTGTGTGTGTGTGTGTGTGTGTGTGTGTGTGTGTGTGTGTGTGTGTGTGTGTGTGTGTGTGTGTGTGTGTGTGTGTGTGTGTGTCGAAGGGGGGTGTGTGTTCTGAAGAAGAAGTCCTTACCTAATGGGGCATTGAGGATTCTAAATTTCACATTCTCTTCTAGGGGAGAAGTACATAAACAGGCATGCGTTTGTACAACTGATACTGTGGATGCTGCCCTGCAGGATGCATCCATGGCATCTCTGCCACATTTCTTGGAGTGTATAGCTACCCATTAAGAGAAATTGCAAAGGTCCAGCAACTCCTGCTTCAGGCCTTTATCCTCAATCCACTCTGCCATGGTCCTGATCAGCTACAACAGGGTCTTCTGATAAGACAGAGAATGAGACTGGTAGTTAAAAGCCCTGAAAGCAAAGGCAACAGCATCAGGGCATACTTTATTACCCAATCTATCCCAAGCTCTATTCTCTTTGTCACTTGATATGTGACACCTGGTAAAAGCCAAAGTTGTTGCTTTCTTAGGATCCAGACACACCACATATGGATCAGCCAAGGGCTTTTGTACATCTATCTCTGACAATTCTTGACCCTATAGAACGAATCAGGCTTCCTAGGAAGAGAGGGAAGGCAGTTGGGCTGCAGTGGTACATTTTCAGAAACATCCCTCAGGACCTCTGCCACTGGAGGAACATCTAAGGGTGTAGGTTCAGGGCAACCCCATGAAGGTTTTATGTTGTTGTTGTTATGTCTTTCGGCTTAACCGTTAGGGGTTGCCACAGCGGAATTCCGGTCCGCTAATGTTTGGTAGTGGATTTTTACATGCCGAGTTACCAGCCCTGACGCACAACCTTTAACAAAGGCATGCCCATTCATGCATGCCTCCACATAGAAGACGCTCTAGCTGAGAATCAAACGCGACAACATCTTGCTGTGAGGCGACAATGCTACCGCAGCACCATATGTTTCTTAAACATCACAGTATACCTTGGGAACTTACTGAAAGGTTTCTCTCTAATTCTACAAAGAGTATCCACAAAAGGAGAAGTCCTCTGGTGGTGAAGTTTAGGGTCTCAACTGAGGGGAATCTGCCTACATGGGCTAGTTCACAAGCCTTAGAATCAGAGGAGTCAGAATTTACCTCAGGAGGATCCACCCTTCTATTTTTAGAAGGTCTTCTGACACTAATGACATATTAAGATGCAAGCCTCAGTTGCTGAAAAGCCTCCTGCAGTTGAAGGTGTGTTGGGATGCCTGTCTGAGAGAACATGCTACAAGAAGACATAGGTGCCTACAGAGTGGTCATGTCAGATGGCAAAGCCACAAGAGAGCCTGTAGTCAGGGGCTGCAAAGGCCCCTCACCTAGTACAGAATCAGTGAATCAAAAAACCCTAGGATAGTGATGTCTTCAGTTTCTTTGTACCCCCCTCTCCATTCTTGTAATGATCAATTTTAGGAGGTAGGTGCCAGGAGGCCTTGGATAATGCCATAATGACCCTAAACCAGACTCTAACCCCTTTTTTGATATCAAACTCCGAGGGGGGGAGGTGATGTTGATAATGGTGGACTGTCCTCAGGGTAAATAGCAGCAAAATGAAGACAGTCATTAAAATAATCTTTATGTGATATCTGCTTACCACAGACCAAATAATAAATTCCTCAGAGTTAAATTCTGTGCCAGAGATAAGCTACAATGTTGTGCATCTAATAAACTGGAAAGAAGTCCTCCATGAGATAATTCTGCGTTGCTCAGTAAGACTTATTTTGGCCAGCCAACAGACCACACAAACTGTTGAGACAGAAAAATCTGAAGATGGCATTGACCAACACATCCCTTACAGTGCTGATGTCCTTGCACAAGAAGAAGAATGCCGGCAGAAGCCCTGGGGGAGAGAAGAACAATGGTGGACTGGCCTGCCACATGTTATCCCATGAGTGAGGACTACAACAGTGAATGCTACAATACACAGGTGGGCTTCAGTACTAAAGTTCTGGTTATTCAGAAAAAGAAAAAAAGAAGCTAAGCTATACCACAAACAGAATAAACAATAGCAGCAAAAAGAGTCAGACATAAACCAGGTTAAAAAAGCAGCTATATGCATATGTATTTTTGATAAAGCTACAAATTTATATAAATTCTCAAAAATGAATGCTCAGTCAATACAGTACATGTTTTGAGCTGAAACATAAAACAAATGTTACTTTGAATGTCACTTTTCTTGAAAAAAGAGGCTCTAGAGCATAACAGAGACTCCATTAAAAACAGCAGTATGGTAGTTTTAGGGGAATAAGTGTAAAACTGTATATGGTCATAAATAACAATATGTACTAAGGACCAGATCAGAAAAACAGTTAAGAAATTTGCAGTACCCATTAAATGGTTACCATACGAGTCCTTGAAGCAAAGCTGCTTGATTCAGAATTGCAATGAACTTGTTACGGAGTGCATTTTTAAAAAGATTATAGGTTCATAGGTAGGTACTAGGCTATCTGCCTGTGGGCATTTATAAGCCTAGCCAGAGTGTGTTGGCTTTCACCACCCCATTGATTAATTAACTGATCCCCTGTCAAGCAGAGCCAATGAAGTGATCCCAGGGGTGTATTTTCTGTTACCCATTCACTCATCAAGGTTTCTCTTGAAGAGTGTTAGTGAAGGGCACTGCCTGATGTAATTTGGAATTTTGTTCCAAAGCATCGGGAGTCTCTGTGACAGGAATCTATCCCTCCAGCATGTTCTATTTATTGTTGTGGCGAGGTTTGGATTTCTTTAGGTGGAGCATGTCCATCAATTCTGAGTTGGACATAGCTTTGTAAGTCAGGCAGAGATCACCTCTGAGTAAGAGATATGCCACTGAGTACAGCCAGAGTTTTTTCAGTTGGGCTGCATAGAACATATGTTTGAGACCAGTAATCCTCTTGGTGAGGTACTTTTGTGGTCTTTCCAGCTGTTGAAGTGTCTTGTGTGGTACATCCCAAATGGGGCATTGTACTCTATGATGGGTCTAATGAGTGATGAGTACAGGGGCACTATAACCCCTTTATTTCTAGATGCGAACCCTTTAGTAATTAGATGGGCCACATAGAAGGATTTCCTAGCTACTTTAGCAATATGATTGTCAAAGCAGATATTACTATCTACCTGGGTCCCCAGATCTCTTACTACCTCTTCTGTATTAAGGGGGCTGCCACCTATGTGGTAATTCGTGGGTGTTTTGTTTTCCCCAAACGGGATGACTAAGCATTTTTTTGGCATTTAGCTTGAGGCCATGACTTTGACACCAGGTGTCCGTCTCAGTAAGGCCCTTTTGGAAGATGTCCGTGTCAGCCGGAGAGTCAATTATGGCTCCCGGTTTGCAGTCATTGGCGAACTTGGTTAGCCATAGTCCTCCTGTGTTTGCCTGTACTTCTGAGAAGTATATGCCGAACAGTAGGGGTCCCAGGATCGAGCCTTGTGGGACACCACTTGTGACTGGTTTAGAATCGGACCTGGAGCCTGCTATTCTTACCGTGTGAGTTCTGTCTGTAAGTCAGTTGGCAACCCATCTCGTGACGTAGGGGTTTATGTTCAGGCTGGTGAGTTTTTCTGTAATACCGGAGTGGGGAATGGTGTTGAAAGGCTTGGCAAGGTCAAGGTAGGCTGCGCGTGAACCATGTTTCCCTCATCTATGGCCTTGGTGAATGTCTCAAAGACGTCAACCAGGTTTAATGGGCATGATTTGCCGTTAACAAAGCCAAACTGGGTCGGGTCAAGTGTTTGGAGGTTCCCAATGTCTTTGTTAATGAGTTCTATGATGATGCGCTCCATAGCCTTGCAGACCAGGCTAGTCAGGCTTATGGGGCGATAGTTACCAGGGTCAGTTGTGGCCCCTCCTTTGTTCATAGGTTCATACTAGGCTATCTGCCCTAGGGCATTTATAAGCCTAGCCAGAGTGTGTGTGGCTTTTGCCACCCCTTGGAATGAGAATACTGTGCCTATTTAGGGTTTAGTTTACTGTGCCTCTGTGTAGTAGTGAGACAGAGACGACCCCCGGGGTAAACCTACGATCTCCCATCCACTCGTCAAGATTTTTCTTGAAGAGAGTCAGTGAGGGGCTCTGCCTAACATGAACTGGGATTCTCTGGGTTATGAATCTGTCCCTCCAGCATGTCCTATTTATTTCTGTGTTGAGGTTCAAATCTCTCGCTCTATTGGCTCTGGTGGATTTGGATTTCCTAAGGTGGAGCATGTCCATTAATTCCGGATTGGACATGGCCTTGTACGTCAGGCATAAATCGCCTCTGAGTAGGCGGTATGCGACTGAATAGAGCTGGAGTTTCTTCAGCCGGGCAGCATATGACATATGTTTGAGACCCTTAATCCTCTTGGTGAGGTACTTTTGGGGTCTTTCTAACTGCTGCAGGTGTCGGGTAAGGTACATCCCAAATGGGGCATTGTACTCAATTATGGGCCTGATAAGGGAAGAGTATAGGGGCACAATGACTTCTCTTGATCTAGATGTGAATCCTTGCATGATAAGGTGGGCAATATAGAAGGTCTTCCTAACCACTTTGGCAATGTGAGTGTCGAATGAGAGGTTACTGTCAACTTGGGTCCCTAGATCCCTGATTAGTTCTAACGTACTTAATGGATTACCACCCATGTGGTAATTTGTGGGTACTTTGTTTTTCCCAAAGGGTATGACTATACATTTTTTGGCATTCAGTTTAAGGCCATGGCTCTGGCACCAGTTATCCGTTTCTATGAGGCCTTTCTGAAGGATGCTTGTGTCTGCTGGAGTGTCAATTATGGCATCCAGTTTGCAGTCATCTGCAAACTTTGTCAGCCACAATCCTCCTATGTTAGCTTGCACCTCGGAAAAATAAATGCCGAACAAGAGGGGTCCCAGGACCGAGCCCTGTGGGACACCGCTTGTGACTGGCTTAGAGTCTGACATTGCTCCAGCAATTCTGACCTTGTGGGTTCTGTCCTTTAGCCAGTTTGCAACCCATCTTATGACATATGGGTTTACATTTAAGCTGGTGAGCTTGTCTATGATGCCCGAGTGGGGTATTGTGTCGAAGGCTTTTGCAAGGTCAAGGTAGGCTGTGTGAACCGCCTTACCCTCATCAATGGCCTTAGTGACTGTTTCAAAAAAGTCAACCAGGTTCAAAAGGCAGGATCTGCCCTTGACAAAGCCGAATTGGGTGGGATCCAGTGTCTGTAGGTCCCCAATGTCTTTGTTTATGAGTTCCATAATGATCCTCTCCATAGCTTTGCAGACCAGGCTCGTCAAGCTTATGGGGTGGTAATTTCCAGGGTCCGTAGAAGCACCTCCTTTGTGGAGTGGGACCACTGTTGCTGTACACCATTCTTTGGGCACATATCCTGTAGCAAGGTTAAGATTAAACAGCAACCTTATGTGTGGTTTTAGATTCTCGTGGAGTTCATGTAGCACGCAACCCGGGACACGGTCTGGTCCCATTGATGCTGTGTTTTAGCTTTGGAGAGGGTGGCTGTCACCTGGGCATCTGAGATGTCAGGGAGGCTACACTCTCTGCTGGGATAAATATTTGTCCTTTTGGGGGGGAGAAATTTGCACTGAACCTGTCTGCCAGTATGTTGGCAATGACTGTGGGTTCAGTGTATTTTTTGTTATTTTGGACCAACTCTGAGCATATTTGGGAGTTTCCACCCAGGTTTCTAACATAACTAAAGAAGGCCTTTTGATTATCTTTAGTGTCTTTTGCGATTTTTCTCTCAAAGTTGGCCTTGGATGATTTTATGAGTGATCATAGTTTTTTACTAGTACTGATCAGAGATGCCTTCCCTTTTAGGGATTTTGCTCTGTCATGTAGTAGCTTCCTCCTCCTGTTGTAAAGCTGATTTATGGCTGGGGTCCACCAGACAGGATGCCTGCCTTTGGGGAATGGGTCTTGGTTTTATTTGGGATTGCATGATCCATGCAGTCTTGAAGGTGTCCGTAGAAAGTGTTTAAAAAGGATTCAGCTGTGTGGGCTGTGGTTTCCACTGGCCCAGGGGCTTTGAAGGATACCACTTTAGTCTTAAGAAGTGTGAAGTCAGCTTTTGAGAAATTCTTCACTGTGGTCTTCTGTTCTGGGGGTGGGGGGCAGGATGTGGATTTCCAGTGAGATTAATTTATGGTCTGATCTCACCAATGAGGGGTATACTTCCGGTGTGGATCATTGTGTCCCCATGTTTGTAATGATCAGGTCTAATATATTATCTCCTCTTGTGGGAGTGGTGACTAGTTGTTCCATCGCATTTGAGTTTATGAATTCTAAGAACCTTTGGGCTAGGGTGTTGGGGCTTGAGTAATGCTCCCAGTCTATGTTTGGGTAGTTGACGTCTCCCAATATGATGGTATTTGGAGAGACATTCATACTCTCCAGTGTCTTCAGGAAGGCTGAGTGGGGTTCCTGAGTTTGAGAGGGTGGTCTGTAGCATGCTACAAACTGTAGGACAGTTTTGCCTATGGTTAGTTGCACATGGATGGTCTCCGATGCTTCGTGCATTGCCACTAACCTGGAGCTGTGGATATCTCTGATGAATATGGATACTCCCCCTCCTTTTGTGGTTCGGTCCAAGTTTTGGGGCCGAAAAGCATGATATGAGGTATAACCTGGTAGTGCTGGGGTGCTCTCAGGAGCCTTGAACCAGGTTTCAGTCACTGCACAGTATGTTCTCCATACTGAGGAGGGCTTCGAGTGCGTGCATCTTGAGGTTTAGACTTCTGGCATTGAGCAGCATTACCCTTAGTTTTTTTCCACTTGTGTTTTCTAGGGAGGTGGGTTTGTCTTTTGAGCCTTGCCTAAAAAAGGCACTATGGGGGTGGCAAGAGCCTTGGCCAATATCCGGAAGCTCAGGGGTGACAGGTGCAAGCCATCCCTTGCGAAGCAGCGTGGCTTGTCAAGCATGTCATCCCAAGCAGACAGACATTGGATCCCCTTAGAATGACACCAGTAATTAAGCCAATTGTTAAAGCTGATCATTTTGTCTTTGTACTGTGGCATCATTCTTGGTGAGGGTAAGATGCTGCTCAGGGTCAGGTTCATACCGGCCTGGGCTACATAATCAGAGAGCTCCTCTATGTCTCTTTTCATGTAGTCCAGGGAGGTACGACTCAGGTCATTCACACAGGCATGGACAATGACTGAGTCATATTTGTACTTGCTTTTGAGTGACCTGAGTGCTTGTGTTATGTGGCGGATTCTAGCGGCTGACAGGCAGCTTACTGTAACCTTTTCCTTGTTCAGTCTGGTGAGCGGGACGTCAGTGTGTCTGACTATGGAGTCACCTATTACAAGTGTATCAGGCATGTTGTTTGGCCTTAAGGGCTGTGACTGTTTGGCACACTGACTTTGTGAACTATGTGTTGCATGTGTTATGTTTTGAGGTAGTGGTTGCTTGGCTGTCTGCTTTGGAGGCCTCTGTTGTTTTGGTAGATTTTTATTTAGAGCATCCGAGTATGTTTTTGTGTGTTTATGTGTTTGGTTTGCAGTTGTGATAGGTCTATGTGAGACTGGGTTTGTGGTGTGTGCGGTTACCTTCTCCTCCTGACTGGTTTTGCCAGTACTGAGTCGAGAGAGCTCAGCCTCCAGTTTGGCTATATAGTTGCATCTCTCACATATATTTGTATTTGTTGGGAGGAGGAGAGGGTTGTCTGTGTACATGAGGCAGTTGTAACATTGCCTCAAGATTCCCAGATTCACCAGCTGAACTGGAGAGGACGCCAGTAACTGATCCTTCGACATGCTAGAATAGTGTAAAGGATTGCTGTGTAACTGAGTCAGAAAGGACCTATAGGGAAATGGGTACTCAAGGAGATTGTGGGTGGATGTAGTGCTTTCTTTTTGTTTACGAGTGCTTTACTTGTATAAAAAGCTTTCAGGAGCAAGCGCTGAGCTTTTCAGATAGAGAATAGACTGTTTAGATTGAAAGTAGAACAGTTGTAAGGGAAAACTTGAAGAGCAGACTTAGCGGAGCCAGAAATAGTTTAAGCTTGATTAACTGGCACTGCCTGATGCTGCGCTATGCGCAACTTCACGCAAAAGAAAGCGCGTTAAGGCGGGCTTTATAGCAGGGGGTTAGAAAGAGCTAGGAAATGGCCCAAAACGGCCAATAAACTAAAAGTTTCTGGGCTGGAACCACTCCTTTAGGGACAGATAGGCTGCTCAGTGCTCCCCACTCCCACTGGTGAACAAGGAAGCTTCCTCCTATCCAAATAAGGATATGGACAACACAGAAACTATGACACAGCCCAGAGATCAGCAAAATCTGAAGAGTGGACTATTCTAGTTCAGTAAAGGCGGGAAAACAAGGATATTTTTTTTTTTTTTTTTTTTCACAAACAGATAAAAATAGATACAGTAACAAACAGTAAATGCTATAAATCAGCTAGCGCACTTGAGTGTGTAGCCTACCAGTTAATTTAAGCAAAAACAAATTTTTAAAGTGCAAAACAGTTCAGAAACAAAACAGGAATACAGTGAATCAACTTGCAGAGCTAGTCAAGTAATAAAAATTCGCTTTTTAGGCAAAATACAGCAGTCAAAAATAGAAAGCCAGAAAAATACTTATAAATCAATGGAGAGGAATAACCGTTGCTGTGCACCATTCTATGGGCATGTAGCCTGTGGAGAGGCTGAGGTTGAACAGTGTGTTTAGGTGGGGGGTTAGTTCGTTCTGTAGTTTATGCAAGATGCAGCCTGGGACACCATCTGGTCCCACTGATGCTGTGTTTTTGGCTTTTGAAAGGGCTGTTTTCACCTGTGCGTCTGTGATTTTTGGGACACTACACTTTTCCGGTATTGTTGTTGGCCCTTTTGGAGATGAGGGGGTGAAGTTTGCACTGAATCTATCTGCCAGGATGTTGGCAATATCAGTAGGTTCAGAATAATTTTTGTGCTATTTTGCACTAGTTCAGTGCATATCTGCACGTTGCCACTTAGATTCTTAACATAGCTAAAGAAGGCTTTGTGGTTATCTTTTGAATCCTTGGCTATTTTTCTTTCGAAGTTAGCCTTGGATGATTTCATGAAGAACCTTAGTTTCTTACTGATACTGATCAGTGATGTCTTTCCTTCTTAGGATTTGCTTTTTTTCTGAACTAGTTTCATCCTTCTATTGTATAGCCTATTTATTGCAGGGGTCCACCACACTGGTTTCCTTCTCTTAGAGGAGTGAGTCTTGGTTTTTGCTAGGGATGGCACGATCCATGCATCCTTGTAGGTGCTCATAGAGTGCATTCGTAAAGGTTTCTGCATCTTGGGCAGCGTTATCCTTTAGCTTGGGGGCTGTGAAACTTACCACCTCTGTCTTAAGTAGGGTGAAGTTTGCTTTAGAAAATGTTTTTACCATAGTTTCCTTAGTTGGGGGTGGTGGTGGAGTGTGGACATTCAGAGTGATTAGTTTGTGGTCTGATCTAACCAGTGACGGGATGACCTCCGGTGTGGAACATCTGTCGCCCATGCTGGTGATGACCAAGTCCAATATGTTTTCACCTCTGGTAGGAGAATTTACCAGCTGATCCAGGGTGTTTGAGTTGATGAATTCCTGGAAGCGCTGGGCCTGGGAATTTGTACTTGAGTAGTTTGCCCAGAGAATGGTAGGGTAATTGAAATCGCCCAGTATCAGGGTGTTTGGTAGGACATTAATGTTTTCCAATGTCTCCAGAAAGGTGGAGTGGTGGTCCTGGGTCATGGTGGGTGATTTGTAGCAGGCCACAATTTGCATTGCAGATTTGCCCAATGTTAGTTGCACATGGATGATCTCAGAGGTATCATGCTGCGCCACTAACCTGGAGGTGTATGTATCCTTGATGAATATGGATACACCCCCTCCTTTTGTGTTTTGGTCTGTGTTCTGTGGCAGAAACGTGTGGTATGAGTTGTAGTCCAGTAGTGCTGAGGTGCTCTCTGGAGCTTTGAACCAGGTTTCAGTTACTTCACAGATTTCAACGTTCTCCAGACTGAGGAGTGCTTGGTTTTTAAGTTGCTGTTTTGCCCGGTTTTTAAGATGCTGTTTTGCACATCTGTGGCAGACATTTAGTAGTTATTTTATTTTGAGTTGGCATGACCCTGGAGGTACAGCGAGATAATTTTCAAGTCTTTACAAATTTCTCTCAGTCTCAAAGGTAGTGTAACCCTGAATTGGCAATACTGGATGGTAAAGGGGATGCCCATTGGAAGAAAAATCAATTTGTGTTTTTGTTTTTTCAAGTATGCGATGCTAAGTTCCATGGTTTTATTCACTGAATATGTTCCTGTTTCAGGTTCTTGTTTGTACGATTTAAGCAAACTTTCACCGAGTTCCACAATAGAAGTCTAGGGCTGACATTAGGGCATGAAGCAAAAAAATGGGTTTATGTTAGTTTACTGAAATTTTACTTCATTGAAATTCATATGGTTGAGACCATATGATTGACAACTTAAAATATCAAAAACTAACTAATAAATAGATACAGAACTGCATGAAGGTCACAGTACAGTGGTATCGGGAATGTGCCCTTTTCCAAACTGTAGTGCAATACTTAGGGCTAGTATACAAAATTAGCAGGGAGTGTGGGGGATATATTCTCCCATATTGGGGGTGCAGGGTGATACCCCCTGAAGAAACTCTGTTTCCGATTTTTACATAGTCTTTGATATTTGATTCATGTTTGAGGCAAGGATCATGCAAGATTCCGACTGTTGAGGTCCTGTCTCTTTCATTTACGAAAAAGGTACTATTTATAAGCATTTACCTTAAAACCTCTTACATTTGGAAAGCAGTTATACAACACAAAATCTCTTACACAACTGGCTCCTGTCAAGGAGCAGGCATACAAATTCATTGTCAGCTGTTCAGAAGTAGCAAGGGGGATCATATGGCTTAAATCCTGTTTGCATTACTAACTTACCTTTAATTTCATTATAAACTGACTAAAATTTCTCTATTTATTAAATCATCATCATAGAACTTGTATTTATTCTTAACCAATGTTTTCATATTTTTTTTGTATTATTTTTAAGGACTATAAAAGTATTGTTCTTAAAATTCTTTGTAATACTTTGGTGCTTTTCTTCCCGGGCCTCCACTACAAATGGACTCTGACCCAACTTGGACTTTCCTGGTAATCAAATGTCAATAAATAAGTAAATAAATGCTGCTGATAATTAAGACAATTGTTTAATAAGTGAGAATGTGGCTAACTGGCTAAATCAAACCAGAATCTATAAAAAATAAACTAGATAAAATAAAAATGGAATTACCTAACATCCATATCAACCTATTATAAATTACCTGCAGTGTTCAGAAAAAAAGGGATGACCAAAATGGAGACTGCTATTACAGCGGATTCTGTTCAGTATGTAGTAATGGATGGAGATGGTAAAAAGGTTAGTTGCAGCAGAAGAAATGTTGTAACTACTTGAAACCTAGATAACTGACACAGGTGAAAGAGGAAGAATAGCTCAGAATGACTATGGACTGAAAGGTGAGACAGCTAGATTATACGATCATTTACTACAGTTGGAGCGTTGAGAGTAAATGAGTAAAGAAAGCTAAACGAAAATGTAAAAAATATAAATGGTAGAGCATTACGCAAGAACTACTAGTTTAAAATTATTTGGAAAAATGTCTTTCCCATATACCATATGGCAAAAGAGTACTATATATATATATATATATATATATATATATATATATATATATATATATATATTATATGGACAGCTATACAAATGCTATACAAAGTACAGAAATGGGGATGGGGTTATACTTAAGCAGCAAAGTGAGAAACTACTTAAACCTCTCACCATCTCTGCTTTATAGCTTTGTGAAGCTCTCTCATTCCCACACCAGCTCAATTTTGCCTCCTATGTGAAAGTGTGTAGGAAAAAACAGGTATGCATAAATAGTTACATCTGTAGAAGGAAATGTTGCTTTGACCTGAATTCTGAAAGGTAAAATGTGTGGTTATGTTTAGATGTTTTGTTTTGAATTTAGTTTTAAAAAGTTGCATAAATTTATGACCCAGTTATTTATGATCAGGGATCAAACAATGCCTTAGCAGGTTGTGAAACACTTTCTGTTACAAACCTACCTTCTCGGGGATGAAAATGGGTAAGAAGAGAGGGGACCCTTCTTGATAACTGAAGTAGAGGATTATTATTATTATTTTTTTTTCAGGACTACGATAAAATACTTATAACTCAATGGAGAAATACAGTTAATCTTCTTGGAACACAAATGGCCCAAGGAACCAATTAAAAGGAGTAAATTACTTGCCCATATAAGGAATTACAGACCTCAGATTCTCCTACTACAATAGATGCATTTGGCAGATGCAGAGAGTCTCAAACATAAAATCTGGATGTGTACTCAGGATGTTTTCCTTGTACAAATCTGGTTGTAAAAGGGGAGTTTGTAACTTTGACTGGGGGAAAACCCCTTTTGAGTTACAAGGAAGGAAATCAGATAATTCAAAGCAGATGTACTGCTATCAAGAAGAACTTATGAGGGAATAAAATAGCAACTATAAATGTTAACTTGTCTTGATGATGAGACAACCATAACTAGCAGGGTCATGAGAGAATGGTTAGCCTACCCAGAAGGGATAACAATATGGGCAGGAGAGGAACTCTTGGGCACTTCCACA